>NC_079192.1:22782861-23151611 GCF_029499605.1 Hyla sarda | reverse complement strand
AAGGCAATTGTCTATGCTGTGAAGATACGAGAAGTGCAGCACCTGAAACTACGGATACTGGAAGCCTGTGCTAGCATTTCTCCTGCGGTGTATATAGTAGTATATAGCAGTGTATACGGATACTGGAAGCCTGTGCTAGTATTTCTCCTGCGGTGTATATAGTAGTATATAGCAGTGTATACGGATACTGGAAGCCTGTGCTAGCATTTCTCCTGCGGTGTATATAGTAGTATATAGCAGTGTATACGGATACTGGAAGCCTGTGCTAGCATTTCTCCTGCGGTGTATATAGTAGTATATAGCAGTGTATACGGATACTGGAAGCCTGTGCTAGCATTTCTCCTGCGGTGTATATAGTAGTATATAGCAGTGTATACAGATACTGGAAGCCTGTGCTAGCATTTCTCCTGCGGTGTATATAGTAGTATATAGCAGTGTATACGGATACTGGAAGCCTGTGCTAGCATTTCTCCTGCGGTGTATATAGTAGTATATAGCAGTGTATACGGATGCTGGAAGCCTGTGCTACCATTTCTCCTGCAGTGTATATAGTAGTATATAGCAGTGTATACGGATACTGGAAGCCTGTGCTACCATTTCTCCTGCAGTGTATATAGTAGTATATAGCAGTATATAGAGAAGAGGGTTGCATTGACAATCCAACACAATGGGCAGCACATTGAACACATTTTATAAGTGGTCAGAAACTTGTAAATAACTCATGAAAGAATAAAGTTACGCTAAAACCAAGCGAACCACTGTTTTTCTTGTGAAATTCCCAATAAGTTTGATGTGTCACATGATTCAAAATGGCCGACTTCAAAATGGCTGCCAAGGTCACCACCCATCTTGAAAAGTTTCCCCCCTCACATATACTAATGTGCCACAAACAGGAAGATAATATCACCAACCATTCCCATTTTATTAAGGTGTATCCATAGAAATGGCCCACCCTGTATATATATATATATATATATATATTTGATACTGCGCCGATGATTCCTACACTCACCTATTCAGTAGAGAGTCCTCAAGATGGTTTGTTACTGTGCGGAATCCACCAATGGAATGATAGATCAAGGAGTTACACGGCAATGTCTGTGGTCGCCGACACTGCCAGGTGCCTCCGGTGCTGGGGTACTTATATGTGCACACCTCGTCTCCTGACACCTCTAGGTTACACTCAGTCACCTCACTTTTACCATTAAGCTGGAAATACCCATTGAAATAGGCCTGCAAAGCAGAAATATGGGATGAGATTACTGTACAGTATTATTGTTCATGGATAGCAGATTTATATTCATGTCTATAGAAGCAGTATTATAGGAGTTATATTCTTGTATATAGGAGGCAGTATTATAGGAGTTATATTCTTGTATATAGGAGCAGTATTATAGTAGTTATATTCTTGTATATAGGGGCAGTATTATAGTAGTTATATTCTTGTATATAGGAGACAGTATTATAGTAGTTACATTCTTGTATATAGGAGCAGTATTATAGGAGTTATATTCTTGTATATAGGAGGCAGTATTATAGTAGTTATATTCTTGTATATAGGAGGCAGTATTATAGTAGTTATATTCTTGTATATAGGAGCAGTATTATAGTAGTTATATTCTTGTATATAGGAGCAGTATTATAGTAGTTATATTCTTGTATATAGGAGCAGTGTTATAGTAGTTATATTCTTGTATATAGGAGCCGTATTATAGTAGTTATATTCTTGTATATAGGAGCAGTATTATAGTAGTTATATTCTTGTATATAGGAGGCAGTATTATAGTAGTTATATTCTTGTATATAGGAGCAGTATTATAGTAGTTATATTCTTGTATATAGGAGCAGTATTATAGTAGTTATATTCTTGTATATAGGAGCAGTATTATAGTAGTTATATTCTTGTATATAGGAGCAGTATTATAGTAGTTATATTCTTGTATATAGGAGCAGTATTATAGTAGTTATATTCTTGTACATAGGAGCAGTATTATAGTCGTTATATTCTTGTATATAGGGGCAGTATTATAGTAGTTATATTCTCATATATAGGAGGCAGTATTATAGTAGTTATATTCTTGTATATAGGAGCAGTATTATAGTAGTTATATTCTTGTATATAGGAGCAGTATTATAGTAGTTATATTCTTGTATATAGGAGCAGTATTATAGTAGTTATATTCTTGTATATAGGAGCAGCATTATAGTAGTTATATTCTTGTATATAGGAGCAGTATTATAGTAGTTATATTCTTGTATATAGGAGCAGTATTAAAGTAGTTATATTCTTGTATATAGGGGCAGTATTATAGTAGTTATATTCTTGTATATAGGAGCCGTATTATAGTAGTTATATTCCTGTATATAAGAGCAGTATTATAGTAGTTATATTCTTGTATATAGGAGCAGTATTATAGTAGTTATATTCTTGTACATAGGAGCAGTATTATAGTAGTTATATTCTTGTATATAGGAGCAGTATTATAGTAGTTATATTCTTGTATATAGGAGCAGTATTATAGTAGTTATATTCTTGTACATAGGAGCAGTATTATAGTAGTTATATTCTTGTATATAGGAGCAGTGTTATAGTAGTTATATTCTTGTATATAGGAGCAGTATTATAGTAGTTATATTCTTGTATATAGGAGCAGTATTATAGTAGTTATATTCTTGTATATAGGAGCAGTATTATAGTAGTTATATTCTTGTATATAGGAGCAGTATTATAGTAGTTATGTTCTTGTATATAGGAGCAGTATAATAGCAGTTACTGTCTTGTACATAGGAGGCAGTATTATAGTAGTTATATTCTTGTATATAGGAGCAGTATTATAGTAGTTATATTCTTGTATATAGGAGCAGTATTATAGTAGTTATATTCTTGTATATAGGGACAGTATTATAGTAGTTATATTCTTGTATATAGGAGCAGAATTATAGTAGTTATATTCTTGTACATAGAGGGCAGTATTATAGTAGTTATGTGGATACAGAGACAAAAAAAAGGACATGGTCGCACATCCACAACATGCACAAATGATCTAACGCTTCTCAGCAATATATATAGAACAAACAGGTTGTTTCGGTACTTTATGATCATAAAGTGCATGAAGCCCGCCAGCCTCGTCACGGCAACCTGGATGTGGCGGGTCCCTAACATCCCTAGCATAAAATGGCGCGGCACCACGCGGCGACCACCACTGCCATGACACCAATGCCCACAGGAGGGGAACGACCCGCTGGCCGAGCAGCCCCAAATGCCACTCGAACCAGCCCACGGGACGCCCCCCCACGCAGACACGGTGCCACGGCGGGAGCAGCCGCCACACAGTACCACACCAATGTGAACAGGGTGTAATGGTTCACTCACCATGTGCCTCCAGCCATAGACTGGAAGCCTAGCCAGGAAGGTAGGGGCCATAGAGCACTTCCTGCTCACTTATATGTGCAAGGGCTATGGGGGAGGGGTGAAGTGCACACTGGTGTGGTACTGCGTGGCGGCTGCTCCTGCCTTTGTATCATGTCTGCGTGGGGGGGGGCGTCCCGTGGGCTGGTTCGAGTGGCATTTGGAGCTGTTCGGCCAGCGGGTCGTTCCACTCTCGTGGGCACTGGTGTCGTGGCGGTGGTGGTCGCCGTGTGGTGCCGCGCCATTTTATGCTAGGGATGTTAGGGACCCGCCACATTCAGGTGTCCATGACGAGGCTGGTGGGCTTCATGCACTTTATGATCATAAAGTACACAAACGACCTGTTTGTTTTATATATATATTGCTGAGAAGCGTCAGATCATTTGTGCATATTGTGGATGTGCGACCATGTCCTTTTTTTTTGTCTCTGTATCCACATTATAGTAGTTATATTCTAGTATATGGGAGACAGTATTATAGTAGTTATATTCTTGTATATGGGAGACAGTATTATAGTAGTTATATTCTTGTATATAGGAGACAGTATTATAGTAGTTATATTCTTGTATATAGGAGCAGTATTATAGTAGTTATATTCTTGTATATAGGAGGCAATATTATAGTAGTTATATTCTTGTATATAGGAGACAGTATTATAGTAGTTATATTCTTGTTTATAGAAGCATTATTATAGTAGTTATATTCTTGTATATAGGAGATAGTATTATAGTAGTTATATTCTAGTATATAGGAGGCAGTATTATAGTAGTTATATTCTTGTATATAGGAGACAGTATTATAGTAGTTATATTCTTGTATATAGGAGACAGTATTATAGTAGTTATATTCTTGTATATAGAGGGCAGTATTTTAGTAGTTATATTCTTGTATATAGAGGGCAGTATTATAGTAGTTATATTCTTGTATATAGGGGCAGTTTTATAGTAGTTATATTCCTGTATATAGGAGCAGTATTATAGTAGTTATATTCTTGTATATAGGGGCAGTATTATAGTAGTTATATTCTTTTATATAGGAGGCAGTATTATAGTAGTTATATTCCTGTATATAGGAGCAGTATTATAGTAGTTATATTCTTGTATATAGGAGGCAGTATTATAGTAGTTATATTCTTGTATATAGGAGGCAGTATTATAGTAGTTATATTCTTGTATATAGGAGCAGTATTATAGTAGTTATATTCTTGTATATAGGAGCAGTATTATAGTAGATATATTATTGTATATAGGAGCAGTATTATAGTAGATATATTCTTGTATATAGGAGCAGTATTATAGTAGTTATATTCTTGTATATAGGAGCAGTATTATAGTAGATATATTCTTGTATATAGGAGCAGTATTAAAGTAGATATATTATTGTCTATAGAAGCAGTATTATAGTAGTTATATTCTTGTATATAGGAGGCAGTATTATAGTAGATATATTATTGTATATAGGAGCAGTATTATAGTAGTTATATTCTTGTATATAGGAGCAGTATTATAGTAGTTATATTCTTGTATATAGAGGGCAGTATTATAGTAGTTATATTCTTGTATATAGGGGCAGTATTATAGTAGTTACATTCTTGTATATAGGAGGCAGTATTATAGTAGTTATATTCTTGTACATAGGAGCAGTATTATAGTAGTTATATTCTTCTAGTTATATTCTTGTACATAGTACTATTACATAATGGTGAGTTATAAAGGCATCCTTAGCTATTCATTATTTTTTATTTTTTTTACCTTTTCTGGATAATCTTCTCTTTTCCTCTTCAGAACATCAACAGCTTCACTGGAATGAATGAGCCGGATCTGTACTTGGGCTTTCCCCTCCCATGGAAGAAGGAACGTGACCAGGTAGCTGCCATTTCTATAGTCCTTCACTTGTCCGGTCACTCCAGCTTTAAGGGCTGGTGAGTGAAGCTTGGCCTGGAAGAAATCTCCGCCATATTGCTTTGGTTGACCATTGTGGTCCCGAGCTATGATGATCACTTCCAGCTTCTCCCCGATTCTATATACTTTCCGTGGATTCAGCAGATAGTAGTTACATTTTGTAGGACTAGTGGAGGAGTTATAGTGACTGATAGGAGTTGGGGGTCCAGGCCATTCAAGCAGTTTTAACAGACTTCGAAAATAGGGGTTAATGGTGCTCGTAGATAGAGTTGTGGTTTTGGGGGTACTCATGGGTGGTGTTTGCTTCTTAGGAGCTGGAAGTTCATATTTCTTCAACAAATCCATAAATAGGAAACTGAAAACAAGCTAAAAATGTTATACATTAATAAATGCAACATTTCTCCTTCCTTCTGGTGATCAGTGGGGGTCCCAGTGGTCAACCCCTAGAGTTCACCTATTTGTCCCCTAAAATATGAATAGGGAATAGCATAAAATTGTGGAAATATCCCTTTAAAACTTTTTAATGTTATTAGTTAGTGCCAGCGAATTAAAACCATTTGTAATAGAACTTTATTAAAGAGAAACTGACACTTATCTAAATACACAGGTTAAAAGGTGACCCTGATTCTGATGCCATTCTAAGATGACAAGGAGGAGATTACAGAACAAGATGTGTCAGAATATTGGCACAGTATAGTGGCACAGTATATTACAATTGATTTTAAGGGCAGTATATTACAATTGATTTTGAGGGCACAGTATATTACAATTGATTAGGGGCTACAGTATATTATATCTAATTAGGGGGCACAGTATATTACAGTTGATTAGGGAGCAGTATATTACAGTTGATTAGGGCACAGTATATTACAATTGATTAGGGGCTACAGTATATTATATTTAATTAGGGGGCACAGTATATTACAGTTGATTACGAGGGCACAGCATATCACAATTAATTACGAAGACACAGTATATTACAGTTGATTATGAGGGCACAAGGCCACAGTATATTACAGTTGATTAAAGGGCACAGTATATTATAGTTGATTAGAGAACACAGTATATTACTGTTGATTACGAGGGCACAGAATATGACAGGTGAAAGGGGCACAGTATATTACAGTTGATTAGAGCACAGTATATTACAGTTGATTAGGGCACAGAATATTACAGTTGATTAGGGAGCAGTATATTACAGTTGATTAGGGGGCAGTATATTACAGTTGATTATGGCACAGTATATTACAGTTGATTAGGGAGCAGTATATTACAGTTGATTAGGGAGCAGTATATTACAGTTGATTAGGGGGCAGTATATTACAGTTGATTATGGCACAGTATATTACAGCTGATTAGGGCACAGTATATTACAGTTGATTATGGCACAGTATATTACAGCTGATTAGGGCACAGTATATTACAGTTGATTAGGGAGCAGTATATTACAGTTGATTAGGGTACAGTAAATTACAGTTGATTAGGGCACAGTATATTACAGTTGATTAGGGCACAGTATAGTACAGTTGATTATGCCACAGTATATTACAGTTGATTAGGCCACAGTAAATTACAGTTAATTAGTACACAGTAAATTACAGTTGATTAGGGCACAGTATATTACTGGTGATTAGGGCACAGTATATTACAGTTGATTAGGGCACAGTATATTACAGTTGATTAGGGCACAGTATATTACAGTTGATTAGGGCACAGTAAATTACAGTTGATTACGGCACAGTAAATAACAGTTGATTAGGGCACAGTATATTACAGTTCATTAGAGTACAGTATATTACAGTTGATTAGGAGGCACAGTATATTACAGTTAATTAGTACACAGTAAATTACAGTTGATTAGGGCACAGTATATTACAGTTGATTAGGAGGCACAGTATATTACAGTTGATTAGGACACAGTAAATTACAGTTGATTGGGAGGCACAGTATATTACAGTTGATTAGGGCGCACCGTATATTACGGTTGATTGGGCGGCACGGTATATTACAGTTGATTAGGGCGCAGTATATTACAGTTGATTAGGGTGTAGTATATTACAGTTGATTAGGGCACAGTATATTACAGTTGCTTAGGATACAGTATATTACAGTTGATTAGGGCGCAGTATATTACAGTTGATTAGGGTGCAGTATATTACAGTTGATTAGGGCACAGTATATTACAGTTGGTTAGGGCACAGTATATTACAGTTGATTACGACACAGTATATTAAAGTTGATTAGGGGGCAGTATATTACAGTTGATTAGGGAGCAGTTTATTACAGTTGATTAGGGTGCAGTATACTACAGTTGATTAAAGGGCAGTATACTACAGTTGATTAGGGTGCAGTATATTACAGTTGATTAGGGGGGCAGTATATTACAGTTGATTAGGGGGCAGTATATTACAGTTGATTAGGGGGCAGAATATTACAGTTGTTTAGGAGGCACAGTATATTACAGTTGATTAGGGAGCAGTATATTACAGTTGATTAGGGTGCAGTATATTACAGTTGATTAGGGGGCAGTATATTACAGTTGATTAGGAGGCACAGTATATTACAGTTGATTAGGAGGCACAGTATATTACAGTTGATTAGGGGGCAGTATATTACAGTTGATTAGGGGGCAGTATATTACAGTTGATTAGGGGGCAGTATATTACAGTTGATTAGGAGGCACAGTATATTACAGTTGATTAGGGAGCAGTATATTACAGTTGATTAGGGTGCAGTATATTACAGTTGATTAGGGGGCAGTATATTACAGTTGATTAGGGGGCAGTATATTACAGTTGATGGGGAGGCACAGTATATTACAGTTGATTAGGGCACAGTATATTACAGTTGATTAGGGGGCAGTATATTACAGTTGATTAGGGGGCAGTATATTACAGTTGATTGGGGGCAGTATATTACAGTTGATTAAAGGGCAGTATACTACAGTTGATGAGGGAGCAGTAAATTACAGTTGATTAGGGCGCAGTATATTACAGTTGATTAGGGAGCAGTATATTACAGTTGATTAGGAGGCACAGTATATTACAGTTGATTAGGGGGCAGTAAATTACAGTTGATTAGGGCGCAGTATATTACAGTTGATTAGGAGGCACAGTATATTACAGTTGATTAGGAGGCACAGTATATTACAGTTGATTAGGGGGCAGTATATTACAGTTGATTAGGGGGCAGTATATTACAGTTGATTAGGGGGCAGTATATTACAGTTGATTAGGGGGCAGTATATTACAGTTGATTAGGGGGCAGTATATTACAGTTGATTAGGGGGCAGTATATTACAGTTGATTAGGGGGCAGTATATTACAGTTGATTAGGACACAGTATATTAAAGTTGATTAGGAGGCACAGTATATTACAGTTGATTAGGAGGCACAGTATATTACAGTTGATTAGGGGGCAGTATATTACAGTTGATTAGGAGGCACAGTATATTACAGTTGATTAGGGAGCAGTAAATTACAGTTGATTAGGGGGCGCAGTATATTACAGTTGATTAGGGGGCAGTATATTACAGTTGATTAGGAGGCACAGTATATTACAGTTGATTAGGGCACAGTATAGTACAGTTGATTATGCCACAGTATATTACAGTTGATTAGGGCACAGTAAATTACAGTTAATTAGTACACAGTAAATTACAGTTGATTAGGGCACAGTATATTACTGGTGATTAGGGCACAGTATATTACAGTTGATTAGGGCACAGTATATTACAGTTGATTAGGGCACAGTATATTACAGTTGATTAGGGCACAGTAAATTACAGTTGATTACGGCACAGTAAATAACAGTTGATTAGGGCACAGTATATTACAGTTCATTAGAGTACAGTATATTACAGTTGATTAGGAGGCACAGTATATTACAGTTAATTAGTACACAGTAAATTACAGTTGATTAGGGCACAGTATATTACAGTTGATTAGGAGGCACAGTATATTACAGTTGATTAGGACACAGTAAATTACAGTTGATTGGGAGGCACAGTATATTACAGTTGATTAGGGCGCACCGTATATTACGGTTGATTGGGCGGCACGGTATATTACAGTTGATTGGGGCGCAGTATATTACAGTTGATTAGGGTGTAGTATATTACAGTTGATTAGGGCACAGTATATTACAGTTGATTAGGATACAGTATATTACAGTTGATTAGGGCGCAGTATATTACAGTTGATTAGGGTGCAGTATATTACAGTTGATTAGGGCACAGTATATTACAGTTGGTTAGGGCACAGTATATTACAGTTGATTACGACACAGTATATTAAAGTTGATTAGGGGGCAGTATATTACAGTTGATTAGGGAGCAGTTTATTACAGTTGATTAGGGTGCAGTATACTACAGTTGATTAAAGGGCAGTATACTACAGTTGATTAGGGTGCAGTATATTACAGTTGATTAGGGGGCAGTATATTACAGTTGATTAGGGGGCAGTATATTACAGTTGATTAGGGGGCAGAATATTACAGTTGTTTAGGAGGCACAGTATATTACAGTTGATTAGGGAGCAGTATATTACAGTTGATTAGGGTGCAGTATATTACAGTTGATTAGGAGGCACAGTATATTACAGTTGATTAGGGGGCAGTATATTACAGTTGATTAGGGGGCAGTATATTACAGTTGATTAGGGGGCAGTATATTACAGTTGATTAGGAGGCACAGTATATTACAGTTGATTAGGGAGCAGTATATTACAGTTGATTAGGGTGCAGTATATTACAGTTGATTAGGGGGCAGTATATTACAGTTGATTAGGGGGCAGTATATTACAGTTGATGGGGAGGCACAGTATATTACAGTTGATTAGGGCACAGTATATTACAGTTGATTAGGGGGCAGTATATTATAGTTGATTAGGGGGCAGTATATTACAGTTGATTGGGGGCAGTATATTACAGTTGATTAAAGGGCAGTATACTACAGTTGATGAGGGAGCAGTAAATTACAGTAGATTAGGGCGCAGTATATTACAGTTGATTAGGGAGCAGTATATTACAGTTGATTAGGAGGCACAGTATATTACAGTTGATTAGGGGGCAGTAAATTACAGTTGATTAGGGCGCAGTATATTACAGTTGATTAGGAGGCACAGTATATTACAGTTGATTAGGAGGCACAGTATATTACAGTTGATTAGGGGGCAGTATATTACAGTTGATTAGGGGGCAGTATATTACAGTTGATTAGGGGGCAGTATATTACAGTTGATTAGGGGGCAGTATATTACAGTTGATTAGGGGGCAGTATATTACAGTTGATTAGGGGGCAGTATATTACAGTTGATTAGGGGGCAGTATATTACAGTTGATTAGGACACAGTATATTAAAGTTGATTAGGAGGCACAGTATATTACAGTTGATTAGGAGGCACAGTATATTACAGTTGATTAGGGGGCAGTATATTACAGTTGATTAGGAGGCACAGTATATTACAGTTGATTAGGGAGCAGTAAATTACAGTTGATTAGGGGGCGCAGTATATTACAGTTGATTAGGGGGCAGTATATTACAGTTGATTAGGAGGCACAGTATATTACAGTTGATTAGGGAACAGTAAATTACAGTTGATTAAGGGGCAGTATATTACAGTTGATTAAGGGGCAGTATATTACAGTTGATTAGGGGGCACAGTATATTACAGTTGATTAGGGGGCGCAGTAAATTACAGTTGATTAGGGGGCGCTGTATATTACAGTTGATTAGGGGGCGCAGTATATTACAGTTGATTAGGGGGCACAGTATATTACAGTTGATTAGGGGGCAGTATATTACAGTTGATTAGGGGGCAGTATATTACAGTTGATTAGGGGGCAGTATATTACAGTTGATTAGGGGGCAGTATACTACAGTTGATTAGGGGGCAGTATATTACAGTTGATTAGGGAGCAGTATATTACAGTTGATTAGGAGGCACAGTATATTACAGTTGATTAAGAGGCACAGTATATTACAGTTGATTAGGGAGCAGTAAATTACAGTTGATTAGGAGGCACAGTATATTACAGTTGATTAGGGAGCAGTAAATTACAGTTGATTAGGGGGCACAGTATATTACAGTTGATTAGGGGGCACAGTATATTACAGTTGATTATGGGGCACAGTATATTACAGTTGATTAGGGGCAGTATATTACAGTTGATTAGGGGGCAGTATATTACAGTTGATTAGGGGGCAGTATATTACAGTTGATTAGGAGGCACAGTATATTACAGTTGATTAGGAGGCACAGTATATTACAGTTGATTAGGAGGCACAGTATATTACAGTTGATTAGGAGGCACAGTATATTACAGTTGATTTATACATACACAGTATGATGTGTCTTCTATATGTATACAAGCCAAATATTTTTTACTGAGACAAATGATATCAAGCTACCCCCAATGCTATGATCACACACTATACCAGAGTTTCCCAACCGGGGTGCCTCCAGCTGTTGCAAAACTACAACTCCCAGCATGCCCGGACAGCCTTTGGCTGTCCGGGCATGCTGGGGGTTGTAGTTTTGCAACAGCCGGAGACTCCCTGTATGGGAAACACCTAAATATAAATAATATACACAGCAGCACTGTGCACATACTCCCTACAGACATTTAATACTTGTGTCTCTTTATATGTCTGGTACTTACCCCTCCAACACATAAAAATCCCAAAACCACAGCAGCGACCCCCCTCTGCTTCATGTTTACGGTGCACAGACAGCAGATGAGCAGTTAACAGAGCGCCCTGCGTACTACAGAAAAACACTCCAATAAAACATATAGAACCCATATCATGCAGCTGCTGCGGAAATTACCCCCTTATAGGGGGAAGCCAAAAACAACCAATATTACATCAGGAAGGAAATGTAAAAAAAAAATTAAGTGCTGCTGAAAAGTTTGTCTCCCCCGCCCCCTTTAGTTTTGAAAAATTCAGTGCGGTGGCCACAAGGTAGATAAACGTTTGCTGCAGGTGCAGTAGTCCTCAGACTGATGACCTTTGACCTGATGTGACCCCTTTCCCTGACCTTTGACCAAATGAGTTGTTCCCATAGTGCAAAGTGCGGGAATGAGACCTCTGGGTATGAGAATACAGTTACTTTCGCACAACCTGGAATGTTCTTAAACCAGATGAATGGATATTTGGTCACTGTCCCTATAAATGATACTTTATTGCAGATTTACCGAATTTAGCAATCATGCCCGTGCGGAGGGACGTGGGCAAACAAAATAACATCTCATGATGTGACAGCCAAACAGCACTAACGCTGACCAGAGGCCAACAAGAAAAAAAAGTGTATTACAGAGAGGTCCTTGTACAGCCATATTCTTGCTGTCGATACAGAAAAACTCCTTCTTGGAGATGAAGAGATTTAGCAATTTATCCTCACAGCATGGACGACTAAGGGAATAGTGACTTGACTGTAGACAGTATTTACTGAATTTAGCAATCTCTGTGGTGCTTTATAACACGTGTACGTGTAATGACCAATGTATTTCAGATGCAGATGTTAATGTTCACAGTGGAAGATGTTTTAAATCCAATTTACTGAAACTACGAATGAGGATCTTCACAGGTTGGCAATATGAAGACTTTTCTTTACTCACACGACTCAATACCCATAGGGGCGGGGGCAGAAAAAAAACACTCTCATGGCGTGACAGCCAAATAGCACTAACTCTTACCAAAGGCCAACAACAAAATAGTGTATTACAGAGAGGTCCTTGTTCAGCCTTATTCTCTCTGTCAACACCAAAAAAAAACATCCTTTTTGGAGATGAAGAGTTTTTGCACTTTATCTTTACAGCATAGACGGGAAAAGGACTGATGACTTGACAGTAGACAGTATTTACTAGGGATCGACCGATTTTGGGCATTATCGGTATCGGCAATTACCTTGCCGATAAGCCGATAATGCCCCTTCCTGTAGTGTCCGGCGCCATTCCGGGTGGAGGGTGCACCGGTACGGGCTGTCCTTCTCCGGGGGTCCTCTTCTCCACTCCGAGCAGGCTCCGGCCTAGTACGCTGCATAGACGCCGCTACGCTATGACGTCAGGTGCGTCGCTGTGCACGGGCATCACTGCGCAGCGGCGTCTATGCTGCGCTACTAGGCCGGAGCCTGCCCGGAGTGGAGAAGATGACGTCCGGAGAAGAAGGACAGCCCGGACCGGTGCACCCTCCACCCGGAATGCCGCCGGACATTACAGGAAGGATTGATGGCCCGGACCACCCTGACAGGTAGGGGAGAGAAGCGGGTGGCGGCGGCGGCGGCCTATGGCACCGCAAAAGCCACTGCAGTGCATTGATTTAAAGCGCCCGCTTTAAATCAATGATCTGCAGCGGTGTCGAAGGGGGATAAATAGCCGATAACTTATACCGGAATATCGGTATAAGTTATCGGCTATCGGCCCTAACCTGCACCGATTATTGGTATCGTGTCGGCCCTAAAAACCCGATATCGGTCGATCCCTAGTATTTACTGGATTTAGCAATCTCTGTGGTGCTTTATAACACGTGCACGTGTAATGAACAATGTATTTCAGATGTAGATGTAAATGTTTATAGTGGAAGATGTTCTCAATCCAATTTACTGAAACTACTGATGAGAATCTTCACAGGTTGGCTTATTGCGGTGCAATATGGAGACTCAATACCCATAGGGACGTGGGCAGGAAAAAACTCTTGTGACGTGATAGCCAAATAGCACTAACTCGGAGCAGAGGCCAACAAGAAAATAATGTATTGCCGGGATGTCCTTGATAAGCTTTATTCTCTGTCAGCAACAAAAAAAAAAACTCTTTCTTGTAAATGAAGAGCTTAAAGGGGTACTCCGGTGGAAAACTTTTTTATTTTTTTTATTTTTATTAACTGGTGCCAGAAAGTTAAACAGATTTGTAAATTACTTCTATTAAAAAAAAATCTTAATCCTTTTAGTACTTTTTAGCAGCTCTATGCTACAGAGGAAATTCTTTACTTTTTGAATTTCTTTTTTTGGGTTGTCCCCAGTGCTCTCTGCTGACACCTCTGTCCATGTCAGGAACTGTCCAAAGTAGCATAGGTTTGCTATGGGGATTTTCTCTGTACAGTTCCTGATACGGGCATCAGGTGTCAGCAGAGAGCACTGTGGTCAACACAAAAAAGAAATTCAATATATAAAGATTTTCCTCTGTAGCAAACAGCTGCTAAAAAGTACTGAAAGGATTCGTATTTTTTAACAGAAGTAATGAACAAATCTGTTGACTAATGTATTTCAGATGTAGATGTAAATGTTCACAATGGAATATTTTCTCAATCCAATTTACTAAAACTGCTGATGAGAATCTTCAGAGTTTGTCTTACTGCGGTGCAATATGGAGACTTTTCTTTATTCACAAGACTCTGATTTGCAACACAATACCCATAAGGACATGGACAAAAACAACCCTCTCAAGATGTGACAACCAAGCAGCATTAACTTTGACCAAAGACCTACAAGAAAAGTGTATTGCAGAGAGGTCCTTGTTTAGCGTTATTCTCTCTGACGACAAAACATCTCATTCTTGGAGATAAAGAGCTTAAAGGGGTTATCCAGGAATAAAAAAGCAAAGCTAATTTCTTTCAAAAAATGCTCCCTGTCTGTCTCCAGGTTGGATGTGGTTCGCTGGCTCAGTTCTGTTGAAGAGAATTGAGACAAGTTGTAATACCACACCCAACCTGGAGACACGTGTGGTTTTTGAAAGAAATTAGCTCTGCCTTTCTATTCCTGGATAACCCCTTTAAGCAGTTTATCAGCATGGACCGAGACAGAGACTTGATTGAAGACAGTATTCCGCCTATTGTGGCCTAGATATAGGCATGCCTATCGATCGAGTGGAGCTGGGAGATGTTGCTGTAACAAAAGCCAGGCCTAAGCTGGCACTCTGGTTTGGGTCCACCTTTTCCTCTTTGGATAGGGAGGTTGGATTAGGGACCTCTACCACAACCATTGGCTGATCACATGATCAAGGCATCCTTGATCTGATATAGGAAATACAGATTTTAACCCTTTACACTTTTGTTTTGAGAGCGTAACTCAACATGGCCATCAGGGGAGACAAGATCTGTGACCAGGGTCAGCAGACTGTATCGCTTAAAGGGGTACTCCAGTGGAAAACAAAATTTTCTAAATCAACTGGTTGCAGAAAGTTAAACAGATTTGTAAATTACTTCTATTTAAAAATCTTAATCCTTCCAGTACTTATCAGCTGCTGTATGCTCCACAGGAAGTTGTATTTCTTTCTGGAATTCTTTTCTGTCTGACAATGTTGGGGATTCTTTTCTGTCTGACCACAGTGCTCTCTGCTGACACCTCTGTCCATGTCAGGAACTGTCCAGAGTACAAGCAAATCCTCATAGCAAACCTCTCCTGCTCTGGACAGTTCCTGACATGGACAGAGGTGTCAGCAGAGAGCACTGTGGTCAGACAGAAAAGTGCTATACAACTTCCTCTGTAGTATACAGCAGCTGATAAGTACTGGAGGGATTAATATTTTTAAATAGAAGTCATTTACAAATCTGTTTAACTTTCTGGCACTTGTTGATTTAAAAAAAAAAAAATTAAAGCAGGGAAAAGCGAGTCAAAGCTTTACACGGGTGGTGGGCCGGAGGTGCAAATGCCCGTGGGGGTGCTTTTACTGGAATAGGGTCTCGTGAGTAACATAGTTGTAAGAAATGTTTTTAAAACCTTTTTTATAGTGGATTTTTTTTTTTATTCTAGTATGACATTAGATTAGAAGTAGAGATGAGCGAACTTACAGTAAATTCGATTCGTCACGAACTTCTCGGCTCGGCAGTTGATGACTTTTCCTGCATAAATTAGTTCAGCTTTCCGGTGCTCCGGGGGGCTGGAAAAGGTGGATACAGTCCTAGGAGACTCTTTCCTAGGACTGTATCCACCTTTTTCCAGCCCACCGGTGCACCGGAAAGCTGAACTAATTTACGCAGGAAAAGTCATCGACTGCCGAGCCGAGAAGTTCGTGACGAATCGAATTTACTGTAAGTTCGCTCATCTCTAATTAGAAGAGTTACATGGTATGGTAGGATTTATAATACAAGAGGGAGAGTATTATGTACAGTATAAGCCATGCTGAAAAAGACCAAAACAACTGGAGAATGAAAGACTCACAACAAAAATGTCACCTGCTCATTTGCATTGTGCACTATAAGTCACATCAGGAAACCACGTGTGGGTTTAGAGAGCTGCATCAACCATCATTCACAACCAGAGGGGGTGTGAAAACGAAGCAAACCGGTGAAGCGTTCAACCATTACAACAACGTTTCCCGACCAGTGGGCCTCCAGCTGTTGCAAAACTACAACTCCCAGCATGCCCGGACAGCCATAGGCTGTCCGGGCATGCTGGGAGTTGTAGTTTTGCAACAGCTGGAGACACACTCGTTGGGAAACAATACATTACAACAAAGGGAATATGTAGCATCCCCTCTTGGGGAAGTCTAATAGCTAAATCTCCCCCACAACATTTTCCTGAACGAATGGTTAGCAGTGACCCCATTGTAGTTCCCTTTTTTTTTTTTTTTTTTTGGTTTCTTAGAAGTCCATTTTTTAAGCTGTAGAGTATTACAGTTCTGTATTTTTATTATTTTTTATAGTTCCCCATTTTAGTGTATCTCCCGCTCATATCTGGTGAATGGGATAGGGTAAAGGGGGCAATGCACAGGTGTACAGGAATTTGTGGCGAAGGAGATATCCAGTGCTAGGGGATAAGGGATAGGGGATAAGTTTCAGATCGCGGGGGGGTGGGGGGTCCGACCACTCGGGCTCCCTGCGATCTCCTGTACGGGGCCCCGACAGCCCGCGGGAAGGGGGCGTGTCGACCTCTGCACGAAGCGGAGGCCGACACGCCCCCTCAATACAACTCTATGGCAGAGCCGGAGCGCTGCCTTCGGCAATCTCCGGCACTGCCATTGAGATGTATTGAGGGGGCGTGTTAGCCGCCACTTCGTGCGGTGGTCGACACCCTCTATCTGGCCAGCGAGCCGGGGCCCTGTACAGGAGATCGCGTGGGGCCCCAGCAGTCAGACCGCCGCGATCTGAAACTTATCCCCTATCCTTAGGATAGGGGATATGTTTTTCAGCACTGGACTACCCCTTTAAGAATCGGTGTGGTTTTGGGGGTAGCATATATTTTCCATGACACAGACACACTATTGTATGGAGCTATGACATCCATGGTGATACAGATGGATTAAAGAAACACTCAGGGAATGTTATTTATTTATTTATTTAATTGTTTATTTTATTTATTTATTTTATTTAAAATTTAATTATTTATGTATTTATTAATTAAATTTTTTATGTTATTTATTTATGTATTTTAATTAATTCATTAGATTTATTTATTTTATTTTTGCTTATATAGTGCAGCACAGGCTATTATTAGACAATAATGTAGAGGTTTTTGTGTATGCCTTATGCTTACCTCTTTTTTGCTGATGTGGCAGGCATGGGATAAGCTCAATTTCGGTTTACAAATGCACAATGATACGGATTCTGTAATGCAGCCTACTTTTTTCCTAAATACCCTGACTTTTGGTGTAGTGTTTGATCACTGCAGCTGGTGCACAGGTGAACTGATTAGACTCATAAGTGAGTTTGTGTCAGTTCACACTATCTGCAGTTCTGATGCAATGTTTTTATTCGGAGTGCACTTTTTAGAGAAATATTGCCATGAGGTGTAAGTGATTTGACCTATAATCACAATAAGGTGTTTTTCTAAAGACTTTAAATTTTTACTGCATTTTAGCTGTTTAAACGTACAAGTTTTTACCATGTTTTGCCCATATTCTGCACAATATCAACATTTTTGCCATAAATTGGTGAAAATCACAGCAAAAACTGAAAAGGGCAAGAAGTGCAATGTGGGAACACAGCCTCAGAGGCGGCAAATAACTACTTTAGATCCTCATCTCATAGAGATAGCAGTATACAGATAGAGCTGGAGGGGAGATGTATAACTACTATATATATCCTAATCCCATAGAGATAGCAGCAGCGGTATACAGATAGAGCTGGAGGGACATGTATAACTACTATATATCCTGATCCTATAGAGATAGCAGCAGCGGTATACAGATAGAGCTGGAGAGGAGGTGTATAACTACTATATATCCTGATCCTATAGAGATAGCAACAGCAGTATACAGATAGAGCTGGGGGGACATGTATAACTACTATATATCCTGATCCTATAGAGATAGCAGCAGCAGTATACAGATAGAGCTGAAGGGGAGATGTATAACTACTATATATATCCTGATCCCATAGAGATAGCAGCAGCAGTATACAGATAGAGCTGGGGGGGGGACATGTATAACTACTATGCATCCTGATCTCAGTATATAGATAGAGCTGGGGGGGGGGGGGGGCATTTAACTACTATATCTTCCAATCCCATAAAGATAGCATCAGCAGCAGTATACAGATAGAGCTGGAGGGAGGATGTATAACTACTATATATCCTGATCCCATAGGGATAGCAGCAGTATACAGATATACATGGAGGAGAGGTGTATAACTACTATATATCCTGATCCCATAGAGATAGCAGCAGTATACAGATAGAGCTGGAGGGGAGGTGTATTACTACTATATATCCTGATCCCATAGAGATAGCAGCAGTATACAGATATACATGGAGGAGAGGTGCATAACTACTATATATCCTGATCCCATAGAGATAGCAGCAGCAGTATACAGATAGAGCTGGGGGGGAGGTGTATAACTACTATATATCCTGATCCCATAGATATAGCAGCAGCAGTATACAGATAGAGCTGGGGAGGAGGTATATAACTACTATATATCCTGATCCTATAGGGATAGCAGTAGTATACAGATTTAGCTGGAGGGGAGGTGTATAACTACTATATATCCTGATCCCATAGGGATAGCAGCAGTATACAGACAGAGCTAGGAGGGGAGGTGTATAACTACTATATATCCTGATCCCATAGGGATAGCAGCAGTATACAGACGGAGCTAGGAGGGGAGGTGTATAACTACTATATATCCTGATCCTATAGGGATAGCAGTAGTATACAGATTTAGCTGGAGGGGAGGTGTATAACTACTATATATATGCTGATCCCATAGGGATAGCAGCAGTATACAGACAGAGCTAGGAGGGGAGGTGTATAACTACTAAATATCCTGTTCCCACTGTCAGTACCCCCGACTGTAGACTCTACACTTTGCATCTTGGGGCAGAGCAGATTTACCGGCCACGGACTGGACGCCTAATACCGGAGCTATGAGGGAGCAGAGGACGGGGAGGTAAAGTATTTGTAATGTTATAATATAAGAATATGATCAATTCCCCCGGACAACCCCCTTTAAGGTTTACATTGTTTTCTAACTTTTATTTTTTTATAATTTTATCTTCAGTATTTATTTTTTTCTTATACTGTGTATGCAGATCATGTACCAGCTGTTTACCAGTGTCTGTGCCTCTTTTGTTATATTCATTTATATAACTTTCCAGAAGTTTGATCTCTCTCTTTAACCCTTTAACGACTGTTTTTTTGTTGTTGTTTTTTTTTTGCCTTAATGGCCGAAACTCTTTTCCTTAAAAAAAAAATAAAAAATTCCCACCTCGCCTTTTATGTGACACTACGCTTTAATTTTTCCACCCACAGAGCCATTGGCTTGTTTTTTGCAGGACCAATTGTTCTTCGTAATGACACCTTTCGTTTTACCACAAAATCTACTGTGAGGGCCTCTTGTCGGTCTCAAAAACTTTTGTTCACAGCTGTAGTTTGGCTGATACCTCTAGATGTGTTTTAGCGCTCTTTTAGGCATTGAGCATTAATCTTGGAACCTCGTGACATCACGTCCCCTCCATTCATGTCTATGGGAGGGGGGCGTGACGTCCGTCACGCCCCCCTCCCATAGACATGAATGGAGGGGACGTGGCATGACATCATGAGGGGGCGTGGCGTGATGTCACTTCTCCGGCCACCGAAACCCAGCATTCTAAACATTGTGATCAGACATCTTATCCCGTATCCTTTAAATAGGGGATGAGATGTCTATGGGCGGAGTACCCCTTTAATAGCATTTAGTGATATGTTTTACAGCAGGACTGACGGACCAACAGCAATAGACAGGACTTCTGAGCATTCCCCATTTCAGAGGTTATTCTACAGGGAGGGGGGAGGCTGATCTCTGCTGTGAAAGGTGGTGGATCCAGTGTTATCTCCCTTTCACTGCACTCTCCGGAGTCATTCATACCGCTATTTTTTTTAATAAGAATTGGAAAGTACAATCACCGCAGAAAAGTCTGGTGTTTATTTCCTCTTTGCGTTTTATGATTCATTGGTCAGTCCCCCTTCCATTAAAGGGGTACTCCGGTGGAAAACTTTTTTTTTTTTTTTTTTTTTTTATCAACTGGCGCCAGAAAGTTAAACAGATTTGTAAATTACTTCTATTAAAAAATCTCAATCCTTCCAGTACTTATTAGCTACTGAATACTACAGAGGGAATTATTTTCTTTTTGGAACACAGAGCTCTCTGCCGACATCACGAGCGCAGTGCTCTCTGCTGACATCTCTGTCCATTTTAGGAACTGTCCAGAGCAGCATATGTTTGCTATGGGGATTTTCTCCTACTCTGGACAATTCTTAAAATGGACAGAGATGTCAGCAGAGAGCACTGTGCCCGTGATGGCAGCAGAGAGCTCTGTGTTCCAAAAAGAAAAGAATTTCCTCTGTAGTATTCAGCAGCTAATAAGTACTGGAAGGATTAAGATTTTTTTAATAGAAGTCATTTACAAATCTGTTTAACTTTGTGGCACCAGTTGATTAAAAAAAAAAAAAAAGTTTTCCACCGGAGTACCCCTTTAATGGAAGGGGGACTGACCAATGAATCATAAAACGCAAAGAGGAAATAAACACCAGACTTTTCTGCGGTGATTGTACTTCCCAATTCTTATTAAAAAATAATTGAGGTATAAGATTTTTTAATAGAAGTAATTTACAAATCTCTTTAACTTTCTGGCACCAGTTGATTAAAAAATAAATTAAAAAAATAAGTTTTCCAGCGGAGTACCCCTTTAATTTGCAGATAACCGGAGAGGGGAATCTGCACATTTTTTTACCAACAGAAAAAAGGAATAGGACCAACTAGGACGGGGCCCCGAAGCAGCTGAATGGTCACCCACACCCTTTACAGCAGCGATAATATTAGGTGACACTTACCAGAGACCATGTGACAAAGGAGACAGCAGGGACCCCGCCAGGCTGAGGATCCCTTCTCCAGGCACCGCTCACTATATGCAGCAGCTTATGTATTGGCTTCTGTCTCGGCAGCGTAAACACGATGTATAAGTCTCAGACCTCAGAAGAATCAAGAACATTGGGACATACACAGAATTTCATTACCTCAGATACAACATTAAAGGGGTTCTCCACCCCTAGATATCTTATCCCCTAGCCAGACAGTAACGGACATGGCTTAGGAAGGATCCGTGCTTGTCTTGGGGCTAAAAGGCTATGCTGTGAGTTCATCATAACGCTGCTGCTTTCTTATTGCGGCTCTTTGCTGTTGGAGTTCCCACCCTATTACTACAAATCCCAGGATTCCTTGTTTGTAAGTGTGAGGTCACTTTTCTCCCTCCTACACATCAGCCACCCCACCCATTGAAGCACAACTGGGACAAATCCTTGCAGCCCAATGAAGAATGATCTCCCCAAACCACCACCACCACCACCGCCACCCTGTGGTCGCTCCACCCATTGAAGCACTGCCATGCTCCCTTTTTAACACCTGACTAGTGATGTAATGTCTCAGACCGCATTGCAACCTGGAAAAACCTGAGACAACACTCATTTTGTATTCTGGTAAAAATAAACATTGGAGCAAAGATCACATAAGAATTGCGAGATCACAATCAAACACAGGTACAGACACTATAATATGAACTACACTAACTTTACAGCCCCTGTAGCATAGTCAAATAAAAAGAATCCTGGAATACCCCTTTAAGGGGTTACTCCGCTACCCAGCTCCGGAACATTGAGTTCCGAACGCTATGTGAGGGCTTCCATGATCACACCTGCCCCCTCGTGATGTCACGCCCTGTCATGTGACGTCACGTCGCGCCCCCACTTAATGCAAGTCTATGGGAGGGGGCGTGATGGCCGTTGCGCCCCCTTCTCATAGACTTACATTGAAGGGGCGGGCCGTGACGTCACATGGGGGCGGGCATGAACACGGAAGCCCGCACACAGTGTTCGGAACTCAATGTTACGGATGCTGGGGAGCGGAGTAACCCTTTAAGACATAAGAAGGTGAACAGTACATAGCAATAAGAATAGTTGTATAATATCCACAGATTGTTTATAATGGATTATCTCAAATTAAAAGTATCTAATAAATGGAGGAACACAGAGGAATATCTTATAAATGAAGTCTTTATTTAAAAAAAATGTCCAGGTATCAAATAAAATAGTATAACGCATCAGTATTTTAAAAAATATATATACATTTTAACAGAATTATGAAATTACCATACAAACAAGTAAAACAATATCCAGCTATTTACATGGAAATCTGAAATAAATAGACTAATAAATACATTTAAAAACAACAATTAAAGGGGTTGTCCACTTTTGGATTCAAGTGACCTCATGCCCAGCCTGCACCATCAGTATTATGGGAACAGCTTTGCCTTTGGAGCTTCCTCTCCAGAAATAAATATAAGATATTGGGTTGAAAGCAAAAACTTTCTTTGAAACAAATGTATCAGTTCAATCTACAAACCATTTTAAAGAAGCACTCCAATGTATTTTTTTTTATGTTTTTTGCCCATATTATGCACACTCACTATCACTAATTCTATAGCGTAATCTGTTTCATTCAAGCACAGCTGCATTCATGCGTTGCATTACTGCAACTGTGTCATGTGATCACCAGCCTGACAGAAAATCACAGCGCTTAATATATCAGAGGAAATGGTCAGACTTCATGGGAACTACATCACTATACAACATCACAATTACAATGACATAATCAGATTGCTTCTGCTCCCCTCCAGCTCTATCTGTATACTGCTGCTATCTCGAAGAATCAGTATATAAAGTAGTTATACGCCTCCCCTCCAGCTCTCTCTCTATGAGATCAATAAATATAGTAGTTAACCCCCCCCCCCCCCCCGCCCTTCCAGCTCTATCTTTATACTGCTGCTATCTCTATGGGATCAGGATTGGTA
Organism: Hyla sarda; assembly: GCF_029499605.1. NCBI lineage: Eukaryota > Metazoa > Chordata > Amphibia > Anura > Hylidae > Hyla > Hyla sarda. The sequence continues at coordinate 23,128,047 of NC_079192.1, read as the reverse complement.
TGTAGTAGTTATACACCTCCTCTCCAGCTCTATCTGTATACTGCTGCTGCTATCTCTATGGAATTAGGATATATAATAGTTATACACCTCCCCTGCAGCATTATGGGATATAATGGTTATACACCTTTCCTAAGTCTGTGATTACACACTGCATTTTTTGCTGCTTTTTATCTGTTTCCGCCTAAAGACTCCAGAGCTTCATAAAACACCTCAACTGTGATTACAAGTTAAAAGAATGCACAATATTTAATAAATAAAAAAAATAAAAAAATGCAGCAAAACTGCACATATGAACTGACCCACCTATGAGTCTTATCAGTTCACCTGGCTGACTTCCAGCACCAGCAGGCTAACTAGATGACCATGTGCAGTGATCAGACTCCACCCCCTCTCTCTGCAAAGCCAGAAGATTATTGGGAAAAGTAGGCAGCATTAGGAAATCATTTCAGTAACCGAATTGTAATCAGTATGGCTGAAAACTCCGTGCCTGCCACATCGGCTAAAACAGGTCAGCACAATGCATACACAAGAACCTTTACATTCTTCTCTAATAATAGCCTGTAATGCACTATATAAGCAAAAATAAAATGAAAAAAAAAACCTGGAGTGCTTCTTTTAGTAAAATTTAATTTATTTTCCTTTAAACTGACTACGCACATCAGATACATGTCAAAACATTAAAAAAAAATGTGATCTTGCGTCCATTACCAGTTTAAGACATGATGTCAATTGGTAGAAATTAAGGAAAGCAAAGCACAGTAAAATTCCTTTCATCTGGCATCAATAGTTGCTGGATTGTTAGTTGCTCTGGATCATCAAATGCACGAAAATTTATTTTATTTATATATATATATATATATATATATATATATAGAAAAAAAAATATATATATATATATTTATATTTATAATATATATATATATATATATATATATATATATAAAATATGTATATATATATTTATATGTAAAATATATATGTATATATATATATATATTTATATGTAATATATATATATATATATATAAAATATGTATATATATATATATATATATATTATGTATATATATATAAAATATGTGTGTATATATATATATATACCGTATATATAAAATATATATAGGGCATATGTATATATATATATATATATATATATATATATTGTGTGTGTGAATATATATATATATATATATATATATATATCTCCATACCCTAGGCCAGTGTTTCCCAACCAGGGTGCCTCCAGCTGTTGCAAAACTACAACTCCCAGCATGCCCGGACAGCCAAAGGCTGTCCGGGCATGCTGGGAGTTGTAGTTTTGCAACAGCTGGAGGCACACTGGTTTGGAAACATTGCCCTAGGCCATACCCATATACTCTAGAACCTCCAGCCCAGGATCAGAAGCTTGAGCGACGAGATCCGGGATATTAGGAGATTTCTATGGTTAAAAAAGCCCAATGATATAGATGCTGGAGTATAAGATGCCGGATTAAAGGAATGTTATCCTATGTACATCAAGTGCATAAAATAAGCACTGAATGGAATCAGCTGTATTTGTAACATGCAAGATGGCGGCCGCGGGCGGGAGGGTTCGTACTAAAGTTAATAACCCCTTTACAATCTATTGGTCTCTATAAAAAAAAAATCTTTTCAAATATGTTCATTATAAAAAACGGAATGTAACACTGGCGCTAAAAACGTCCTTAAGAAATACCTTACGAATACGACATGATCCGGCCTCTTTGTATTCCATAGGTCCCTATACAAAGTGCTGCTAGGTTCTTCTCTTGCCACATAGCTTATAGTGTGTGTGTGGGGGGGAGGGTTGCAAACTCTGGTTGCTAGGTTGTGAATCCCTAGCAACCAGACTGTCTCTGCGTATTAATCAGATTTTCCTAAATATAAATTGAGAACCCATGTACATTGAATTCAATTAAAGGAGCTGTACACTTTTGCCCTATCCGTGCAACGGAGTGATTATTTGCCCCCGCGCCTGGACCAGGAACCAGCGGCCATACCTCGGGCATGTAGAGGATAACCATGCCCTGGCGTCACGAATGTTGATAATATTTGCCTCCAGCTGTTGCAAAACTAAAACTCCCAGCATGCCTGTACAGCAGTTGGCAGCTAAGTAAAGTGATCATACATCATTCTGACCCAAAGGATCGGGGGTGCAAATATGCAAAACCACTCTAGACCACCAGGAATAGTGGATATTATTAGTAATTCTTTCATCACTCTAGACCACAAGGGATAATAGATATCAATAGTCATTCTTTTATCACTCTATACCACCAGGGATAATGAATCTGAATATTAATCCTTTTATCACTATAGACCCCCAGGGATAATATATATCAATAGTAATCCTTTCATCCATCTAAGACCACCAGGAATAATGAATATGAATCCTTTAATCACTCTAGACCACCAAGAATACTAGATATCAATCATAATCCTTTCATCACTCCAGACCACTAAGAATTGTGGATATGAATAGTAATCCTTTCAGCACTCTAGACCACCAAGGATAATACATATCAACAGTAATCCTTTCAATATGCTAGCCCACCAGGGATTACGGATATCAAAAGTAATCTTTTCATCACCCCAGACCACCAGGAATAGTGGATATGAATAGTAATCCGTCCATTACTCTAGACCACCAGGCATAATACATATTAACAGTAATCCTATAAATATGCTAGGCCACCAGGGATTATAGATATCAAAAGTAATCATTTCATCACTCCAGACCACCAGGAATAGTGGATATAAATAGTAATCCTTATATCACTCTAGAGTCTAAAGTGTTAAAATAAGTACTATTCATATCCACTATTCTTGATGGTTTGGAGTGATGAAAGGATTACTATTCATATTTACTATTCCTGGCGGTCCAGAGTGATGAAAGGATTACTATTCATATTTACTATTCCTGGCGGTCCAGAGTGATGAAAGGATTACTATTCCTGGCAGTCTAGAGTGATGAAAGGATTACTATTCCTGGCGGTCTAGAGTGATGAAAGGATTACTATTCATATTTACTATTCCTGGCGGTCCAGAGTGATGAAAGGATTACTATTCCTGGCAGTCTAGAGTGATGAAAGGATTACTATTCCTGGCGGTCTAGAGTGATGAAAGGATTACTATTCATATTTACTATTCCTGGCGGTCTAGAGTGATGAAAGGATTACTATTCATATCCACTATTCCTGGTGATCTAGAGTCTAGACCACCAGGAATAGTGGATATGAATAGTAATCCTTTCATCACTCTAGGCCACAAGGCATAATAGATATAAGATATAACCCCTTTATCACTCTACACCCCCAGGGATAAAATACATCATTAGTAATCCTTCCATCACTCTACATCACCAGGGATAATATTAGCAGTAACACTAAAAATTCTAATGCTTTTATTAGTCTAGACCGCCAGGGATAAAAGATATGAATATTAATCTTTTCATAACTCTACACTACCAGGGATAATAGATAAAAACTATAGTCGTTTAATCACTCTAGGCCACCAGGGATAATAGATATAAACTTTAGTCCTTTTATCCCCCTAGACCACCAGGAATAATAAATATCAACTATAATCCTTTAATCACTCTAGACCACCAGGAATAATAAATATAAACTATAATCCTTTTATCACTCCAGACCACCAGGATTAATAGATATCAACTATAGTCCTTTAATCACTCTAGACCACCAGGAATAATAAATATAAACTATAATCCTTTTATCACTCTAGACCACCAGGATTAATAGATATCAACTATAGTCCTTTAATCACTCTAGACCACCAGGAATAATAAATATAAACTATAATCCTTTTATCCCTTTAGGCCACCAGGATTAATAGATATCAACTATAATCCTTTAATCACTCTAGACCACCAGGAATAATAAATATAAACTATAATCCTTTTATCACTTTAGGCCGCCAGGATTAATAGATATCAACTATAGTCCTTTAATCACTCGAGACCACCAGGAATAATAAATATAAACTATAATCCTTTTATCACTTTAGGCCGCCAGGATTAATAGATATCAACTATAATCCTTTAATCACTCTAGACCACCAGGGATATTACAGTACATTGGGCCTACATACAAGTGTACAGCTCCTCTAAATGAATCACTGTCCCAGTAGCATTTATTAAATACTGAATATTTCATCTTAAAAAGGATCCACATTGATATAACAGGACGAGATCTAAAAAAAATGTCTACATTAAAAAAGCTATTCAACAATTCATCGCTGGAACCAGAAGAAAAATGGAAGGTCAAGGTCTAAAGTATTGTCCTTCCACACAATGTATCTGTATATAGGTAATAGGGGGGCAATGGAGGTTATACACCAGTGGTCTTCAACCTGCGGACCTCCAGATGTAGCAAAACTACAACTCCCAGCATGCCCGGACAGCCTTCGGCTGTCCGGGCATGCTGGGAGTTGTAGTTTTGCAACATCTGGAGGTCCGCAGGTTGAAGACCACTGTTATACACCCACCTCCCCACATTAACACTTTTGTTTCTGACTCACGCTGCTGAATCATTACAATGTAAATTAAAGGGGTTTCCTGGCTTTATGTATACAAATTTATGCATTTTTTTTTTTTTGCATAATTTTGGGAGCTTTCTAACCTTCCTGTAACTTATGGTCTCTACTTGCTGTCAGTGAATGGAAACATTCCTATTTTGGGTGAAAACCTGTTCTGATCATGTTTTACTCAGACAGGTGTAAGGGCTGAAAACATGTGCTTTGCCACACATTTAAAGGGGTGCTCCGCTGCTCAGCGTTTGGGAGAAACTGTTCCCAGTGCCGGCGCCGGGAGCCTGTGACATCATAGCCCCGCCCCCCTCATGACGTCATGCCCCGCGGGGGCGGGGCGTGACATCATGAGGGGGCGGGGCTATGATGTCAATGCAGCGGAATGTCCATGCGCAATACCGTAATTACGCACAGACATTTCGTCGTGTGAACAATACCCTAAGAGATCTGATAGGATCAGGCAGCGGTGACAGTAGGACTGGTTTCATTCTCTGCAAGTTATCAAGAATGTTTCCATTCACTGACAGGAAGTAAAGATCTTGATCTTGTACCATGCAGAAAACACAATGGGGGAGATTTATCAAAGGATTTAGACTGTTTTTTTTTTTTTTTCCTGTCTAAATTTGTCGCACAGAAAGTCGCAGTCTAAATATGTGCGACTTTTTCACGACTTTTGCTTTAGAGGATTTCTAGAACATGATGCATTCTAGTCTATTTTAGACAGAAAAATGCGTTGGTGCTGAATTTATGAAAGGCGACTTTACGGCGACAAGTCGCATCGGCTGAAAGTACGCCGAAATGTCAGACCATGCTGGAGCAGGTATAAATACAGTCTAAAGCATAGATCACGAAGTCCGTGCGCAGAATTTATCAAGAGCCGTGCGCCTTTTAATAAATTAAAGGGGTACTCCCTCCGGTGGAAAACTTTTTTTTATTTTTTTTAAATCAACTGTGCCAGAAAGTTATACAGATTTGTAAATTACTTCTATAAAAAAAAAAAAAAAAAAAATCTTAATCCTTCCTGTACTTATTAGCTGCTGAATACTACAGAGGAAATTCTTTTCTTTTTGGAACACAGTGCTCTCTGCTGACATCATGACCACAGTACACTCTGCTGACATCTCTGTCCATTTTAGGAACTGTCCAGAGCAGCATATGTTTGCTATGGGGATTTTCTCCTACTCTGGACAGTTCTTAAAATGGACAGAGATGTCAGTAGAGAGCACTGTGCTCGTGATAAATTCTGTGCACTGACTTTGGGATCTATGGTTTAGACTGTATTTATACCTGCTCCAGCATGGTCTGACATTTTGGCGTACTTTCGGCCAATGCGACTTTTCGCCGAAAAGTCGCTTTTCATAAATTCAGCACCAACGCATTTTTTTTGTCTAAAATAGACTAGAATGCATCATGTTCTAGAAATACTCTAAAGCAAAAGTCGCGAAAAAGTACACACATACACACATTGTAGATATAAAAACTAATAATAATTTGAGGAATTGAAATGCAAAATCAGACAGTGTCCTAAGTTTTCATTATAAAACCTGAAACTCCATTTAATACACACCAGGCAGCCATAGCAGAGGTAGTTTTTTTTCCATAGATGTTTTCTTCTAGAAACAGCTCTACTGTCGTCCTCTGTTTGTGTCTGGTATTGCAGCTTAGTTCCATTGAAGTCAATAGAGCCGAGCCGTAATACCTGAAACAACCTAAGGTCAGGTGTGGCGCTCTTTTTAGAAAAAAAAAAGCTATGTTTTACTAATAACCTCTTTAAAGGATCTGCCACTAACATCTTGGCACCAGATTCCACAGGACACCTTAAAGGGGTACTCCGCCCCTAGATATCTTATCCCCTATCTTGACCGCTGCTGGGGACCCCCTGCGATCTCCCTGCTGCACCCAAGGTTTGTTTAGAGCATTGGTTGCAGTGCCGGAGGCTCTTGGCGTTACGGCCATGCCCCCTCAATGCAAGTCTATGGGAGGGGGCGTGATGGCAGTCACGTCCCCTCCCATAGACTTGCATTGAGGGGGGGTGGCTGTGACATCACGAGCAGGGCATGGAAGTGACATCACGAGCTTTCGCCCTGCATCGCCAGTCAGTCGGCACGGAGCGAAGTGCACTGGATGTCTGGGGTGCCATAGCCTTTGGATAGGGGATAAGATGTCTAGGGGCGGAGTGCCCCTTTAAGACGTCTTGTGGAGTCCATCCCATCGATAGATTGAAACTGCTTTGGTGGCACAAGCAGAATGTACAGTGTAGTAGGGGTTAACAACCACATGTTAGTCACACCTTTGTACCTGGATTTAGTGGCTTTATTCCAATAAAACATTTTTTTTATATAGATATGACATCTTATCCCCTATCCTTTGGAATACCCCTTTAACCTGAAAGGTGGACACTTACAGGCCATGTGCAGGCAATGTTAAGCGGACCTGACCCGTCTGACACTTGGCGGTTGCTATATAATACATTTTTTTTTATTGGAATAAAACCACTAAATCCAAGTAAAAAGGTGCGACTTGCATATATATATATATGGTGGTAACCCCTACTACACTGTGTTGCTAGATAGACCACTTTAGATCAAGCCCTTTAAAGGGGTACTCCACCGCCCCAGTGTTCGGAACATTTTGGGTGCGGGCTGCAGAGGTTGTGACCTCTTGACCGCGCCCCCTTGTGAAGTCACGCCACACCCCCTCAATGCAAGTCTATGGGAGGGGGCGTGGCGCCAGCCACGCCCCCTCCCATAGACTTGCATTGAGGGGGCGTAGGCGTGACATCACGACCCCCGTAGCCTGCAACCAGCGTTCGGAACTAAATGTTCTGAACACTGGGGCAGTGGAGTACCCCTTTAAGGTGACAGATATACGGATAGCAGCTACTTGGGCATACATGGTGTCGGCACTGCTGCTATGGATGATACGTTATATCCTCTACTACTGGATGTCATGTGCTTTGCCATCTCAGTAATGTGAGGAATGGGAGAATCCAATAATAAGTTGTATTTTATGATCACAGGCCGCACTGGTCAGAATCCTGATGACTACAATCACTTTGTCGAGGTCACATAGATACTAAAAGCCTTGCGACTAAGGTCATGAGAATGATGACACACGTGGGGGACCCCAACGCTCCTGCCCCATCATTGTTCCTACCCCCACCCTTCCTACCACCCCTCCCTCTCCCGCCTGCACCCTGCTTCTTGTCCTTGCCAGGTCGCTCCTTTCGCTCTCCGCCACCTCCCTGGACTTTGATGACGGGTTTCTCCGTTACAGGTTCCCCCCCACCAGAGCCTCCGCTGCCTTCATCATCTAATTAAAAAAACACACACACATACAGTATATTACAGAAGGGCCATAGTGATCAGTAGATCCTTGGGATAGGGACGGTATAGGACTTGGGATGCACCTCTGGTAACACTTACAGGGATCCTGCGTCTCGCTGTCCCTCCCGCTGTACGCCGCTTTCAGTTTGCTCCTCACCACGCGAAGCTGCAGCCCCAGCTGGCGGGTTCTAGGATCCGGCGGCGACATCGGTAACTCCACCTCCGGATTATTGATCTGATTTACGACTCCATCACCTGTGACCTGCGGGAGATACCTGGGGATCAGGAGAATAAGGAAAGAGATGTTAATAAAACACTTTAGAAATGATTTACCTCCCACGGGCAGGATGCAGGAACGTATGGGAACGGAGTTCCTGCACTTTTTTCCACAGCAGGAACACTGTTCCCATTAGAAGGAGTCCTGCTAGACCAGCCCTTGAGTTCCCACACTTTTTTTTTTTTCCCCAGGACTTGACCCCTGCCTAAGGGTGTATTCACACGTACGGTATCCTGCGCATATTTGACGCACAGGATTTGAAGCTGCAGATTTTGTGTGTTCAGTGTAAACTAAATGGCTGTACACAACATCAAATCTGCAGCTTCAAATCCTGCGCGTCAAACTGTACCTGTAAATAGACCCTAAGGGTCTATTCACACGAAAGAATTTAAACCTCAAATTAAAGCCCATAGACTTCTATAGGATTCCGCACTCCCATTCATACTTTTGAATTTCCGCTTGCGGAATTCCGCAAGCGGAAATTCAAAAGTATGAATGGGAGTGTGGAAGCCCATAGAAGTCTATGGGCTCCAATTCGAGGCGGAATTCCGCAAGCGGAAATTTTGCCGTGTGAATAGGCCCTAAAGGTCAATTCACACTTCCTTGTTTTTGCTGCTGCAGCTTTAGCTGCCCAATAGACTTCAATGGGAACCAAAATCTGCTACAGTAAATCTGCAGCAAAAAAAAAAGGCACGTGTGAACTGACCCTAAAGGAGTATTCCGTTCTTGTGATTTTGCCTTTGGCCGCTTTGCAGACGCTAAAGAAGGTCAGACACTGAATGCAGCTCAAGCAGGGAAATTACACAACTTACGTAACTCCCATTGACTTAAATGGGTGTTGCTCAAACAGCGTAGCCCGTAAGCTACAGTATTTATATAACTATGCCTATGGGACTACACCATTTGCATACCTCCCATTATTGTCTCCAATAGGATTCTGCTGCATTGTGGACACTACAGATTTTTGGCGGAGGAACATGTATATTCTTTCGGCGGAAATCTGTGCGGACATGCACCATCCCAATTGATGGCAAAGCAGTCCGCGCGGATTTCTGCTGAAAGGATAAACGTGTTTATTCTTTCGGCGGATTCCAAAATTTTAATTTCCGTGTCGGAATATTCTACTGCGAAAATTCTGTAGTGTGCACAGAGGGGTTTTGGCAGCGCCCACATCTGATAGAATCTCCATCCGGAATATGTCTAGGTGGAGATTTCGTAATGTAAATGTAGCCTTAGACTTCCTTTCCTGTTCTATGTGTGATGATAAGGAGGAGGCTGCTAGAAAGTAATCTGTACTGCATTACTGCAAAAGGTGACACCGGTATATGGATAAGACAATAGGAGCTCAGCCTACCCTCCACCGTAGAATGACCTCTGCACAGGTCATAGGGCATGCTTACAAACCTGCCCCATATGAAAAATAGGGTTTCTTTCTGTCTTTGTCCATGGGGTTTGCTGTAACACCTATCTCTAAATCCTGTTAAAAACAACTTGGGTCAAGATAGTCGCGCCCCCCTTCCCCCATAGTAATGTCAAAAAAATAAAAACAGTTAAAAAAAAAACAACATGTCTTTGTTTCAGGCTCCAATTAGTAGGAAAAAATGTAGGTGACGCATTCCTTTTAACATAGGCACGAGGTACATAGGTTATGGGGGCATTCAAAGGTTAACATGTAGAGATGAGCAAACTTACAGTAAATTCGATTCGTCACGAACTTCTCGGCTCGGCAGTTGATGACTTTTCCTGCATAAATTAGTTCAGCTTTCAGGTGCTCCGGTGGGCTGGAAAAGGTGGATACAGTCCTAGGAGACTCTTTGCTAGGACTGTATCCACCTTTTCTAGCCCACCGGAGCACCTGAAGGCTCAATTAATTTATGCAGGATAAGTCATCAACTGCCGAGCCGAGAAGTTCGTGACGAATCGAATTTACTGTAAGTTCGCTCATCTCTATTAACATGCAAGTAGGTTCTCAGCATGTCACCTTCAGGTCCAACATTCTGTCCTGATTAATTTCTCCATATTTCTTCTACTGCAGTCAGAGTTCCTTTTTTTTATACCGTAGTTCCCTAGCATAGCCATAGGGTTAGATTTCAGTGGTCCCCAAACTGTGGCCCTCCAGATGTTGCAAAACTATGAGCACCAGCCATTGGCTCTCCGGGCATGAAAGGAGTTGTAGTTTGGGAAGCACCGAGTAAGATTGTTATATTGTGTCAGTGTAGAGTCACTGCTAGGGGAAGTTTATGAGCTTTCTGTATATACTTTTTGTATACAATAAAGTCCATTATAATTTATATTGTTTAAAGGGTACCTCTCATCAAATAAACTTTTGATATATTTTAGATGAATGAATGTTGAATAACTTTCCAATAGCATGTTAATGAAAAATATGCTTCTTTCTATTGTATTTTTCCCCATCAGTCCTGTTAGCAAGCATTACTGACTCATGCTGGAGTCCTAAACACTCAGAGCTGCCAGCCTGCTTTGTTCACAGCCAAACAGGCTGTGAACAAAGCAGGCTGGCAGCTCTGAGTGTTCTCCTTTGTGAACAAAGCAGACTGGCAGCTCGTAGTGTTTAGGACTCCAGCATGAGTCTGAAATGCTTGCTGCCAGGACTGGTAGGGAGACCCCTAGTGGTCATTTCTTCAAAGTGGAAAATTAAATAGAAAGAAGCATATTTTTTCATAACATGCAATTGTGAAGTTATTCTGCATACATTAATCTATAATATATCAAAAGTTTTTTTGATGAGAGGTACCCTTTAAAGGGGTATTCCTGTGTTGTATTTTTTTATATTATCCTGGGGGCATGAAAAAATTAAAAATAAGGCATACTTATATACCATTCCAGCGACTTCTGGTCACCTGACAATGCTTCCAGATGAGCAGTCTCAGCCCCTGCCCCCTCAGCCAATCACTGACTGAGGTGGGACACTGTCGTGGAAGTAGCGTTAGGCAGTGACTAGCAGACTGGAAGTTGCTGGAACATAAGATTTAAAGGGGTACTCCGCCCCTAGATATCTTATCCCCTATCCAAAGGGACCCCCGCGATCTCCCTGCTGCACCCGGCATTCGTGTAGAGCGCCGGGTGCAGCGCTGGAGGCTCGTGATGTCACGGCCACGCCCCCTCAATGCAAGTCTATGGGAGGGGGCGTATCACGCCCCCTCCCATAGACTTGCATTGAGGGGCGTGGCCGTGACGTCAAGAGCAGGGCGTGACTGTGAAGTCACGAGCCTCTACCCCGAATCGCCAGTCATCCGGCACGGAGCAAAGTTCGCTCCGTGCATCGGATGTCTTGGGTGCCGCAGCCAAGATCGCGGGGGGTCTCCCTTTGGATAGGGGATTAGATGTTTAGTGGCGGAGTACCCCTTTAAGAGGCCACGGCCAGTTTGATTTATTCTTTTATTTTTACAGCTCCCCAGTATAATATAAAAATGTGGCTTCCTGTACAGCGCCGATTTTGTCTTTGCTCACCTTCCCCGGGTCTGTCCGTTCCAGCACTTGTCCTGGTTGCTGAGACCGGCAGAGACCCTGTGATCAGAACACAGAGACAGAGGGAGAAGCTTCCAGAGGCCGCGCAGTTGGCGGAGTTTGGACACCACGTCTGATACCTGCCGAGAAGAAGACACAACATAAGGCGAGGATATGGACAGATGGGACATTGCAGCTACGACGGACCAATATGTTCTTACCAGCCTGTCTATGTTGGTGCCGGCAGCTGATGTGGGCTTCTCCTCATTGCTGTACACTTGAAACGTCCTCCTTGGCTCTTGATGAGGGGAACGTTTGGTTCGGGATGGACGCGGAGTGCCACACGACTGGAATATCTATATAATAACATTGTGATCAGTTTAAAGGGGTACTCCGGTGAAAACCTTTTTTCTTTTAAATCCACTCTTGGCAGAAAGTTAAACATATTTGTAAATTGTTTCTATTAAAAAAAATCTTAATCCTTCCAGTACTTATTAGCTGCTGAATGTTACAGAGGAAATTCCTTTCTTTTTGGAACACTGATGACATCACGAGCACAGTGCTCTCGGCTGACATCTCCGTCCATTTTAGCAACCATGCGCAGCAGATATATGCTAAGGGCAGCATGGTGGCTCAGTGGTTAGCACTGCTGCCTTGCAGTGCTGGGGACTTGGGTTCAAATCCCACTAAGAACAACAATAAATAAAGCGTTATAATTATTATAATAATGTCAGCAGAGAGAACTGTGCTCGTGATGTCATCAGAGAGCATTCCAAAAAGAAAAGAATTTCCTCTGTAGTAGTATTCAGCAGCTAATAAGTACAGGAAGGATTAAGATTTTTTTAATAGAAGTCATTTACAAATATGTTTAACTTTCGGCCACCAGTTGATTTAAAAGAAAAAAGGTTTTCACCGGAGTACCCCTGTAAGTATGAAGACATAGGTGGCCATGGGCAGAAGATCACTTATGGACCATGCTAAGACTTTTGAGCTGTACACTGGCTGTTACGTGTATGATACATCATATTGATAAGTGTATATTTTACTTAGCAGAACCCTAGTCAGCCTGGGATATATCTTAATTACCAAGTCTCAAGTCTAATTCAAGAAGGTGAAAAGCACCATAAGTCTCAGCAAGGCAACAGGGCTTCCAAGGGTTACACTGCATCTCTTCTACTCCGTCCCGTACTGTGAGTGTTGTACCATCTATACCTGCTCTGTAAAAGACAGTTATCTGTAACCCGGCATCAGTGTGTTTATTGCCCCGTGTCTGGCCCAAGAGAAGCTGTCTCCACCTCGGACCATGTATAGGCTAACGGTGCCCTGGCGTCACAAATCGACAGGTCTACCTTGCACCCCCCCGTGTCCCCAACACACTAGGTATTGGAGCATGGAAAATGAATACAGTGAAGTCTCTTTGACACAACCACTCCAAGATTGCATTGAAAAGTGGAAAATAGTGTGGCCTTTTGGGGATGTTTGATATAGTAAATACAGTACAGCACATGTGTGATAGAATAAATACAACACATTTTACAGTCATAAACAGTATTTTTGTAGAATTGTTAGTTTCAACATTAGTTGTCGAATGAAATAGTAGTCTAACTTCCTTAATATTACTCCACCCCCCCCCCCCCTCTATCCCAACTTTACATAATACAGTGCTTGTACATTAAGGGATATTCCAGCTCATAAAAGCTTATCCCCCATGAACAGGATAGGGGATAAGTGTCTGATCGTGGGGGGTCCAACCTCTGGGACCGCCGCAGTCTCCATAATGAGGCTCCAACTCTCTGCTGCATGGAACAAAGGGTCCACAAACACTATGTATAGTCTAAGGGAGCAACGGGGGTTGAATAAATCTGATAACACTGGATTTTCCTGTCTGATCAGAAGGCATTGTCCCTGCCTGTGCTTCAGTTGGGACAAAGATGATGCTGCAGCTAAACAGGACCATATTCTGGATGTATGGGGACCCCTAGTGGTCTTTTTTTTTTTATAAGCCACTAGCTGAGTACCCGGCGTTGCCCTGTATTTCCTACCTAATCTTTGTGGGTGGAGGAAAAGCAACATAGGAGGAAGCACTTGTACTCATATCCCGACCTTATATCCCATCTTCCGTCCTCATATCCCGTCTCCTGTCCTCATGTCTCGCCCCCATATCCCAATCTCATATCCCGTCTCCTGTCCTCATATCCCGTCCCCATATCCCAACCTCATATCCCATCCTCATATCCCTTCCTCATATCCCAACCTCATATCCCGTCTCCTGTCCTCATATCCCTTCCTCATATCCTGTCTTTATATCCCGTCCTCATATCCCTTCCTCATATCCCAACCTCATATCCCGCCCCCATATCCCAACCTCATATCCTGTCTCCTGTCCTCAAATCCCTTCCTCATATCCCGTCTTTATAGCCCGTCCTCATATCCCATCCTCATATCCCGTCCTCATATCCCGTCCTCATATCTGGTCCTCATATCCCTTCCTCATATCTCGTCCTCATATCCCGTCTCCTGTCCTCATATCCCTTCCTCATATCCCGTCTTTATATCCCGTCCTCATATCCCTTCCTCATATCCCAACCTCATATCCCGCCCCCATATCCCAACCTCATATCCTGTCTCCTGTCCTCAAATCCCTTCCTCATAGCCCGTCTTTATATCCCGTCCTCATATCCCATCCTCATATCCCGTCCTCATATCCCGTCCTCATATCTCGTCCTCATATCCCGTCTCCTGTCCTCATATCCCTCCCCCATATCCCTCCCCCATATCCCAACCTCATATCCTGTCTCCTGTCCTCATATCCCACCCCCATATCCCAACCTCATATCCTGTCTCCTGTCCTCATATCCCTTCTTCATATCTCGTCCTCATATCCCGTCTCCTGTCCTCATATCCCTCCCCCATATCCCAATCTCATATCCTGTCTCCTGTCCTCATATCCCGCCCCCATATCCTGTCTCCTGTCCTCATATCCCGCCCCCATATCCCAACCTCATATCCCTTCCTCATATCCTGTCCTCATATGCCGTCCTCATATCCCGTTCTTATATCCCGTTCTTATATCCCGTCCTCATATCCCGTCCTCATATCCCGTCCTCATATCCCGTCCTCATTTCCCAACCTCATATCCTGACCTTATATCCCGTTCTCATATCCCGTTCTCATATCTCGTCCTCATATCTCGTCCTCATTTTCCGACCTCATATCCCGACCTCATATCCCGTCTCCATATACTCTCCTCAATACTTGCATGGGACTTGAGACAAAAACCCCAAACCTTCATGTAAAGGAGCAGGTTAGGGTTAATTTAACTAACTTCATATCTCGTCCTCATATCCCGTCTCCTGTCCTTATATCCCTCCCCCATATCCCAATCTCATATCCTGTCTCCTGCCCCCATATCCTGTCTCCTGTCCTCATATCCCGCCCCCATATCCCAACCTCATATCCCTTCCTCATATCTCGTTCTTATATCCCGTTCTTATATCCCGTCCTTATATCCTGACCTTATATCCTGTCCTCATATCCCGTCCTCATATCCCGTCCTCATTTCCCAACCTCATATCCTGACCTTATATCCCGTTCTCATATCCCGTTCTCATATCTCGTCCTCATATCTCGTCCTCATTTTCCGACCTCATATCCCGACCTCATATCCCGTCTCCATATACTCTCCTCAATACTTGCATGGGACTTGAGACAAAAACCCCAAACCTTCATGTAAAGGAGCAGGTTAGGGTTAATTTAACTATCTTATCTTTTTATTTGACATATAGGTAATATGTGTACCAAATATTATCAAAATATGTTATGCTGGAAGATATATTTCTCATAGACTTGAATGGGATTTTAAACAAAAACCCCGACCCTCGCAAATGGGGGTGAGTTAAGGTTAATTTAATCGCTTCTTTCATTTTTCAGAGGCCCTTTCAGAAAGGAAAGAAGCGATCTGATTGGTTGCTATGGGCAACTCAGTAACTTTTCCTCTGGACGGGTTTTGTTAAATCTTCCCCATTGAGTTTTATATATAGATAGATAGATGATTTTTATAAAAAGTATAGACTGGCATTGAGGGGGTTTTGGAGTGACGTCACGAGGGGTGTGTCCGTGACGTCACAACCCCTGCACCCAGCATTCTAAACAAACGTCGGGTTCTGCACAGACATCGTGGGGGTCCCAGCTGCGGGACCCCCGCAATCAGACATCTTATCTCCTAGCCTTTGATTAGGGGATAAGATGTCTAGGGGAGGAGTACCCCTTTAAAAGGCCACAGGGGGCTTGTATCACTTTATTTTTAAGAATCAGTGGAGGGTCCCAGAAGTTTCACCCCCATCGATTTCACTATATATGATAGTATAAATTAGTAGAAATATTAGTAAAGTAATTCAAAGTGTCATAAATATAGATTTCTTTTCAGCATGTTAGTGCAGTTTAAAGGGGTCCGGAACTTTAGTTCAGAATGCTGGGTGCGGGGGTCGTGACGTCACACCGCCTCAACGCAATCTATGGGAGGGGGCGTGACATCCGTCACGCCCCCTCCCATAGACTTGCATTGAGGGGGCGTGCTGTGACGTCACGACCCCCGCAGCCTGTACCCAGCATTCGGAACGAAATGTTCTGGACACGGGGGCAGTGGAGTACCCCTTTAATGTACACAACTCTCTTCCCATTCCCCCGAGGGTGTGACGTACCTGTGCTGTGAGCTGTACGCTCTCCTCCTGCAGGGTCATAATTGCCTCAGAAATCTTCACTGAAATCGATTCGGTGGCGAGTTCCACATTGAACGGTCCGGTCAGACGCTCAGCTACTTCCTGCAGCCCATCTACAAGGAGACATATGAACTGTGAAAGGGGCCGTCACTGGCTACAAGGTAATGCATTCAATTTTGGAAGGACCAGGAGACAGGGGTGTACCTATAGGGTGACAGTTGCACCAGGGCCCTGTGCCTAAGGGGACCACAAGGCACATCTGCCCCATAAGAGACCAGTATTAGAAATGGCACATGGGGCCCAGTTGCAGATTTTGCATCGGGGCCCAGAAGCTACAAGTTACGCCTCTGCCAGACACCATATAATGTAGGGGGGAGATGAACATCGATTTCAACTGTCCAACCTTTTGTGTTAAAGGGGTACTCCATTGGAAAACATTTTTTTTTTTAAATCAACTGGTGCCAGAAAGTTAAACAGATTTGTAAATGACTTCTATTTAAAAATCTTAATCCTTCCAGTACTTATCAGCTGCTGTATGCTCCAGAGGAAGTTCTTTTCTTTCTGAATTTCCTTTCTGTCTGACCACAGTGCTCTCTGCTGACACCTCTGTCTGTGTCAGGAACTGTTCAGGGTAGAAGCAAAACCCCAAAACAAACCTCTCCTGCTCTGAACAGTTCCTGACGCGGACAGAGGTGCCAGCAGAGAGCACTGTGGTCAGACAGAAAGGAAATTCAAAAAGAAAAGAACTTCCTCTGGAGCATACAGCAGCTGATTAAGATTTTTTAAATAGAAGTAATTTACAAATCTGTTTAACTTTCTGGCACCAGTTGATTTAAAAAATTTTTTTTCCAGTGGAGTACCCCTTTAACCCCTTAACGACCACGGAGGTAAATGTATGTTCTGGTGCGGAGGTACTTCGCGCACCAGGACGTACATTTACGTCCTGTACATGACCACGTGCATCAGAGCGATGCTCGCGTCATGCACTGCAGGTTCCGGATACTATTAGCAGCCAATGACCCGCCGGTAAGGGCTGACATCCCGATCGCGCAGATGTCCGCCCTTAACCCCTCAGATGCTGTGATCAATACAGAACACGGCATCTGTGGCAATGCGCACATTTAAATGGATGATCAGATCGCCTGCAGTGCTGCCGCGGGGATCAGATATTCTAAAATGGCGGCCGGAGGTCCCCTCACCTGCCTCCGTCCGTCTCCAGGGGTCCTCTGCTCTGGTCAGAGATCAAGCAGACCAGAGCAGAAGATCACCGATAATACTGATCAGTGCTATGCCCTATGCATAGCACTGAACAGTATTAGCAATCAAACCATTGCTATAGATACTCCCCTATGGGGACATAAAAAGTGTAAAAAAAATAAAAATTTAAAAAAAGGAAAAAAATGTAAAGAAGAAAAAAAAAAATCTCCTCCCTCAATAAAAATGTAAATTGTCCCTTTTCCCCCCATTTTCCCCCCAAAAAGCGTTAAAAATAATTTTAATAAACATATTTGGTATTGCTACATGAGCAAATGTCTGAACTATCAAAATATAACGTTAATGACCCCGTATGGTGAACGGCGTGAACGTAAACATTTTTTAAAAAGTCCAAAATTCATGCTTTTTTGTCACATTTTATTAAAAAATGTAATTAATAAAAAGTGATTTAAAAGTTTCATATATGCAAATGCGGCATCAATAAAAAGTACAGATCACGGCGCAAAAAATCAGCCCTCTTACCGCCCCGTATACTGAAAAATGTAAAATTTATAGGTGGTCAAAACAGGCGATTTTAAAACATATTGATTTTGTACAAAAAGTTTATTATTTCTTAAAAGCAGTACAATAATAGAAAAGTATGTAAAGATGGGGGTGATTTTAATCGTATTGACCCAAAGAATAAAGAACACATGTCATTTACTGTAATGTGTACAGTGTGAAAACGAAACCCTCCAAAATGAGCAAAATTGTGGTTTTCATAAAAATTTCCTCACTAAAAAAATATTTTTTGGGACTCACCGTACATTTTATGGTAAAATAAGAGGTTTCATTACAAAGTGCAATTGGTCACGCAAAAATCAAACCCTCATATGGGTCTGGGGATGAAAATATAAATGAGTTATGGATTGTAGAAGGCGAGGAGGAAAAAACGAAAAACGCAAAAATAAAATTGGCCTGGTCCTTTAAGGGGCACTCCGCTGCTCAACGTTTGAAACAAACTGTTCCGAACGCTGAAGCCGGCGTTGGGTTCTCGTGATGTCATAGCCCCGCCCCCTCGTGATGTCACGCGCCGCCCCCTCATGATTTCACGTCCAGCCCCCTTAATGCAAGTCTATGGGAGGGGGCGTGACGGCTGTCACGCCCCCTCCCATAGACTTGCATTGAGGGGGTGGGGTGTGACATCATGAGGGGGCGGGGCTATGAAGTCACGAGCTCCCGGAGCCGGCTCCAGCGTTCGGAACAATTTGTTCCAAACGCTGAGCAGCGGCGTACCCCTTCAAGGTCAAAACGGGGTTGGTCCCGGGGTTGGTTAAGGACCATATTCATTTGGTGTTCAACTATATTAGGGTAAGTTCACATCTGTTAAACCACAAATGGGACCAATTTGGCGCAATCTTGCCTGTATTTTCTTATCGTGTCCTTTTTATATATGTATATATATATGTATGTATATATATATATATATATATATATATATATATATATATATATGTTTGTATCTGTTTGCATATTTTTTTAAACTGTAAAACCAGTTAAAAAAAATTAAAAAAAAACGGCCTTGCTGGGAGTTGTAGTTTTGAAACAGCTGGAGGCACACTGGTTGGGAAACACTGCAATAGACGAATATTATGACCAGCTTTCTACCATGATTAGTTATCCACATGAACACTGCAGCACATTCACTATATAAAATTAAATCGTAAACGAAAAAAGCGTTAATGGAGAATTTTTTTTTTTTTTTTTTTTTGTGATACAACTAAATGCTATTGAATGAAAGAATTTATCTCAAACTAAAGAATCTTCTTTTATTCCAGAAGCAGCCCCCCACCTGTCCATGGACAATGCATCAATGACGTGTTGTTGTCAGTGGGGTCCTATTGTTTCATGTAAAATACTGTTTATAATAACAATAATAGGAACGAATGGATCTGATCAATGTCATAAATGAATTGTCCACATCCTGTAAAAATCAGATTGTGTTGTATTCTGTTCCTTAACGCTGACGTGAGGATTGGGAAAATACCGTAAATCAATGTACTATAGTAATAAATGCTGTTTGTGTTACCAGGGGATCCATTCATGCTGCTCCCAGGGGGCAGATATTTAGGGAATTAAAGGGGTTATCCAGGAAAACACTTTGATATATATATATATATATATATATATATATATCAACTGGCTCCAGAAAGTTAAACAGATTTGTAAATTACTTCTATTAAAAAATCTTAATTCTTTCAGTACTTATGAGCTTCTGAAGTTAAGGTTGTTCTTTTCTGTCTAAGTGCTCTCTGATGACACGTGTCTTGGGGACCACCCAGTTTAGAAGAGGTTTGCTATGGGGATTTGCTTCTAAACTTGGCGTTTCCCGAGACACGTGTCATCAGAGAGCACTTAGACAGAAAAGAACAACCTTAACTTCAGAAGCTCATAAGTACTGAAAGGATTAAGATTTTTTAATAGAAGTAATTTACAAATCTGTTTAACTTTCTGGAGCCAGTTGATATATATATATATAAAAAAAAAAAGTGTTTTCCTGGATAACCCCTTTAAACAGATTTGTAAATTACTTCTATTAAAAAATCTTCATCCTTTCAGTACTCACGAGCTGCTGAAGTTGAGTTGTTCTTTTCTGTCTAAGTGCTCTCTGATGACACGTGTCTCGGGAACCGCCCAGTTTAGAAGCAAATCCCCAGAGCAAACCTCTTCTACTCTGTGCAGTTCCCGAGACAAGCAGAGATGTCAGCAGAGAGCACTGTTGCCAGACAGAAAAACAACAACTCAACTTCAGCAGCTGATAATTATTGAAAGGATTAAGATTTTTTAATAGAAGTAATTTACAAATCTGTTTAACTTTCTGGAGCCAGTTGATATATATATAAAAAAAAAATTTTTCCTGGATAACCCCTTCAAGGATAGATGGTGAGGTCCGCAAATCTCGGATTGGTAAAAGACGCTGGCATGCGTCACCGCGGCGGTCTTCCTGCCACAGACCGGATTGAGTAGAAGCCGCTCATGAAAACCCTCGTATCAAGCGATGAACAAATGCAAGCCTCGTGGTATCCTGATGGCGTGTGAT
Organism: Hyla sarda; assembly: GCF_029499605.1. Classification (NCBI taxonomy): domain Eukaryota; kingdom Metazoa; phylum Chordata; class Amphibia; order Anura; family Hylidae; genus Hyla; species Hyla sarda. The sequence continues at coordinate 23,107,398 of NC_079192.1, read as the reverse complement.
GTCACAGGCGCTCAGCAATGCTGCCTGGAAATTTGGACTCAAATAGTGCTGCTGGTTCAGCACAATATCGGTGGTGTAAGAATAGCTTGTATACACCTAGACGCGTTTGAGGGCTCTTATATGTAGAACATGGCCCAAAGGGCCGTGTTCTACATATAAGAGCCCTGAAACGCGTGGCTAGGTGTATACAAGCTATTCTACATATAAGAGCCCTGAAACGCGTGGCTAGGTGTATACAAGCTATTCTACATATAAGAGCCCTGAAACGCGTGGCTAGGTGTATACAAGCTATTCTACATATAAGAGCCCTGAAACACGTTGCGGTGACGCATGCCAGCGTCTTTTACCATCCAAGACTTTGTGGAGTCAGTTGATATATAAAAAACATTTTTTTTCCTGGGATACCCCTTTAACAGTGAATATTTTATCAAACTTTTCAGTCACAAATATTTGAACCAGTAACCTCACACAGCTAAGGCTGGGTTCACACTACGTTTTTCAACTACGGTTCCCGCATACGTTTTCTATCAAAAAACGTATAGGAAAAAAAACGGGTGGAACAGTATGGGGGAAAAAGTAAACCGTATGCGTTTTTAAACAGTATACTGTTTTTAAAAGTGCATACAGTTCCGTCAGTTTTTATAGAAAAAAAAAACCCATACGTTTTTGAAAATTTTGTCCATTTTTAATGGGAGGGGTCTTGGGTGGGGACTTTAGGATTCAAATGCGCATGTGCAAAGTAAAAACGTATACGTTTTTCCCGTATGGAACCGTATACATGTGCGTTTCCCATTGACGTCCATGTTAAAAAAAACGTATGCAGTTGCAGTACTGTGGTTGACCACGATTTTGTCTCCGGTTTAAAAACCGTACTGCAACCACATACGTTTTTTTTTTAACATGGACGTCAATGGGAACCGTACAGAACTGTATGTGCGTACGCTTCCATCCGGTTTTCACCATACGGTTTTTGACTTTGCAGTTTTTTTCTTGGAATTCCAATCAAACAAATGAAACTTTATTCATAATGGAATGAAAAGTTAAAAACGTATACGTTTTTTTCTTAATGTCCAGTTGCATCCGTTTTTTTATTTTTCAAAGCGTATACGGATTAAAATTTGGACACACGTTTTGATAGAGTTTTGTCAGGTTTTGAGGAATCCATTTTTTTAAAATCAAAAACCTGATACGGGAACTGTATTACAAAAACGTGGTGTGAACTCAGCCTAAGCTCTGCCTGGGATTTCCATTTATAACAATGGATAATAACGGTGCATGATGGACCCTAAACATTTTAATGGGTTCCATCTTGGTCACTGTTCTCTTTAACTTCATATCCAAGTCCCACTAAAATTGTATTGTTACTTTTTTCTTATCGTAGATTTTACATTATGTCTCAAGTAACTCTAGTTGGTGCAGGTGAAGGTGAAGTGCCCCTTTTACGCAACTCAGGTGCATTTAAAGGAGGAACTTCTGGGAAATAAAACTTATACCCTATCCACAGGATAGGGGATATGTTTCTAAAGGTGGGGGGTCCGACTGCCGGGCCCCCCTGTGATGTCTTGTACAGGGGACTGGTTACTCACCCGTCCTCTACGTGCTCCGGCCCCCAAGGTCGAACCCCCCACAATCAGAAACGTATTCCTTATACTGTGGATAGGGGATACGTTTTATTTCCCCAGAGTACCCCATTAAAGTAGACCTGTCAGGGGTAAACATAAGCACAGGGCTAAATATGGCTTCTGATCAGGATTCTGGGCATACCTTTTTATCTCCATTGTTCGTTCCAGTGCTGAGATATTAGCCTTTTTGTCAATATGTAAATAAGGCTCAAGTGCCATGGGGGCGTTTCTCAGTTTGGCAAGAGGCCAAGGTAAGTTAACCCATCTTCTCTAATTTACTGCATCCGTGCCTGCTTGAACATGCTTATATCTCAGCACTGGAAAGAACTATGGTAAAGGTATGGAATGCTGAAGAGAAGCCTTCATAGGATTCCTAACATATCTGTAAATCACTTAACACAAATGACTTCCTTAAAGGGGTTATACAGGAAAAAAATTTTTTTATATATATCAACTGACTCCAAAAAGTTAAACAGATTTGTAAATTACTTCTATTAAAAAATCTTAATCCTTTCAGTACTTATGAGCTTCTGAAGTTGAGTTGTTCTTTTCTGTCTAAGTGCTCTCTGATGACACGTGTCTCGGGAACCGCCCAGTTTAGAAGCAAATCCCCATAGCAAACCTCTTCTAAACTGGGCGGTTCCCGAGACACGTGTCATCAGAGAGCACTTAGACAGAAAAGAACAACTCAACTTCAGAAGCTCATAAGTACTGAAAGGATTAAGATTTTTTTAATAGAAGTAATTTACAAATCTGTTTAACTTTCTGGAGCCAGTTGATATTTAAAAAAAAAAGTTTTTTTTCCTGGATAACCCCTTTAAATGAGAAATGCAGCGAAAAACATCTCTCCCTGTGTCCGTGCTGCAAAAAAAAAGAAAAAAACTTTATCTCACCTACCTTCGTTCCCCCGTAGCGGATAAATGGGTGTCACACTCTTCTGCTCGTCTTCCTTCTTCTTAGGCTCGGAACGTCACACTATTGTCAGTGTATTGCCGGCCGCAGCGATGTCCCACCTCAGCCAATGATAGACTGAGTGCGCCTTGTCATGTAAAGAGTCGGCCAGAGCTCCTTACATGACGCACTGTCATTGTCTGAGGCGGGACATCACTGCGGCCGGTGATACACTGACAGCACTGTGATGTTTCGAGCCTAAAAAGAAGGAAGCCGAGGAGTAGCAGCGGAGGAATGGGACGTCCATATATCTGCAACGGGGGAATGTAGGAAGGCGAGTTAAAGTTTTTTATTTTTGCAGCCCGAGCACAGGGAGAGTTAAATGTTTTTCGCTGCATTTCTCCATTAACCTAGAAAAAGGCCACAAGGCTAGGTGTCTCACTTTTTTCTGCAATCTGCTGTCCACTGCCTGTTGTCAGGGGAACTCTGTCTCTAGTAACATCTAGATCACATCTGAAGTCAAATCAGGGCTGCCCTCTCCACCATAAACGTTGGGCAGCTGCCCCTTTTCTAGGTACAAGTGTACCCACTGTTTTATGTCCACAGAACTGTAGTGTAATCTCCCCGTTCCCTTTAGCTTCTCCTTGCTAATCCTGATGCTGCAGTTTCTTTCCTTTCTGCTCACATAGCACTGAGCAGAGCCAGTGCCTCAGTAACCCCTTCTCCCCCCCCAAATGTCATCTATAGTAGAGGTACTCCATTACAATTACATAAATTGTGGTAAAAGAACACCTACCGTATTTTTCGCCGTATCAGACGCACTTTTTCTTCCCCAAAACTGGGGGGAAAAAAGTCGGTGCGTCTTATACGGCGAATACACCCCTATCGCGGCGGTCCCTGCGGCCATCAACGGCCGGGACCCGCGGCTAATACAGGACATCACCGATCGCGGTGATGCCCTGTATTAACCCTTCAGACGCAGCGATCAAAGCTGACCGCCGAGTCTGAAGGGAAAGTGACACTAACCTGGCTGTTCAGGACCGCCGCGATTTCACCACGGCGGTCCCGAACAGCCCGACTGAATAGCCAGGTTAGTGCTTACAGGACACCGGGAGGGACCTTACCTGCCTCCTCGGTGTCTTCTCCGTTCAGGGATCCCCTGTATGGCCGGCGCTCTCCTTCCTCGTCATCACGTCGTCGCGTACGTGCGTCGGCGTGCGTTACGACGTGATGGCGGCGACGGAGAGCGAGGATACCCGGCCGGCAGCAGAGACGTTCCGGAGCGACGGGGACGCGGCGACAGCGATGGAGCGACATCCAGGGCAGCGGTGACGGGTCCGGAGCGGCGGGGACACGTGAGTATTACCTCCTATGCAGTGGTCTTCAATCTGCGGACCTCCAGATGTTGCAAAACTACAACTCCCAGCATGCCCGGACAGCCAACGGCTGTCCGGGCATGCTGGGAGTTGTAGTTTTGCAACATCTGGAGGTCCGCAGGTTGAAGACCACTATTGGGTTCAAAATCTTTAATTTTTTTAGATTTTGCACCTAAAAATAGGGTGCGTCTTATACGCCGGTGCGTCCTATAGGACGAAAAATACGGTACATATTATGCAGTTCATGACGTGGAGGCCATCCAGGAGGCCTGGCGCCTTATAAACTGTTTTAAGGACGCTATATGGGTGGCCAGGAACCGCCTCTTCTACAACAGGGAGGACATGTCCATCCAGGACTGCCGCAGGCCGGTCCACAGCCGGCTTAGAGACTATTCCATCTTGGACGTCGATGGGGAAGAGGATTAAGGCCCCTCTGCTTCCCCTACCTCCCCATACGTTTGCCCATTAGTCTGACCCTGTCATCTGCCCTAACCCCATTGATCCCCCGACCCTCTCAAATCACAGACTGTAATATGTTGTTTTTCGACCGTACTTCTTCGATAACGAGTGATGGAGCGGAATGTTAGTGTAGCATGTGGTACGGTGTATAGCTTAGGGAACCTGTACTGTATATTGTACCGTCATGCTTTGTGTGATTGTAATTTATTGTATGACTTGTAATGACGACTGAATGACGAATAAAGCTTTTTCAATACCTACATATTATGCAGTCCTGACATGCAGTACATGGGAGTTTTTATTTTTTTTATTTCCTAAACTAAAACTTAAACTCACCTATCAAACTATTCCAGTCACCATCCATATCTGCCTGGTGGGCAAGGCAGCCCTTCATGACATTAAGGCATAAGCCGTGACAAGGCAGCAGGCCAGTGTGACCTCGGCACAATGGACAATACCACATCCGCATTGCAGCCCGGAGACAGTCAGGAGGGGGCACTGTCTAGAAAGAGAGGAGCAAGGTAAATATCAGAACAGAATATGTGTCCATCGCAGTGGGGTTCATGTTCTTCGCATAAGACCATTGTGGAGCAGTGGTTAAAGGGGTACTCCAGTGGAAAACATTGTTTTTTAAATCAACTGGTGCCAGAAAGTTAGGCTGGGTTAACACCAAGTTTTTGCCATACTGTTTTCAATCCGTTTTTCTAAAGAAAACCGTATGGCAAAAAAAAAAACGGATGGAACAGTATGGAAAAAAGTAAACCGTATGCGTTTTTAAACAGTATACTGTTTTTAAAAATGCATACAGTTCCGTCAGTTTTTATAGGAAAAAAAAACATAAGTTTTTGAAAATGTTGTCCATTTTTAATGGGAGGGGTCTTGGGTGGGGACTTTAGGATTCAAATGCGCATGTGCAAAGTAAAAACGTATACGTTTTTCCCGTATGGAACCGTATACATGTGCGTTTCCATTGACGTCCATGTTAAAAAAAAACATATGCGGTTGCAGTACGGTTTTTAAACCGGAGACAAAATTGTGGTTGACCACGGTTTTGACTCCGGTTAAAAAAACTTACTGCAACCGCATATGTTTTTTTTAACATGGACGTCAATGGGAAACGCACATGTACACGGTTCCGTACGGGAAAAATGTATAAGTTTTTACTTTGCATATGCGCATTTGAATCCTAAAGTCCCCACCCAAGACCCCTCCCATTAAAAATGGACAAAATTTCAAAAAAGTATGGGTTTTTTTCTATAAAAACTGACGGAACTATATGCACTTTTAAAAACAGTATACTGTTTAAAAACGCATCCGGTTTACTTTTTTCCATACTGTTCCATCCGTTTTTTTGCCATACGGTTTTCTTTAGAAAAACGGATTGAAAACAGTATGGCAAAAACGTGATGTGAACCCAGCCTTAAACAGATTTGTAAATTACTTCAATAAAAAATCTTAATCCTTCCAGTACTTATCATACTTATCAGCTGCTGTATGCTCCAGAGGAAGTTCTTTTCTTTTTGAATTTCCTTTCTGTCTGACCACAGTGCTCTCTGCTGACACCTCTGTCCATTTCAGAAACTGTCCAGAGTAGGAGCATTTTCCATAGCAAACCTATCCTGCTCTGGACAGTTCCTGACATGGACAAATGTGTCAGCAGAGAGAACTGTGGTCAGACAGAAAAGAAATTCAAAAAGAAAAGAACTTCCTATGGAGCATACAGCAGCTGATAAGTACTGGAAGGATTAAGAATTTTAAATAGAAGTAATTTACAAATCTGTTTAAAGGGGTACTTTATTTTTTTTTTAAATCAACTGGTGCCAGAAAGTTAAACAGATTTGTAAATTACTTCTATTAAAAAATCTTAATACTTTCTGTACTTATTAGCTGCTGAATACTACAGTGGAAATTATTTTCCGTTTGAAACACAGAGCTCTCTGCTGAATCACGAGCACAGTGCTCTCTGCTGACATCTCTGTCCATTTTAGGAACTGTCCAGGGTAAAAGGAAATCCCCATAGCAAACATATGCTGTTCTGGACAGTTCCTAAAATGGACAGAGATGTCAGCAGAGAGCACTGTGGTCATGATGTCAGCAGAGAGTTCTGTGTTTCAAAAAGAAAATAATTTCCGCTGTAGTATTCAGCAGCTAATAAGTACAGGAAGGATTAAGATTTTTTTATAGAAGTAATTTACAAATCTGTTTAACTTTCTGGCACCAGTTGATTTTAAAAAAAATGTCCACTGAAGTACCCCTTTAAGCAATTGTCCCCCATGGAGCTGCAGTGAGCATGCTCAACCAGCATTCTTGTGATTGGTACGTCAGCTAGGTAACCTCTATTCTACAGATACCTGGTATGATTACTGGGCAAACTAGCATTACTATGAATGGGCCAGTGATCAGTGAAGAATGTGCAAACGCTGGTTTGTTGGCTGTAAGGATTTTTTTGTGCAAATGTGCAGCTGACGATGATAAAATGAATGGGCTGCATGTATGTTTTTTAAAATACACATTTACCCCCTGTAAATGGAGCTGTCATAGTAGACCCCATTACATGGGAAACCATGGCCGGCTCCAGAAAGTTAAACAGATTTGTGAATTACTTCTATTAAAAAATCTTAATCCTCTCAGTACTTATGAGCTGCTGAAGTTGAGTTGTTCTTTTCTGTCTAAGTGCTCTCTGATGACACCTGTCTCGGGAACTGTCCAGAGTAGAAGCAAATCTCCATAGCAGCAAATCTCCATATACACTGTGCAGTACCCGAGACAAGCAGAGATGTCAGCAGAGAGCACTGTTGCCAGACAGAAAAGAACAACTCGACTTCAGCAGCTGATAATTATTGGACGGATTAAGATTTTTTTTAATAGAAGTAATTTACAAATCTGTTTAACTTTCTGGAGCCAGTTGATATAAAAAAATAAATAAATAAATAAAAAAGGGTTTTCCTGGAATACCCCTTTAAGCTTTATTTATCAGTGCCTGGCTGGTCTGAACCACAGCAGCACAGGAGATCAGAATTGAGCACATTGACCCGGTGTTGTACCTTGGTTGCTCTGCTGACGATGTCACTCGCTGTTGCCAGTCCTTGGACCAGTGTTCTGGCTGCTCCTAATGCTCTTGTGACCTGGAGGAGATGGAGTAATAGTAATAACCATTAGACTAGGATTCCACGCAGGTTATTTCTGGCGTTTTTGTGAAAACTAACACTGCACTTTTCGAGCCAAATCCAGAAGTGTATTCAAAAGAAATGGGAAATATAAAGGAAGGACCTTTGCCTTAAAGCGGTAAATGTTCCGAACACTGGGGCCGGCAGTTCGTGACGTCATAGCCCTGCCCCCTTATGATGTCACGCCCCGCCCCCTCAATGCAAGTCTATGGGAGGGGGCGTGACGGCTGTCACGCCCCCTCCCATAGACTTGCATTGAGGGAGCGGGCGTGACATCATGAGGGGGGCGGGGCTATGATGTCACGAGCTGCCGGCTCCAGCGTTCGGAACAGTTTGTTCCAAACGCTGAGCAGCGGAGTACCCCTTTAAACTCATAAATTAGGCCCTTCAAATGTACTGAATTGCCTTATAATTTTGGTGACTATTTTATTTTTTTTTGGCATGAAAAATGTTGCCTAAATAAATATGGGCAGATAGATGGGCCCTTTCATTTTTTAGACTTAGCACTGAGCTGCTGCGAACAGCATTTCTTTTTATATGGGTGCCATGTATAAAATGGGTGCCAGCAATAATAGTAAGGCCGGGTTTACACTACGGAATTTCCAAGCAGAATCCGTTTTGCAATGCCACTCACAAATTCCAGTGCAGCAGAGTCCCATTGCATGCAATGGGATTCGGCTGCACAGTGCACACTACGGAATTTTAGCCGTTGAGATTCCTCCTCCAAAAGAATGCACTAGTCCATTCTTTATGTCCAATCTGTTCCGCAGACATTGCTGTCTATGTGGATAGCAATGTCCGTGCGGTCCTAGCGCCCACTCATTCAGTAAGTGTGAACCCGGCCTAAGCAGGTCAGAAGCAAAGAGGATGGAGTGTCCTGTTGCTTCTAAATGGCCAGTACGGTTCCCACAAGCAGAATACAGTGGTCCCTCAAGTTACAATATTAATTGGTTCTGGGACGACCATTGTATGTTGAAACCATTGTATGTTGAGACCAGAACTCTATGGAAACCTGGTAATTGGTTCTAAAGGCACCAAAATGTCATCCAAAAATAGGAAAATGTGAGGATTAAAGAAAAATAAGTAGATAACTAATATAAATAAAGCAAATCCTTACATATAAAAGTAAGAAAGATCTGCTGGGAGCTGTAAATCACTGTCTATGCCAGTGTTTCCCAAGCAGGGAGCCTCCAGCTGTTGCAAAACTACAACTCCCAGCATGCTCGGACAGCCAAAGGCTGTCCGGGCATGCTGGGAGTTGTAGTTTTGCAACAGCTGGGGCCACCCTGCTTGGGAAACACTGGTCTATGTAGAGGACAGGAGCTTCTTCAGGGTCCTGTAAGTAAAAAAGTAATTGAGTCGCCCTCACCTGGTGTTCAAAGGAACAGCTAACCCTGGTACAGGTAAAGTGTACAGAACATGTAATACCTCCCTCTACTGTAGGGGGCGCTACCAGACACCAGTCAGTGCATACACTTCAGTAATACAGGTAAAGAGTACAGAACATGTAATACCTCCCTGTACTGTAGGGGGCGCTACCAGACACCAGTCAGTGCATACACTTCAGTAATACAGGTAAAGAGTACAGAACATGTAATACCTCCCTGTACTGTAGGGGGCGCTACCAGACACCAGTCAGTGCATACACTTAAGTAATACAGGTAAAGAGTACAGAACATGTAATACCTCCCTCTACTGTAGGGGGCGCTACCAGACACCAGTCAGTGCATACACTTCAGTAATACAGGTAAAGAGTACAGAACATGTAATACCTCCCTGTACTGTAGGGGGCGCTACCAGACACCAGTCAGTGCATACACTTAAGTAATACAGGTAAAGAGTACAGAACATGTAATACCTCCCTCTACTGTAGGGGGCTCTACCAGACACCAGTCAGTGCATACACTTCAGTAATACAGGTAAAGAGTACAGAACATGTAATACCTCCCTGTACTGTAGGGGGCGCAACCAGACACCAGTCAGTGCATACGCTTCAGTAATACAGGTGTTTTCCAGTAAATTGTCCATTCTGATTGGTCACATCTTCTGGCCATTGTCACGTTTCACAGATCTGGACTGTCCGTACATTGTACGTTGAGTCTGGTTTCAACTTACGATGGTCCAGAAAAGACCATTGTATGTTGAAACTATTGTATGTTGAGGCCATTGTAAGTTGAGGGATCACTGTATGTGTTTTAAACAAGTTTTATAAATGTATACGTTGCACAACTGTTATAGTTGAAGGTATTATCCACTTTAGATAATCCCTTTAAAGGGGTATTCCAGGCAAAAACTTTTTTTTATTTTTTTATATATCAACTGGCTCCTATTAAAAAATCCTTAATCCTTCCAATAGTTATTAGCTTCTGAAGTTTTCTGTCTAACTGCTCGATGATGATGTCACGTCCCGGGAGCTGTGCATGATGGGAGAATATCCCCATAGGAGCTGGACAGCTCCCGGGACGTGAGTCATCAGAAAGCAGTTAGACAGAAAACAGCAACTCGACTTCAGAAGCTAATAACTACTGGAAGGATTAAGATTTTTTAATAGAAGTAATTTACAAATCTGTTTAACTTTCCGGAGCCAGTTGATATAAAAAAAAGTTTTTGCCTGGAATACCCCTTTAAATACTCGACACCAGATTTTGCCAGTACAATCTGGAGAACTGGGACATATGTAAACCCCACCCAAAAGTGGGTATTTCAGGGTAGTTCCTGGTTGTTTCTGGGGCATTCCCAGGAAGTCTTGGTGCAAGAGACTGAAAACTATGTGAAAATAAGCTGAATATAGTCAGTCAAGAGGCTGGGACCACCAATAATAAGTAGTAAACTGCAGAAGAGATACACAGAATTACACTGTTCTAAGTGAAATCAATGAGCCCTGATGTGCTGGGTCCTACAGGGATCTGAAAGAATCCTCTATTTAGCTCAGAATTCTGTACTTGGGTATTTTAAAATGGTTTTTCTAGTCCAGCAAAAGTGAATGGTGAAACAGATGTTGCACAACGGTAGAATAGCATTTTTCTTTTTACTTTTACTAAAAGTGCTGTAGTGTAGATCTGCTCTCAGAGCGGGCTAGAATACCGTAGTTTAAGTTGTTTTTTAAGACTAAGATAAAACTAGTATTAAAGGGGTACTCCGGTGGAAAACATTTTTTTTTTTAAAGAAGTACCCTGGTGCAGACTACTCCTGCTCCGTCCAGCTCTCTGCTGACACCTCTGTCCGTGTCAGGAACTGTCCAGAGTAGCATAGGTTTGCTATGAGGATTTTCTCCTGCTCTGGACAGTTCCTGATACGGACAGAGGGGTCAGCAGAGAGCACTGTGGACAAGACAAAAAAAAGAAATTCAAAAAGAACAGAATTTCCTCTGTAGTATACAGCTGCTAATAAGTACTGGAAGGGTAAAGATTTTTTAATGGAAGTCATTTACAAATCTGTTTAACTTTCTGGCATCAGTTCATTAAAGGAGTACTCTGGTGCAGACTACTCCTGCTCCGTCCTGCCCGGGCTGCAAAAAAAAATGAAAATAAACCATGACTCACCTTCCTGGGTTCCCGCGGAGCGCCACTACAGCTGATCGGTCCTCCGGTCCATCCTCTTCATACTTCCGTGTGAACGAAGCGTCACATGGCGCTCAGCCTATTATGGGCCGAGGCTGAACATCGCGGCGGCTGGCGATAGGCTGAGTGTCATGTGACGCTTCGTTCACACGGAAGTATGAAGAGGATGGACCGGAGGACCGATCAGCTGTAGTGGCGCTCCGCGGGAACCCAGGAAGGTGAGTGATGGTTTATTTTCATTTATTTTGCAGCCCGGGCAGGACGGAGCAGGAGTAGTCTGCACCAGAGTACTCCTTTAATGAACTGATGCCAGAAAGTTAAACAGATTTGTAAATGACTTCTATTAAAAAATCTTTACCCTTCCAGTACTTATTAGCAGCTGTATACTACAGAGGAAATTCTGTTCTTTTTTTATTTATTTTTTGTCTTGTCCACAGTGCTCTCTACTGACACCTGATATCCGTATCAGGAACTGTCCAGAGCAGGAGAAAATCCCCATTGCAAACCTATGCTGCTCTGGACAGTTCCTGACACGGGCATAGGTGTCAGCAGAGAGCACTGTGGACAGGAAAAAAAAGAAATTCAAAAAGAAAAGAATTTCCTCTGTAGCATACAGCTGCTAAAAAGTACTGGAAGGGTAAAGATTTTTTAATAGAAGTCATTTACAAATCTGTTTAACTTTCTGGCACCAGTTGACTTATAAAGACCTATAAAAAATTGTTTTCCACCGGAGCACCCCTTTAAGCCATATATCTAAGCAATATTTATTAACTTTAAATATTCTCCTCCAAACCTGTATGCGAAGCTTCCGTGGGATGTCTCCGAAGGGCCTTAGCTCCTCCGCTCTACGAGCTGCGCACTCCATATAGTCTGCACTCAGCTCATAATGAGGAAGCAGCAGCCGGAGTGTACGCTCCAAAAGCGCAGCCCAAAACTCAGAGAGCGCCTCAGCCAGCCGGGCTGCTCCTCCTCCCATGTAGTAGGCTCGCAGCTCAGAGAAGAGAGTGCTGAAGAGAGCAGCATTCTGGGAGTACAGATGTCCATAGGAGAGCGCAAACATGGCAGCCAGAGAGTTCTCTGAAGAGTCAAGAAGGGCGAGAAAAAATTCTGCAAAAAAAACAAAAACATAAAATAATGATGAGCACAAAACCGTGGACTAACTATAATACAATGAAGTACAAATACAGCTAAATTTTGGCGCATTAAATTAGATTTAAGGGGTACTCCATTTTAGGAACTGTCCTGAGCAGGAGAGGTTTGCTATGAGGATTTGCTCCTACTCTGGACAGATCCTAAAATAGACAGAGGTGTCAGCAGAGAGCACTGTGGTCAAACAGAAAGGAAATTCAAAAAGAAAAGAACTTCCTCTGTAGTGTACAGCAGCTGATAAGTACTGGAAGGATTAAGATTTTTAAATAGAAGTAATTTACAAATCTGTTTAACTTTCTGGCACCAGTTAATAAAAAATGTTTTTTTTTTTTTCCAGTGGAGTACTCCTTTCAAATAGATGCATTAAAAATGAAATGGAAATCAAGGCCATTAAAAATGTGCATTGTATGATGTGGGAAATTAAAGGATTGTAATAGTCCCCTAAACTACAGTGTTAAAGGCATGTTCTGAGATTTAGGATATGACATCAATATCAGATCAATGGCCGTCCGACTCCTAACACCTTCACCATCAGCTGGTTGAAAGGGCCATGGAACTTCATCAGATGCTTTGGCCTTCTGATTTTTTGCCATGAATAGCGCCATATAGAAACATAGAAGCAGAGAATGTGTCGGCAGATAAGAACCATTTGGCCCATCTAGTCTGCCCAATAATCTGAATACTATGAATAGTCCCTGGCCCTATCTTATATGAAGGATAGCCTTATACCTATCCCTATCTTATATGAAGGATAACCTTATACCTATCCCTATCTTATATGAAGGATAGCCTTATACCTATCCCTATCTTATATGAAGGATAGCCTTATACCTATCCCTATCTTATATGAAGTATAGCCTTATACCTATCCCTATCTTATATGAAGGATTGCCTTATACCTATCCCTATCTTATATGAAGGATAGCCTTATACCTATCCCTATCTTATATGAAGAATAGCCTTATGCCTATTCCTATTGTTACGCCGAGCGCTCCGGGTCCCCGCTCCTCCCCGGAGCGCTCGCTACACTCTCCCCGCTGCAGCGCTCCGGTCAGATCCACTGACCCGGGGCGCTGCGATTCCACTTCCAGCCGGGATGCGATTCGCGATGCGGGTAGCGCCCGCTCGCGATGCGCACCCCGGCTCCCGTACCTGACTCGCTCTCCCTCGGTCCTGTCCCGGCGCGCGCGGCCCCGCTCCCTAGGGCGCGCGCGCGCCGGGTCTTTGCGATTTAAAGGGCCACTGCGCCGCTGATTGGCGCAGTGATCCCAATTAGTGTGTTCACCTGTGCACTTCCCTATATCACCTCACTTCCCCTGCACTCCCTTGCCGGATCTTGTTGCCATCGTGCCAGTGAAAGCGTTTCCTTGTGTGTTCCTAGCCTGTGTTCCAGACCTCCTGCCGTTGCCCCTGACTACGATCCTTGCTGCCTGCCCCGACCTTCTGCTACGTCCGACCTTGCTTCTGTCTACTCCCTTGTACCGCGCCTATCTTCAGCAGCCAGAGAGGTGAGCCGTTGCTAGTGGATACGACCTGGTCACTACCGCCGCAGCAAGACCATCCCGCTTTGCGGCGGGCTCTGGTGAAAACCAGTAGTGACTTAGAACCGATCCACTAGCACGGTCCACGCCAATCCCTCTCTGGCACAGAGGATCCACTACCTGCCAGCCGGCATCGTGACAGTAGATCCGGCCATGGATCCCGCTGAAGTTCCTCTGCCAGTTGTCGCTGACCTTACCACGGTGGTCGCCCAGCAGTCACAACAGATAGCGCAACAAGGCCAACAGCTGTCTCAACTGACCGTTATGCTACAACAGTTACTACCACAGCTTCAGCAGTCATCTCCTCCGCAGCGAGTGGCCGCTCCTGGTCTACGCCTATCCTTGCCGGATAAATTTGATGGGGACTCTAAGTTTTGCCGTGGCTTTCTTTCCCAATGTTCCCTGCATCTGGAGATGATGTCGGACCAGTTTCCCACTGAAAGGTCTAAGGTGGCTTTCGTAGTCAGCCTTCTGTCTGGAAAAGCCCTGTCTTGGGCCACACCGCTCTGGGACCGCAATGACCCCGTCACTGCCTCTGTACACTCCTTCTTCTCGGAAATCCGAAGTGTCTTTGAGGAACCTGCCCGAGCCTCTTCTGCTGAGACTGCCCTGTTGAACCTGGTCCAGGGTAATTCTTCCGTTGGCGAGTATGCCGTACAATTCCGTACTCTTGCTTCAGAATTATCCTGGAATAATGAGGCCCTCTGCGCGACCTTTAAAAAAGGCCTATCCAGCAACATTAAAGATGTTCTGGCCGCACGAGAAATTCCTGCTAATCTACATGAACTCATTCACCTAGCCACTCGCATTGACATGCGTTTTTCCGAAAGGCGTCAGGAGCTCCGCCAAGATATGGACTCTGTTCGCACGAGGCGTTTCTTCTCCTCGGCTCCTCTCTCCTCTGGTCCCCTGCAATCCGTTCCTGTGCCTCCCGCCGTGGAGGCTATGCAGGTCGACCGGTCTCGCCTGACACCTCAAGAGAGGACACGACGCCGCATGGAGAACCTCTGCCTGTACTGTGCTAGTACCGAACACTTCCTGAGGGATTGTCCTATCCGTCCTCCCCGCCTGGAAAGACGTACGCTGACTCCGCACAAAGGTGAGACAGTCCTTGATGTCTACTCTGCTTCTCCACGTCTTACTGTGCCTGTGCGGATGTCTGCCTCTGCCTTCTCCTTCTCTACTGTGGCCTTCTTGGACTCTGGATCTGCAGGAAATTTTATTTTGGCCTCTCTCGTCAACAGGTTCAACATCCCAGTGACCAGTCTCGCCAGACCCCTTTACATCAATTGTGTAAACAATGAAAGATTGGACTGTACCATACGTTTCCGCACGGAGCCCCTTCTAATGAGCATCGGATCTCATCACGAGAGGATTGAACTTTTGGTCCTCCCCAATTGCACCTCGGAAATTCTCCTTGGACTTCCCTGGCTTCAACTTCATTCCCCAACCCTGGATTGGTCCACTGGGGAGATCAAGAGTTGGGGGCCCTCTTGTTCCAAGGACTGTCTAAAACCGGTTCCCAGTAACCCTTGCCGTGACTCTGTGGTTCCTCCAGTAACCGGTCTCCCTAAGGCCTATATGGACTTCGCGGATGTTTTCTGCAAAAAACAAGCTGAGACTCTACCTCCTCACAGGCCTTATGATTGTCCTATCGACCTCCTCCCGGGCACTACTCCACCCCGGGGCAGAATTTATCCTCTCTCTGCCCCAGAGACTCTTGCCATGTCTGAATACGTCCAGGAAAATTTAAAAAAGGGCTTTATCCGTAAATCCTCCTCTCCTGCCGGAGCCGGATTTTTCTTTGTGTCCAAAAAAGATGGCTCCCTACGTCCTTGCATTGACTACCGCGGTCTTAATAAAATCACGGTTAAGAACCGCTACCCCCTACCCCTCATCTCTGAACTCTTTGATCGCCTCCAAGGTGCCCACATCTTTACTAAACTGGACTTAAGAGGTGCCTATAACCTCATCCGCATCAGAGAGGGGGATGAGTGGAAAACGGCATTTAACACCAGAGATGGTCACTTTGAGTATCTGGTCATGCCCTTTGGCCTGTGCAACGCCCCTGCTGTCTTCCAAGACTTTGTTAATGAAATTTTTCGTGATCTGTTATACTCCTGTGTTGTTGTATATCTGGACGATATCCTAATTTTTTCTGCCAATCTAGAAGAACACCGCCAGCATGTCCGTATGGTTCTTCAGAGACTTCGTGACAATCAACTCTATGCCAAAATTGAGAAATGTCTGTTTGAATGCCAATCTCTTCCTTTTCTAGGATATTTGGTCTCTGGCCAGGGACTACAAATGGATCCAGACAAACTCTCTGCCGTCTTAGATTGGCCACGCCCCTCCGGACTCCGTGCTATCCAACGCTTTTTGGGGTTCGCCAATTATTACAGGCAATTTATTCCACATTTTTCTACCGTTGTGGCTCCTATCGTGGCTTTAACCAAAAAAAATGCCGATCCCAAGTCTTGGCCTCCTCAAGCGGAAGACGCCTTTAAACGACTCAAGTCTGCCTTTTCTTCGGCTCCCGTGCTCTCCAGACCTGACCCTTCCAAACCCTTCCTATTGGAGGTTGATGCCTCCTCAGTGGGAGCTGGAGCTGTTCTTCTACAAAAAAATTCTTCCGGGCATGCTGTCACTTGTGGTTTTTTTTCTAGGACCTTCTCTCCGGCGGAGAGGAACTACTCCATCGGGGATCGAGAGCTTCTAGCCATCAAATTAGCACTTGAGGAATGGAGGCATCTGCTGGAGGGATCAAGATTTCCAGTTATTATTTACACCGACCACAAGAACCTCTCCTACCTCCAGTCTGCCCAACGGCTGAATCCTCGCCAGGCCCGGTGGTCTCTGTTCTTTGCCCGATTTAATTTTGAGATTCACTTTCGGCCTGCCGATAAGAACATTAGGGCCGATGCTCTCTCTCGTTCCTCGGATGCCTCAGAAGTTGAACTCTCTCCGCAACACATCATTCCACCTGACTGCCTGATCTCCACTTCTCCAGCCTCCATCAGACAAACTCCTCCAGGAAAGACCTTTGTTTCTCCACGCCAACGCCTCGGAATCCTCAAATGGGGTCACTCCTCCCATCTCGCAGGTCATGTGGGCATCAAGAAATCTGTGCAACTCATCTCCCGCTTCTATTGGTGGCCGACTCTGGAGACGGATGTTGTGGACTTTGTGCGAGCCTGCACTATCTGTGCCCGGGATAAGACTCCTCGCCAGAAGCCCGCTGGTCTTCTTCATCCCCTGCCTGTCCCCGAACAGCCTTGGTCTCTGATTGGTATGGATTTTATTACTGATTTACCCCCTTCCCGTGGCAACACTGTTATTTGGGTGGTCGTTGATCGATTCTCCAAAATGGCACATTTCATCCCTCTTCCTGGTCTTCCTTCAGCGCCTCAGTTGGCTAAACAATTTTTTGTACACATTTTTCGTCTTCACGGGTTGCCTACGCAGATCGTCTCGGATAGAGGCGTCCAATTCGTGTCTAAATTCTGGAGGGCTCTCTGTAAACAACTCAAGATTAAATTAAATTTTTCTTCTGCATATCATCCCCAGTCCAATGGACAAGTAGAAAGAATTAACCAGGTCTTGGGTGATTATTTGCGACATTTTGTTTCCTCCCGCCAGGATGACTGGGCAGATCTCCTTCCATGGGCCGAATTCTCGTATAACTTCAGAGTCTCTGAATCTTCCTCCAAATCCCCATTTTTCGTGGTGTACGGCCGTCACCCTCTTCCCCCCCTCCCTACCCCCTTGCCCTCTGGTCTGCCCGCTGTGGATGAAATTTCTCGTGACCTTTCCATCATATGGAGAGAGACCCAAAATTCTCTCTTACAGGCTTCATCACTTCATCACGAAGAAGTTCGCGGATAAGAAAAGAAGAGCCCCTCCCATTTTTTCCCCTGGAGACAAGGTATGGCTCTCCGCTAAATATGTCCGCTTCCGTGTCCCTAGCTACAAGTTGGGACCACGCTATCTTGGTCCTTTCAAAATTTTGTGTCAGATTAATCCTGTCTCTTACAAACTTCTTCTTCCTCCTTCTCTTCGTATCCCTAATGCCTTTCACGTTTCTCTTCTTAAACCACTCATCCTCAACCGTTTTTCTCCCAAATCTGTTCCTCCCACTCCTGTTTCCGGCTCCTCGGACATCTTCTCTGTCAAAGAGATCTTAGCTTCTAAAAAGGTCAGAGGGAAAACTTTTTTTTTAGTGGATTGGGAGGGTTGTGGTCCTGAAGAGAGATCCTGGGAACCTGAGGACAACATCCTAGACAAAAGTCTGCTCCTCAGGTTCTCAGGCTCTAAGAAGAGGGGGAGACCCAAGGGGGGGGGTACTGTTACGCCGAGCGCTCCGGGTCCCCGCTCCTCCCCGGAGCGCTCGCTACACTCTCCCCGCTGCAGCGCTCCGGTCAGATCCACTGACCCGGGGCGCTGCGATTCCACTTCCAGCCGGGATGCGATTCGCGATGCGGGTAGCGCCCGCTCGCGATGCGCACCCCGGCTCCCGTACCTGACTCGCTCTCCCTCGGTCCTGTCCCGGCGCGCGCGGCCCCGCTCCCTAGGGCGCGCGCGCGCCGGGTCTTTGCGATTTAAAGGGCCACTGCGCCGCTGATTGGCGCAGTGATCCCAATTAGTGTGTTCACCTGTGCACTTCCCTATATCACCTCACTTCCCCTGCACTCCCTTGCCGGATCTTGTTGCCATCGTGCCAGTGAAAGCGTTTCCTTGTGTGTTCCTAGCCTGTGTTCCAGACCTCCTGCCGTTGCCCCTGACTACGATCCTTGCTGCCTGCCCCGACCTTCTGCTACGTCCGACCTTGCTTCTGTCTACTCCCTTGTACCGCGCCTATCTTCAGCAGCCAGAGAGGTGAGCCGTTGCTAGTGGATACGACCTGGTCACTACCGCCGCAGCAAGACCATCCCGCTTTGCGGCGGGCTCTGGTGAAAACCAGTAGTGACTTAGAACCGATCCACTAGCACGGTCCACGCCAATCCCTCTCTGGCACAGAGGATCCACTACCTGCCAGCCGGCATCGTGACACCTATCTTATATGAAGGATAGCCTTATGCTTATCTTTATCTTATATGAAGGATTGCCTTATACCTATCCCTATCTTATATGAAGGATAGCCTTATGCTTATCTCTATCTTATATGAAGGATAGCCTTATGCTTATCTCTATCTTATATGAAGGATTGCCTTATACCTATCCCTATCTTATATGAAGGATAGCCTTATGCCTATCCCTATCTTATATGAAGGATAGCCTTATGTCTATCCCTATCTTATATGAAGGATAGCCTTATGCTTATCTCTATCTTATATGAAGGATTGCCTTATACCTATCCCTATCTTATATGAAGGATAGCCTTATGCCTATCCCTATCTTATATGAAGGATAGCCTTATGTCTATCCCTACCTTATATGAAGGATAGCCTTATGTCTATCCCTATCTTATATGAAGGATAGCCTTATGCTTATCTCTATCTTATATGAAGGATTGCCTTATACCTATCCCTATCTTATATGAAGGATAGCCTTATGCTTATCTCTATCTTATATGAAGGATAGCCTTATGCTTATCTCTATCTTATATGAAGGATTGCCTTATACCTATCCCTATCTTATATGAAGGATAGCCTTATGCCTATCCCTATCTTATATGAAGGATAGCCTTATGTCTATCCCTATCTTATATGAAGGATAGCCTTATGCTTATCTCTATCTTATATGAAGGATTGCCTTATACCTATCCCTATCTTATATGAAGGATAGCCTTATGCCTATCCCTATCTTATATGAAGGATAGCCTTATGTCTATCCCTATCTTATATGAAGGATAGACTTATACCTATCCCTATCTTATATGAAGGATAGCCTTATACCTATCTCTATCTTATATGAAGGATAGCCTTATGCCTATCTCTATCTTATATGAAGGATAGCCTTATACCTATCTCTATCTTATATGAAGGATAGTCTTATGCCTATCCCTATCTTATATGAAGGATAGCCTTATGCTTATCCCTATCTTATATGAAGGATAGCCTTATGCTTATCTCTATCTTATATGAAGGATAGCCTTATACCTATCCCTATCTTATATGAAGGATAGCCTTATGTCTATCCCTATCTTATATGAAGGATAGACTTATACCTATCCCTATCTTATATGAAGGATAGCCTTATACCTATCTCTATCTTATATGAAGGATAGCCTTATGCCTATCCCTATCTTATATGAAGGATAGCCTTATGTTTATCCCATGCTTGTTTAAACTCCTTCACTGTATTTGCAGCGACCACTTCTGCAGGAAGGCTATTCCATGCATCCACTACTCTCTCAGTAAAGTAATACTTCCTGATAGTACTGCAGAAACCTTTCCCCTCTAATATAAAACTATGTCCTCTTGTGGTAGTTTTCCTTCTTTTAAATCTCCTCTCCTCCTTTACCGTGTTGATTCCCTTTATGTATTTAAAAGTCTCTATCATATCCCCTCTGTCTCTTCTTTCTTCTATACATGTTCAGGTCCTTTAACCTTTCCTGGGAAGTTTTATCCTGCAATCTATGTACTAGTTTAGTAGCTCTTCTTTGTAGTGTAGTGACCGTGTCTGGTATTACAGCTCAGTGTTATTAACTTGGGAACAAGGGGCAATATCAGGTAAGTAGCTACAAAATGTACAGCACGGTGCCCGGTATAAAAAAAAAAAAAGAGGCTGCTGCACTTAAAAGAACATTAAAGTCACAGGAACTACTTTAAAAAAAAAAAAAAAAAGTAATATTTGTGCCTAGAACATTGGACTACATGATTCACAGTCCAATATAATTCACAAACATTACTCACAAACAATAGCACCTACAGTACCGATTAATGATTACATACTCCACTGAAAGTAATACCTCCGTGCAGTGACTGTGCCAAGTAGGATTGTCATGTAATTCCTCCAATATTAGTTTCTTACCGTACAGTATTATAAACAGCCAAAATAAGAGTTATACATGCTTTATACAAACAGCCATGCTGTGTCCCTAATACTGCGTACATGTCCAAATAGCAGTACCAGTCCATAAGTAATAATTATCTTAGGGCAATAGTAATGCTCATATAACAATGCCAACCAAAATGGTGCCCTTATGATTGTGCCAGACGCCATACATGGGAGACGGATTTCGTGCTGAACTCATAGGCTTCTTTACTTAGTTTCTACTAAGTTTTGGTTTGAAAAAAACACCTGAAAAAAGTCTGGAAATTGCATTTTTGGGTACCAAAAAAAAAAAAAAAGGATGTAGTAGTGATGGAAAATAATGTATTTAACGAAATTTAAATTTTTTATAACTACATTTTAATTAACTTTTAATAATGTGTATGTGTTTAATTTTTTTATCTCCATTTTTTTTTATTTTTTAGGTAGTACTACTACTCCCAGCATGGAACAGACTGTTCCATGATGGGAGTAGTACCTGTACCAGTAGACATTGATGCGATTGTCCATAATATAGCAGAGATGCGGAGCGGCTCTATACAGCGCTCACACCTCTGCACTATACTCCGGCCAGTGATGTGAATAGAATATCACTCATTCATATTTCCCACCCAGAGTGGGGATTGGCCGGATGGTTGCAGCCAATCACAGCTCTGAGGAAAATATGAAGGAGTGATGTTCTATTCACATCATTGGCCGGAGTATAGTGCAGATCGCAGCGAGTGCAATTTCTGACACATGATGCGATCTGTCTTTTAATGCAGGTACCACAGCTCCCAGCATGGAGCAGAGTGTGCTCCATGTTTGGAGTAGTAGTATCTGCATTTAAGGAAAGATCACAGCGGATGTCACTCCTGACACTCGCTGTGATCCTCCTGTATAATGTATAGATGCGGCCGGACGCTCTCCTATGGTCCCCTGCACTGACATATATATACACATATTCCTATTTCCCACCGAGTTGTGATTGGCTGGAACCATCTGGCCCATTACAGCTCTGCAGGAAATATGAATAGTTGTATATATACGTCAGGGCAGGGGACCATAGAAGAGCTGCCGCCGCATCTATACATTATACAGGAGGATCGCAACAGGCGATCTGTCTATTAGTACAGGTACTACTACTCCCATCATGGAACAGTGTGTTCCATGCTGGGAGTAGTAGTGCTACCTAAAAAAATGTAAAAAATTAAGAAAAAAAAGTGAAAGACACACACACTTCATTTTTTATTATTGCCGGCTACATTTTTAGGTTCCTGCCCGCCCACATAAATTGATCCCTGTTTGAAAATTAAATTAATAAAAATTTGGTAATAGAAAATTATAAATTTCATTAGATACAATTTTTTCAATCACTACTGTATCTTTTTTATTATTTTTTTTTTAAATGGTACCCTACGAAATTTTATTAAAAAAGGTATCTCCATCACTTTTTTGGATTGCTAAAGTCCAAAAGAGAATAAAAACCTCCTGAAAGTTAAAAGTTAAAACCCACATGGCGTTTTTCTTGGCGTTTCTTTACTCGCATAGACTTCTATGGGAGAAAAACGCCACGATTTCAGGGAAAAAAAACGCCAGTGGCTCAATATGCTGCGATTTTGCAAAACCGCCAAGGAGCTGAAAAACGCCAAAAAAGAGTGAAAACACGCCAAAAGGATTAAAAAAAATGTCAAACTGAAAAACGGCAAGTGGAAAAAGAATTTTGAGATTTCTCATTGATTTACAGCTAACAATTCAGAATTGGCGTTTTTCTTGGCGTTAAAAAAAAGAAAAAAAGAAAAAACAAATAGATGGTACCCTACGAAATTTTATTAAAAAAGGTATCTCCATCACTTTTTTGGATTGCTAAAGTCCAAAAGAGAATAAAAACCTCCTGAAAGTTAAAAGTTAAAACCCACATGGCGTTTTTCTTGGCGTTTCTTTACTCGCATAGACTTCTATGGGAGAAAAACGCCACGATTTCAGGGAAAAAAAAACGCCAGTGGCTCAATATGCTGCGATTTTGCAAAACCGCCAAGGAGCTGAAAAACGCCAAAAAAGAGTGAAAACACGCCAAAAGGATTAAAAAAAACGTCAAACTGAAAAACGGCAAGTGGAAAAAGAATTTTGAGATTTCTCATTGATTTACAGCTAACAATTCAGAATTGGCGTTTTTCTTGGCGTTAAAAAAAAGAAAAAAAGAAAAAACAAATAGATACTTAGCCATAAGTGGGTCTGACTTTGGTCTGATTATTAAAAAAAAAAAAAAGTACTTAGGCTGCTACGCCATTAGAAAGCTACAGAAAACAATAGTGACTGCATGGAGGATCGCTGACCAGCTCCATAGCATTTTTCTACAATGGTAGTGGGTAACATGATCCATGGTTGACATACAACTCATGTACTCTGATCCGGTGGTGAGAATAGGCAGGTTTATTGGGGCTATAGCTGTAACACCGGAGGTTGGCAGCTGGCGGAGTCAAACATGTCTCGCTGCTTACCTTAGCTGAGCCACATGCTTGACTCCCCAGTCCAGCCGCTGAACATCCCCATCTGTGCATGCAGATTAATCTGTGCCTCCATTTTCTCTAAACAGAGTGGTGCGGTCCAGATTGTGCAATCTGTGTTCTAATCCTCCTTTGTCCTTAGTGCTGTTGCGGGCAGTAATATTTTTTGGCGCACCGCATAGGGGTCATGCCCGTGTACAGGCTGTCTCTTTAAAGAGCACCTGTCATCAACTAAACTTTCCCTGATCCCCCTCCCCATCTGTCCCTTACTCTAACTATGCCAATCCCTGTGTTTATTGAGGTTTAAAATGCTGTGGAAATACCTTTTTTTTATCCCTCTTCAGTAGCTCAGGAGCACTGTCTTTCTGAGGGGTGGAAGGAGGCGGGTCCCGGCAGGCATGATGTCACATGAAGCCTGGCCGGGACTCTGCTTCTGCCAGTCTTCCTGTATGCTGCTCTCCCTCTGCAGCAGTGTTTCCCAACCAGGGTACCTCCAGCTGTTGCAAAAGTTCAACTCCCAGCATGCCCAGACAGCCAACAGCTGTCCGTGCATGCTGGGAGTTGTAGTTTTGCAACAGCAGGAGGCACCCTGGTTGGGAAACACTGCTCTGCAGTGTGCATACAGACTAAGTACAGGGGAGGGATGGCAGCCTCTGTCTCTCTCTCTCTCTGCACTAAAAAGTCAATGCTGAGAACCAGGGGCGGTGGGAGCAATTACAGAGGCAGTAATTAAGATGAATGTCGGGGGGGGGGGGGGGGCACAGAGCAGGGAGTGCAGTGAGATAATACAGTGTATAAGATAACGTGTGGTGAGGGGCAGGGAGAACACAGAGCAGGGGGGAGGGGGAGGTGACTGGCCTCTGTTATATGAGAGGCCTGTGCAGGCTTGTAGCTCACAGTGCTGCTCCAGGCTGGAAGCGAGTCCTGAGCTGAGAGTACTGAACTTCCTGTGGAAGGACCAGAGCCCTTCAGCATTAGTCCTAAAAGCTGTACACTTACTATGAAAAGCATGGGAAGCTGCCTGCAGACCAGGCATAGAAGAGAGACCCCTAGTGGCCAAAAGTATAAAATGAAAAAAACTGGTATAAATATTAATATTTTTTTATGAAGATATATTACAATATGTCTTCATTAATGATTATGAACAACATATTAAAAGTTTTTGTTGATGACAGGTGCTCTTTAAGGGTTCGTGGGCTTCCCTGATCTCTGCCCTTCTTCAATCCTTGCCTCCCTGCAGGGATCCTCCCTTCCTATGGTGCCAGAGCAATACTGTAGTTTTCTACGGTAAAGGTGGCTGTTTGTCCTTTACCTATGTTCAGTTACCTAATCTGTGTTTTCCTGCCTCTGCCTCTGTACCTTGCTTATTCTACGGTGTATGACCCGACCTGTAGGCCAAGCCTGTGAGTTTATCAAGCCTGCGCTACCACATGGCTGCACCTGAATCAACTCAGCTCTGCTACTCTACCAACTCAGCTCTGCTGCATTATCAACGCTGCTCTGCTATCTCCACCTACAGAATCAGCTTATCTTGTATCCCAATGCTTGGCACTGGGGTGTTCCGGCCAGCTGCCACCCAACCGGGACCACTCTCGTAGAAGTGACCTGGTATCTCCCTTGCAGCAGAAGACCAGACTCCGCATCCTGGAGTGGGAAAAAGGACCCAAAGTCAAACCAGTAGGTGACACAGCCAGTCCACAACTATTTGGAGTTACAATAATCTTGATTTAAAATCTAACAGACGCCTGATTCAACCCCTTAAGGACGGAGCCCATTTTCACCTCTAGGACGAAGCCCTTTTTTGAAAATCTGACCACTGTCACTTTAAACATTAATAACTCTGGAATGCTTTTAGTTATCATTCTGATTCAGAGATTGTTTTTTCATGACATATTCTACTTTAACATAGAGGTAAATTTTTGTGGAAACTTGCATCCTTTCTTGGTGAAAAATCCCAAAATTTGATGAAAAAATGTAAAATTTTGCATTTTTCTAACTTTGAAGCTCTCTGCTTGTAAGGGAAATGGATATTCCAAATACATTTTTTTGGGATTCACATATACAATATGTCTACTTTATGATTGCATCATAAAATTAACAAGTTTTTACTTTTGGAAGACACCAGAGGGCTTCACAGTTCAGTAGCAATTTTCCAATTTTTCACAAAATTTTCAAACTCGCAATTTTTCAGGGACCAGTTCAGGTTTGAAGTGGATTTGAAGGGTCTTCATATTAGAAATACCCCATAAATGACCCCATTATAAAAACTGCACCCCCCAAAGTATTCAAAATGACATTGAGTAAATGTTTTAACCCTTTAGGTGTTTCACAGGAAAAGCAGCAAAGTGAAGGAGAAAATTCAAAATCTTCATTTTTTACACTCGCATGTTCTTGTAGACCCAATTTTTTAATTTTTAAAAGGGGTAAAAGGAGAAAATATATACTTATATCTGTAGCCCAATTTCTCTCGAGTAAGGACATACCTCATATGTCTATGTAAAGTGTTCAGCGGGCGCAGTAGAGGGCTCAGAAGCGAAGGAGTGACAAGGGGATTTTAGAGAGTACGTTTTTCTGAAATTGTTTTTGGGGGGCATGACACATTTAGGAAGCCCCTATGGTGCCAGAAGAGCAAAAAAAAAAAACACATGGCATACCATTTTGGAAACTAGATCCCTTGAGGAACATAATAAGGAATAAAGTGAGCCTTAATACCCCACAGGTGTTTCACGACTTTTGCATATGTAAAAAAAATAAAAAAAAAAAAAAATTTTCACTAAAATGTTGGTTTTCCCCCAAATTTCAAATTTTTTAAAGGGTTAATAGCAGAAAAGACCCCACAAAATTTGTAACCCCATCTCTTCTGATTATGGAGGTACCCCATAAGTTGACCTGAAGTGCACTGCGGGCGAACTACAATGCTCAGAAGAGAAGGCGTCATATTTGGCTTTTTGAGAGCAAATTTTGCTCGGGGGGCATGTCGCATTTAGGAAGCCCCTATGGTGCCAGAGCAGCAAAATAACCCCCACATGGCATACCATTTTGGAAACTAGACCCCTCACAGAATATAATGAGGGGTACAGTGAGCATTTACCCCCCCCCCCCCCCCACTGGTGTCTGACAGATCTTTGGAACAGTGGGCTGTGCAAAATTTTTCATTTTCACGGACCACTGTTCCAAAGATCCGTCAGACACCTGTGGGGTGTAAATTCTCGCTGCACCCCTTATTACATTCCTTGAGGGGTGTAGTTTCCAAAATGGGGTCACATGTGGGTGGTTTTTTTTGTGCGTTTGTCAGAACCGCTGTAACAATCAGCCACCCCTGTGCAAATCACCTCAAATGTACATGGTGCACTCTCCCTTCTGGGCCTTGTTGTGCGCCCCCAGAGCACTTTGCGCCCACATATGGGGTATCTCCGTAATCGGGAGAAATTGCATTAAGAATTTTGGGGGGCGTTTTTCACTTTTACCTCTTGTGAAAATGAAAAGTATAGGGCAACATCAGCATGTTAGTGTAAAAATTATTTTTTTACACTAACATGCTGGTGTAGACCCCAACTGTTCCTTTTCATAAGGGGTGAAAGGAGAAAAAGCCCCCCAAAATTTGTTAGGCAATTTCTCCCGAGTACAGAGATACCCCATATGTGACCCTATTATGTTGCCTTGATATACGACAGGGCGCCAAAGTGAGAGCGCCATGCGCATTTGAGGCCTGAATTAGGGACTTGCATAGGGGTGGACATAGGGGTATTCTATGCCAGTGATTCCCAAACAGGGTGCCTCCAGCTGTTGCTAAACTCCCAGCATGCCTGGACAGTCAATTGCTGTCCAGAAATGCTGGGAGTTTTTGTTTTGCAACAGCTGGAGGCTCCATCTTGCCGTACAATACGTTTTTCATTTTTATTGGGGAGGGGGGTAGGGGGGGGGCAGTGTACGTGTGTATATGTAGTGTTTTACTCTTTATTTTATGTTAGTGTAGTGTAGTGTTTTTAGGTTACATTCACACTGGCGGCGGATTACACTGAGTCTCCCGCTAGGAGTTTCGAGCTGCGGCGAAAAATTTCCCGCAGCTCAAATTTGTAGCGGGGAACTCGCTGTAATCTGCCGCCAGTGTGAAAGTAGCCTGTACATTCACACGGGAGGGGGGTCAAAACTACAACTCCCAGCATGCACTGACAGACCATGCATGCTGGGAGTTGTAGTTTTGCAACAGCTGGAGGCACACTGGCTGGAAAACCTTGAGTTAGGTTCTATGACCTAACTCAGTATTTTCCAACCAGTGTGCCTCCAGCTGTTGCAAAACTACAACTCCCAGCATGTACTGATTGCGGAAGGGCATGCTGGGAGATGTAGTTATGCAATGGCTGGAGGCACACAAGTACATCTCCCAGCATGCCAAGAAAGCCTTATGCTGTTCCTGAATGCTGGGAGTTGTAGTTTTGCAAGATTTAGAGGGGTTCAAGTTGTAAATCACTGTCCAGTGGTCTCAAAACTGTGGCCCTCCAGATGTTGTAAAACTACAACTCGCAGCATGCCCAGACAACAAACTCCTGTCTGGGCATGCTGAGAGTTGTAGTTTTGCAACATCTGGAGGGCTACAGTTTGAGACCACTTAGTGATCTACAACCTGAACCCCTCTAAATATTGCAAAACTACAAGTCCCAGCATGCCCACACAGCAAACAGCTGTCTGGGCATGCTGGGAGTTGTAGTTTTGCAACATCTGGAGGGCCACGGTTTAGAGACCACTGTAAACTGTGGCCCTCCGGATGTTGCTAGGCAACAACTCACCTAGTAGGACCCGGAAGCCGCCACCGCACGTGGGGGATCCCCGCATGGAGGATCGCGCTCCGGGATCCAGGTAGGGACCTTCGGCGCCGACCATCCCTGGACGGTTCCCCCGTTTTGCCCGGACACCGATAGGTGGGCAAAGCGGGGGAACCAAACTTTAACCCCCCCTCCCCCGGTCTGCTATCGGTCGGTCGCTCGGCCGACCAATAGCAGGGATAGGAGGGGTGGCACCCCTGCCACCAAACTCCTATCCCTTTAGGGGGATCGAGGGTGTCTCGGACACCCCCGATCCCTCTTTATTTTCCGGGTCACCGGGTCACCAGTGACCCGTATGACCCGGAATCGCGCAGATCGCAGGTCTGAATTCGCGATTATGGGGGGGTCTCAGGACCCCCCTCGGCGATGTGCCGGGATGCCTGCTGTTAGATAACAGCAGTCATCCCGGTCCGATCACCGCTACCGGTGACGCGGCGCTCCCAGAACCCCGCGACGTACATGTACATCGCCGCGCGCCAAGTGACACTTCGCGGCGCCGTACATGTACGTCGCTCGTCGTGAAGGGGTTAAAGGGGTACACCACTGGAAAACCTTTTTTTTTTTTTTTTTTTTAAATCAACCGGTGCCAGAAAGTTAAATAGATTTGTAAATTAAAAAACTATGTAGGTGTGTGCAGCTCACAACTATTACGCACCGAGGTCAAACGGGGCAAGCAACTATACCTTAATTGCTAGAAAAGGAAAACCAAAAAATACAGTGTAGCCCGGACCTTCTAGGTGAGTATAAAATGGATATACATGGATCGTGCTTCAATAATAATTATCATTTATTTATAAAAATAAGATTTCGACACTTCTCACAGGGCCCTTGTGAGAAGAACATACATAATAAAAGGCAACCTAACAATGTATTAGGCAATAGTATTAAAATTATAAACTTGGCATAGAGTAATAGAATAAAATAGCAGAGTAAGATCTGTACCATGCAAATATATTAGAAAGTTGCTCTTCTAGATGTTTAGGGTAAATATGTCCCTTTTAGATACAGTAGCAAACAGTCTGTGTTATTAGAAATTGTTACCGGTCTGTAAATTGTAGCTCAGGCGGTGGATATTGCTCCCGCAATGGCTGAGTGTCCGTGGTGTGCACAGTTCACTGTGCGGTGCTTCCAATTATAAGCCTGGTCCAGTAGGGTCTGAGCGTGGTGGCAGTCGCTGTCGGATAAGGCGCTGGCAGGCGCCGAAGATCGTGGTGGTGTCCGGGGACTGCTGGCGCTGGCGTGCGCTAGAGTTGGTATTCCTCACCGCTTTATTAGTTGGTAGACAGGACCATATACTGGAGGGCTGGAAGTTCACCTCGTGGTGCCGGCGTCTGACGTCAGAGCCGGGATGGCTACACCAGGATAGTTGCACCGGGATGGATCTGAACTGCTGAACCGGGTAGGTAGCAGAGTGAGAGCGCTACTGATGGTACAGTTCATGAAGTGTAACTGGCCATAAAATTTAGGCACAGTTCAAGTACTATTATGCCAGTAGATAACGACTAGACGCGTTTCAGGGTTGTATAGTATAACCCTTTCCTCAGTAGTCATGATAGTTGCCATAGATCATCAGTTGTTTTATATGGGCACAAATCCCACCCCTTAACACATTGATAGATAATAATAAAAAGCATAAATGGATTCAATGGATCGGTTCACCTAGAGAGCAGTACTAAGTATAGAGTAGTGTATGAATTCTGTTGGAAAATTGTAACGATGCGTTTTCACAAACAGATGAGTTTTCTTTGTATAATAAAGAAAGATAGTATTAAATAACAGACAGTGTATTGAGAATAAATAAATAAGGGAATACAATAAAATACAATAAAATAAAACAAGAATGAAACAAGAAAAGTAATAAAAGTGAAAATAAATGTAGATAACCATAGATATAAAATAAAATTAGTTATAGTAGTCAAAATACAATGAGAATAGGAATAAAATTAAATAAAATATAAAAAATGAGAAAAAATGAAAGTAAGAATAAGAGTTTAAATATAAAGAATATGAGAATAAAAATAAAAATAAAAATAAAAATAAGAAAAATAAAAATAAAAATAAAATTAAAAAATAAATAATTAAAAAATAAAAATAAAAATCAGTGATAGAAAATAAAAAATAAAAATTAATATAAATAATAATAAAATGAGACAAAATGGAATATAAATAAATAAAAATTAAATTAAAATGAAATGAATGAATAATTAAAGATAATAAAGATAATAGTGACATCAAATGATAATAATGGATAAAAGGACATCGTTGTAGATGAATCTATAGGGGATGAGGTCAGCCCATGGGATAACCCCTTAATGACCAAATAGGGGTGTTCCAATGGGCCGAGTGAATCCCCTATAAAAATCTGAAGAGTTCGAAGTTGGAGTTGAGTCCGCCAGGTTCTAATGTTGCAAATTCAAATATTTTCTTGCTTTCCGCTTTGGACATTTTCAATAAGAAACTGCCCCCTCGCCAATCTTTTTTGATTAGCTGGAGACCAGTGAAGGAGAGAGAGGACATGTCACTATTATGAACTGTGGAGAAATGTGCAGACAGTGGATATTTCAGGTTTTTGTTTTTAATATTATTAAGATGTTCAGCTATCCTCATCTTGAGGGCCCTTTTGGTTCGGCCAATATATTGCTTCTTACATCCACATTCTATGATATATAAGACACCCTTTGAATTGCAAGTTATTAGATCTTCAATTTTCCATTTAAAAGTGTTAGTTTGAGAACAGATTTCTACAACTTTTTTGGGGCCCTTTATTTTTGTGCAATTGGCACATGTTCCGCACCTAATAAATCCTTTGGTGGTTAGCCAGGAGTTATTTAGTTTCTTTGGGGGTGGTTTTATAGATGGTGCTATAGTCAAGCCTAAATTTGGGGCTCGGGTATATACTAGTAGTGGGCCCACCTCTCGGTCTTGTTGTAATAGATGCCAATGTTTTTTAATTATTCCTTCTATTTTTTTGTATGATCTATTGAAGGGAATCACCAATTTACCTCCAAAACTGTCAGCATTATTGTTTTTTTCTCTTTTTGTAAAAAAGGTGGTCCTATCTAGTGTTCTCACATGATCCAGAGACTGTTGGAGTAGCTGGTCGGGATAATATTTCTCTTTAAACTGATTGGTGAGTTGTTGTGCCTCTTCCAAAAATTGTTCATCTGAGGTACAATTTCTTTTTAACCTCCGATATTGTCCTTTTGGGACATTAATCAACCATCTAGGTAGATGGCAACTGGAGTAACCTATGAAGCAGTTCTTGGCTGTTGGTTTGTAATATGTCTTACATATAAGGTTATCCCGATCAGCACTTACAACAATATCTAGAAAATTGATACTGGTTTTACTGATAGTGGATGTGAAGTGAAGATTGTGATCATTAGTGTTCAAATTAGTTATAAAGTGTTCTAAATCAACTGTGTCCCCCTCCCAAATTAAGATAGTATCGTCAATGTACCGCTTCCAGAGCACCAGGCCTGCGCCAAGCCGAGGTAAGATGGTACTCTCCTCCCATTTTGCCATAAATAAATTGGCGTAGCTTGGCGCAAACCTGGTGCCCATCGCGGTACCAATTAACTGCAAATAAAAATCCCCTTCAAAATAAAAATAATTGTGAGTTAGAATGAAACGAATAGCTGAGGTGATGAAATTAATCTGAGGTGATTTAATGTGACCTTGTTGAAGAAAGTGTGTAACTGCTGCTATTCCTAAATCGTGCTTAATGATAGTGTACAATGATGATACATCTAGAGTGGCTAATATGTGTTTATCAGTCCATTTGAATTTTTCCAAGATTTCTATGATCTGAGTGGTATCCTTTAAATACGTGTAAGTTTTTTGAACAAATGGCTGGAGAAACCTATCCACGTACTGGGACAAGTTCGAAGTAATCGAACCTATCCCAGACACGATAGGTCTCCCGGGGGTCGATTAATGATTTATGTGTCTTTGGGAGACAGTAGAAAACTGGGATTCGATCTGGAGTCCCAAGTATAAAAAGATGTTCCCTTTCATTTAAGATTTCCTCTACCGCTGCCTCTTTGCACAATTGTTGTAATGTTTGAGAGTATTCCTGGGTGGGGTCTGATTTTAACTTCTGATAGATGGTTATGTCTCCCAACTGTCTATTGCATTCTTGTATATAATTAGTAGTATTTAATATAACAACTCCACCCCCTTTGTCAGCGGGGCGAATGGTAATACCCTCCAATGTTTGGAGTTCTTTTATTGCCAATTTTTCTTTATGAGAAATATTATCTTTAAGATGCTTAGTATCTTGGATACCCCTCAGATCATTTTCCACCAATTTTTTAAATGGCAAAATGGGAGGAGAGTACCATCTTACCTCGGCTTGGCGCAGGCCTGGTGCTCTGGAAGCGGTACATTGACGATATTATCTTAATTTGGGAGGGGGACACAGTTGATTTAGAACACTTTATAACTAATTTGTACACTAATGATCACAATCTTCACTTCACATCCACTATCAGTAAAACCAGTATCAATTTTCTAGATATTGTTGTAAGTGCTGATCGGGATAACCTTATATGTAAGACATATTACAAACCAACAGCCAAGAACTGCTTCATAGGTTACTCCAGTTGCCATCTACCTAGATGGTTGATTAATGTCCCAAAAGGACAATATCGGAGGTTAAAAAGAAATTGTACCTCAGATGAACAATTTTTGGAAGAGGCACAACAACTCACCAATCAGTTTAAAGAGAAAGATTATCCCGACCAGCTACTCCAACAGTCTCTGGATCATGTGAGAACACTAGATAGGACCACCTTTTTTACAAAAAGAGAAAAAACCAATAATGCTGACAGTTTTGGAGGTAAATTGGTGATTCCCTTCAATAGATCATACAAAAAAATAGAAGGAATAATTAAAAAACATTGGCATCTATTACAACAAGACCGAGAGGTGGGCCCACTACTAGTATATACCCGAGCCCCAAATTTAGGCTTGACTATAGCACCATCTATAAAACCACCCCCAAAGAAACTAAATAACTCCTGGCTAACCACCAAAGGATTTATTAGGTGCGGAACATGTGCCAATTGCACAAAAATAAAGGGCCCCAAAAAAGTTGTAGAAATCTGTTCTCAAACTAACACTTTTAAATGGAAAATTGAAGATCTAATAACTTGCAATTCAAAGGGTGTCTTATATATCATAGAATGTGGATGTAAGAAGCAATATATTGGCCGAACCAAAAGGGCCCTCAAAATGAGGATAGCTGAACATCTTAATAATATTAAAAACAAAAACCTGAAACATCCACTGTCTGCACATTTCTCCACAGTTCATAATAGTGACATGTCCTCTCTCTCCTTCACCGGTCTCCAGCTAATCAAAAAAGATTGGCGAGGGGGCAGTTTCTTATTGAAAATGTCCAAAGCGGAAAGCAAGAAAATATTTGAATTTGCAACATTAGAACCTGGCGGACTCAACTCCAACTTCGAACTCTTCGGATTTTTATAGGGGATTCACTCGGCCCATTGGAACACCCCTATTTGGTCATTAAGGGGTTATCCCATGGGCTGACCTCATCCCCTATAGATTCATCTACAACGATGTCCTTTTATCCATTATTATCATTTGATGTCACTATTATCTTTCCATTTAATTATTCATTCATTTCATTTTAATTTTATTTTTATTTATTTATATTCCATTTTGTCTCATTTTATTATTATTTATATTAATTTTTATTTTTTATTTTCTATCACTGATTTTTATTTTTTAATTATTTATTTTTTAATTTTATTTTTATTTTTATTATTCTTATTTTTATTTTTATTTTTATTTTTATTCTCATATTCTTTATATTTAAACTCTTATTCTTACTTTCATTTTTTCTCATTTTTTATATTTTATTTAATTTTATTCCTATTCTCATTGTATTTTGACTACTATAACTAATTTTATTTTATATCTATGGTTATCTACATTTATTTTCACTTTTATTACTTTTCTTGTTTCATTCCTGTTTTATTTTATTGTATTTTATTGTATTCCCTTATTTATTTATTCTCAATACACTGTCTGTTATTTAATACTATCTTTCTTTATTATACAAAGAAAACTCATCTGTTTGTGAAAACGCATCGTTACAATTTTCCAACAGAATTCATACACTACTCTATACTTAGTACTGCTCTCTAGGTGAACCGATCCATTGAATCCATTTATGCTTTTTATTATTATCTATCAATGTGTTAAGGGGTGGGATTTGTGCCCATATAAAACAACTGATGATCTATGGCAACTATCATGACTACTGAGGAAAGGGTTATACTATACAACCCTGAAACGCGTCTAGTCGTTATCTACTGGCATAGTAGTACTTGAACTGTGCCTAAATTTTATGGCCAGTTACACTTCATGAACTGTACCATCAGTAGCGCTCTCACTCTGCTACCTACCCGGTTCAGCAGTTCAGATCCATCCCGGTGCAACTATCCTGGTGTAGCCATCCCGGCTCTGACGTCAGACGCCGGCACCACGAGGTGAACTTCCAGCCCTCCAGTATATGGTCCTGTCTACCAACTAATAAAGCGGTGAGGAATACCAACTCTAGCGCACGCCAGCGCCAGCAGTCCCCGGACACCACCACGATCTTCGGCGCCTGCCAGCGCCTTATCTGACAGCGACTGCCACCACGCTCAGACCCTACTGGACCAGGCTTATAATTGGAAGCACCGCACAGTGAACTGTGCACACCACGGACACTCAGCCATTGCGGGAGCAATATCCACCGCCTGAGCTACAATTTACAGACCGGTAACAATTTCTAATAACACAGACTGTTTGCTACTGTATCTAAAAGGGACATATTTACCCTAAACATCTAGAAGAGCAACTTTCTAATATATTTGCATGGTACAGATCTTACTCTGCTATTTTATTCTATTACTCTATGCCAAGTTTATAATTTTAATACTATTGCCTAATACATTGTTAGGTTGCCTTTTATTATGCATGTTCTTCTCACAAGGGCCCTGTGAGAAGTGTCGAAATCTTATTTTTATAAATAAATGATAATTATTATTGAAGCACGATCCATGTATATCCATTTTATACTCACCTAGAAGGTCCGGGCTACACTGTATTTTTTAGATTTGTAAATTACTTCTATTAAAAATTCTTAATCCTTCCAATACTTCTTAACGGCTGTATACTACAGAGGAAATACTTTTCTTTTTGGATTTCTTATCTGTCACGACCACAGTGCTCTCTGCTGACACCTCTGTCCATGTCAGGAACTGTCCAGAGCAGGAGAAAATCCCCATAGCAAACATATGCTACTCTGGACAGTTCCTAAAATAGACAGAGGTGTCAGCAGAGAGCAATGTGGTCGTGACAGAAAAGAAATCCAAAATTAAAAGAATTTCCTCTGTAGTATACAGCTGCTAACAAGTACTGGAAGGATTTGGAATTTTTAATTGGAGACATTTGCAAATCTATTTAACTTTCAGGCACCAGTTGATTTAAAAAAATAAAATTGTTTTCCACCGGAGTACCCCTTTAAGAGGAGTCTAGTGACAGATGCTCCTGTACCCCATATATCATAACTTGTATTAAACAAACAGTCATAGAAGAAATAAAGTAATAATAATAATACAATGTCCACACTCACCTTGGAACTTCTTTCTTGCCTTGGTTAATACTCCAGTGGGATAGCTGACGGTCTCATTGACTATTCGGGCTAAATCTCTGACGCTCTCCTCACTCAGCCGCTGCTCGGTCTCGCTGGGACAGCACGTGTACTCCTGGGGGCATATGCGAAGGTGTTCCCCTATAAAAACAAAGGTAAAATATCTTTTTTCAGAATACATCATCATTTAGTTCATACAGCCCCTGGGGCATGTTCACATACAGTAATATCCACAGTGGAATCTGCATCAGGTCTCTGACGGGAATTATTGGTGTACATGTGGTTCTGGACGCAGATTAAAGGGGTATTCCAGGATTTTTTTTTATTTGACTATGCTACAGGGGCTGTAAAGTTAGTGTAGTTCATAATATAGTGTCTGTACCTGTGTGTGATGGTTTTTTCACAATTCTTCTGTGATTTTAACCCCAATATTTATTTTTAACAGCATACAAAATGACTGTTGTCTCAGATTTTTCCCAGGTTGCAATGCGGCCGAGACCTGACATCACTAGTCAGCTGATGACAGGGAGCCAGTCTGCTTCAATGGGTGGAGCGATCGCTTGGTGGGAGAGAGATCAATCTGCAACTAATGCAAGAGCTGTAGGCACCCTGATTGGAAAACACAGGTCTTTTGAATGGATGCAGCTCGTTTATGTTTCAATGGGTGGGGTGGCTGATGTGTGGGAGGGAGGAAAATGGAATTATGGGATTTGTAGGCAAAAGAAGAAAACTCAAACAGGAAATACCAGTTCACAAAAAGCTAGCCACAGTGTTATGGTAATCTCACAACATAGCCATTTAGCCCCAAGACAAGCGCAGATCCTTCCTAAGCATGTCCATTACTGTCTGCCAGGTACGTACTAAAATCACCTATTGGTGGAGAACCCCTTTAAGTCATACAGTATAGCAGTGTTTCCCAACCAGGGTGCATCCAGTTGTTGCAAAACTACAACTCCCAGCTTGCCCGGACAGCCAAAGGCTGTCCGGGCATGCTGGGAGTTGTAGTTTTGCAACAGCTGGAGGCACCCTGGTTGGGAATCACTGCAGTACAGTGTAGATTACATTGCAGTTTACCATTAAAGGTAAAGGGGCAATTTCTGCACGGAATAGCCCTATACACTTTAAAGTCTAATGTGTAGACCGTCAAGCATTCCTGTAGCCCAAGACTTGGTCTGACATGACATAATTAGGAATCAAAATACTGGAAACTTTATGCAATGTTTATGTGACTTCTGAAATTTAAAGGGCTACTCCGGTGAATTTTTTATTTTTATTTTCAAATAAACTGGTGCCAGAAAGTAAAACAGATTTGTAAATTACTTCTATTTAAAAATCTTAATCCTTCCAGTACTTATCAGCTGCTGTATACTACAGAGAAATTTGTAAAGTTATTTCCAGTCTGACCACGGTGCTCTCTGCTGCCACCTCTGTCCATGTCAGGAACTGTCCAGAGCAGGAGAGGTTTGCTATGGGGATTTACTTCTTATCTGGACAGTTCCTGACATGGACAGAGGTGTCAGCAGAGAGCACTGTGGTCAGACTGGAAAGAACTACACAAATGTCCCTGTAGTATATCTGTATTATACAGCAGCTGATAAGTACTGGAAGGCTTCAGATTTTTAAATAGTAGTAATTTACAAATCTGTTTAACTCTTTAAATCTGTTTTGTAGTGAGGACGTAGAAGAGGTTTACTTCTGATGACTCTTCCATGATGACCATATTTGTACAAGTATGTCTTTATAGTGGAATAGTGTACCACAACTCCAGTGTCTGCCAGATCTTTCTGGAGGGATTGTGCAGTCAAACATGGGTTTTGAATAGTTTTTCTCACAATCCTGCGAGCTGTTCTGTCTGATATTTTTCTTGGTCTTCCAGATCTTGCTTTAACTTCCACTGTTCCTGATGACTGCCATTTCTTAATTACATTCCGAACAGAGGATATTGACATCTGAAAATGTTTTGCTATCTTCTTATAGCCTTCTCCAGCTTTGTGAGCGTCAACTATTTTCAGTTTCAGATTTCTAGACAACTGCTTAGAAGAACCCATGGTGCTGATTGTTGGGGCAAGGTCAGATGAGTCTGGGCATTTAAAACCTTTGAGACTGACATCACCTGGTCTTCCCAGATGATGATTGAGAACAATCCATGACACTGGCAGGTCTCAGCTTTGCAAAGGGGGCAGTGCATGCTATAAATTCTGCAGGGTGCCCAAACTTCTGCAGACACCATTTTTATGTTTTCTGTTATTTTGAAAGAGTAAATGATGGAAATAAAATGTAACTTTTGTTGACATATTATAAGAATGTCTAATCTGTAATTTGATGCCTTTGGAGATTTTTCCATCTTTCCTTGGCTTCTTTATGCACATTAATACATTTTTTTACCTGGGGTGCCCAAACTTTTGATCCCCACTGTAGATATGAGATAGATATGAGATAGATAGATATGAGATAGATATGAGATAGATATGAGATAGATATGAGATAGATATGAGATAGATATGAGATAGATAGAGAGATAGATAGATATGAGATAGATATGAGATAGATATGAGATAGATATGAGATAGATATGAGATAGATAGAGAGATAGATAGATATGAGATAGATATGAGATAGATATGAGATAGATATGAGATAGATATGAGATAGATAGAGAGATAGATAGATATGAGATAGAGAGATAGATAGATATGAGATAGATAGAGAGATAGATAGATATGAGATAGATATGAGATAGATATGAGATAGATATGAGATAGATAGAGAGATAGATAGATATGAGATAGAGAGATAGATAGATATGAGATAGATATGAGATAGATAGAGAGATAGATAGATATGAGATAGAGAGATAGATAGATATGAGATAGAGAGATAGATAGATATGAGATAGATATGAGATAGATAGATATGAGATAGATAGATATTGGAAAGATAAAGAGATGATATAGATAGATATGAGATAGATAGATATGAGATAGATATGAGATAGATAGATATGAGATAGATATGAGATAGATAGATTAGATATATAGATATGAGATAGATAGATTAGATATATAGATATGAGATAGATAGATTAGATATATAGATATGAGATAGATAGATAGATATTGGAAAGATAAAGAGATGATAGGCAGACTGACAGAAAGACAGACAGATAGCTAGATAGATAAGCGATAGGTAGATAGATAGATAGCTATGGGTTACAGATACATAGATGGTTACGGGTGAGATAGACAATGGCACTGCACTAAAGTTAATACAGTATATGTGTGTTCATATGTATACACACTATAGATACAGATATAGCAATAACGGTGCCATATAAATGTCTAATATACCAGATATTGGGGTCCGGACCTCTGGGATGTCACTCAGGCCCCTCTCTCTAAGCTCCCGGGCGGCATCTACACAACTTCGGACCTCACTGACCCCGACACTGAGGATTCCTGGAACATCTGTCAGGAGGAAGAAGAGGAGGACGAACCTGTAGCCGCGCATGACAGCCGGGGGTCTCTGTGCAGGAGAGGCTGCAAATACAGACACAATAATACATCAGGATAGTAAAGAGATACAAAGCAACGATGATACAGAGACAATAGAGAATCAACTCAGCAAAAATATACAAAACTGATACAATACAGAGAGGTATATGGAGGGGACTATAGAAATGATAGATGTATGACATAAAGGACAATGTAGGGACATGACAGATAACACTGCACATACAGGACTACTCTACATTACCTGTATAGTGAGCACAGGGTAATGGGTACAGAATGAGGAAAAATGAAACAAATTCATAGGGACAAAGCACTATAGAGGGGCTATAGGGGCCAGTATTGTACTGTACATATATTTAGGGACTGTATTGAGCAATATAGAGATCATATACAGATACATAGGGACAGTATAGAGATCATAGACAGATATATAGGGACAGTATAGAGATCATATACAGATATATGGGGACAGTATAGAGATCATATACAGATATATAGGGACAGTATAGAGATCATATACAGATATATAGGGACAGTATAGAGATCATATACAGATATATGGGGACAGTATAGAGATCATTTACAGATATATAGGGACAGTATAGAGATCATATACAGATATATAGGGACAGTATAGAGATCATATACAGATATATGGGGACAGTATAGAGATCATATACAGATATATAGGGACAGTATAGAGATCATATACAGATACATAGGGACAGTATAGAGGAATATAGAGATCATATACAGATACATAGGGGCAGTATATATATCATATACAGATATATAGGGACAGTATAGAGCAATATAGAGATCATATACAGATATATGGGGACAGTATAGAACAATATAGAGATCATATACAGATATATGGGGGACAGTATAGAGATCATATACAGATATATGGGGACAGTATAGAGATCATATACAGATACATAGGGACAGTATAGAGAAATATAGAGATCATATACAGATATATAGGGGCAGTATAGAGATCATATACAGATATATAGGGACAGTATAGAGCAATATAGAGATCATATACAGATATATAGGGACAGTATAGAGATCATATACAGATATATGGGGACAGTATAGAGATCATATACAGATATATAGGGACAGTATAGAGATCATATACAGATATATGGGGACAGTATAGAGATCATATACAGATATATAGGGGCAGTATAGAGATCATATACAGATATATAGGGACAGTATAGAGATCATATACAGATACATAGGGACAGTATAGCGAAATAAAGAGATCATATACAGATACATAGGGACAGTATATAGATCATATACAGATATATAGGGACAGTATAGAGATCATATACAGATACATAGGGACAGCATATAGATCATATACAGATATAAAGGGACAGTATATAGATCATATACAGATATATGGGGACAGTATAGAGATCATATACAGATCTATAGGGACAGTATAGAGATCATATACAGACACATAGGGACAGTATAGAACAATATAGAGATCATATACAGATATATGGGGACAGTATAGAGATCATATACAGATATATAGGGACAGTATAGAGATCATATACAGACACATAGGGACAGTATAGAACAATATAGAGATCATATACAGATACATAGGGACAGTATAGAGAAATATAGAGATCATATACAGATATATGGGGACAGTATAGAGATCATATACAGATATATAGGGACAGTATAGAGATCATATACAGATATATAGGGACAGTGTAGATAAATATAGAGATCATATACAGATATATGGGGACAGTATAGAGATCATAAACGGATACATAGGGACAGTATAGAGCAATATAGAGATCATATACAGATATATAGGGACAGTATAGAGATCATATACAGATACATAGGGACAGTATAGAGCAATATAGAGATCATATACAGATACATAGGGACAGTATAGAGATCATATACAGATATATGGGGACAGTATAGAGATCATATACAGATATATGGGGACAGTATAGAGATCATATACAGATACATAGGGACAGTATAGAGCAATATAGAGATCATATACAGATATATAGGGACAGTATAGAGATCATATACAGATACATAGGGACAGTATAGAGCAATATAGAGATCATATACAGATACATAGGGACAGTATAGAGATCATATACAGATATATGGGGACAGTATAGAGATCATATACAGATATATAGGGACAGTATAGAGATCATATACAGATATATGGGGACAGTATAGAGATCATATACAGATATATAGGGACAGTATAGAGATCATATACAGATATATGGGGACAGTATAGAGATCATATACAGATATATAGGGACAGTATAGAGATCATATACAGGTATATAGGGACTGTATAGAGCAATATAGAGATCATATACAGATGCTGACCGCCATCAGTGCCGGACATCAAACAACCTGGCTCTATACTTCTGATGAAAGAAAATGGCCTAATATGGTTCCTGAAGACCTGTCAAAAGAAACGCGTCGAACCTAGACAATGTGAACTGCATCCTTGATCTACACCAGGTTTTTCTTTCCATTTGCACTTTTTTCTATTGACCTCTCTTAAAAAAGATATATAAGGCAATGCATGCATGCAAAGTGTAAATGGATTCCTGTGAGAAAGGAAATATGATACTAAGTGAATAACAATCACGGAACACTTGTATCAAATATACCAAGTATGCAAATGGATAACAAAAAAGAAATAAGTGCATATTTAAATATATCAATATGATAAAGGTCATAAATTGTTGACAATCGCATTATAGACTGTGCATACTGAATACAACTACAATCAATGATTACTAATGCTTGAATCTCACAAAATATTAAACTGGATAATATCCTCACATCTGCATTTGGCTCCATATACGCACAACAATATGTGTGACCGCAATACAATGTGAACAGAGTCTTTACGTACTCAGAGGTTCATATACAACTGTTCAATCACACCTGAATCTATTTGTGCATGAGTAACAAAAAGGCTACAAATTGTGTGAAATATGCATGTGGTGATTTATTGGTATTGCGATGATTGATGGGCTCACATATACAGTAATATACTCACTATAAGTAATAGTGAAGAATCGAGGTGTATGAATTACACCCTGAATATTCACTATATAGAGCTCTTCAGTGCAGTGAATATATACACCTCAATATAATAATAATTAACAGATAACACTGTATGAATGAGGTGCTGTGGTGATTGTGAATGTCTCATGGAGAGGGTTAAAAAAGGCTGAGACATGAATACACCAATGTGAACATAAAGCTAAAATTTAATAACGCAGAGTGGATATTAGAATTACAAAAATAAAATAAATACGAGGACGAATAACTAGGACCGTATATGTTTATATGTGATTTAAATTAATCCCAATCGGAGAGTGTTATACAGTGGAGGATATACGCCTTAGCCGGTGAAAAAACGATTTATTTAAGAACCTCAATCTGAAAACTATTCAAATATCACAACCAGCAGGAGTGTGAATGAGCACCTACATAAGGTGTTGGATATACGCCCAGAAGGGCAATCAACCGGCAGCAGTGTGAACAAGCACACACATAGGGGTTTGCACATACACCCAGGTTGACGATCTATTAGCAGGAGTGTGAACAAGCGCATATATAGGGTGTTGGATATACGCCCGGGATGGCGACTAACCCTGTGTACTAATGAACAAACCCATGTGGAGCATAACAAATATATCGCAACCGGCATGGATGTGAACAAGCATATAGCAATATGGGATTAATT
Source organism: Hyla sarda (assembly GCF_029499605.1). Classification (NCBI taxonomy): domain Eukaryota; kingdom Metazoa; phylum Chordata; class Amphibia; order Anura; family Hylidae; genus Hyla; species Hyla sarda. The sequence goes on along the minus strand of NC_079192.1, from coordinate 23,064,369 downwards.
GCAATTATACACAGCACCATGAGCAATATATTACGGAATTGTTGTTGTATTGTACTGGTATTCCAATGTGGATGCGTTTATTACATACTGAAATAAGAAAAGGAGAATAACGCAAGCACAGCGGCCACCTATGTGAATAGGCACCGATACTGAGATTGATCAATAGACCTTTTACACACAGGAACTTATGAACATTGTTTGAACTTTCAGAATCATTACGGAATTATGAACATTGTTTGAACAAAAAGTATATTATATACACTGGTGGCGGTCAAGAAAAATTTACCATTTATTATTTTGTTTTTTTGTACGTTTTTTAAGGATAAATTAAAATTAATATTTTAAAGGTTCCCTTTACGATTATTCTTTCTAATTAAATTTGGGAGACCTAACCTACGCAGTGGTCAGTACCACAAAAATCTTTTCTTCATCATATACAGATACATAGGGACAGTATAGAGAAATATAGAGATCATATACAGATATATAGGGACAGTATAGAGATCATATACAGATATATAGGGAGAGTATAGCGCAATATAGAGATCATATACAGATATATGGGGACGATATATAGATCATATACAGATACATAGGGACAGTATAGAGATCATATACAGATACATAGGGACAGTATAGAGAAATATAGAGATCATATTCAGATACATAGGGACAGTATAGAGATCATATACAGATATATAGGGACAGTATAGAGATCATATACAGATATATAGGGACAGTGTAGATAAATATAGAGATCATATACAGATATATATTGCTTGACAAAGGCAGTTTGCCGAAACGTTGCACCGCTATCACATTTATGGTGTGAATAAACTTGGAAGCCTTTCCACTTGATCCTGGACCTCTGATTATTTGTGCTTTGGTAGAGATTGCACAGTATAGAGATCATATACAGATACATAGGGACAGTATAGAGATCATATACAGATACATAGGGACAGTATAGAGATCATATACAGATATATGGGGACAGTATAGAGATCATATACAGATACATAGGGACAGTATAGAGATCATATACAGATATATAGGGACAGTATAGAGATCATATACAGATACATAGGGACAGTATAGCGAAATATAGAGATCATATACAGATACATAGGGACAGTATATAGATCATATACAGATATATAGGGACAGTATAGAGATCATATACAGATATATAGGGACAGTATAGAGATCATATACAGATATATAGGGACAGTATAGAGATCATATACAGATATATGGGGACAGTATTGAGATCATCTACAGATATATAGGGACAGTATAGAGATCATATACAGATATATGGGGACAGTATAGGGCAATATAGAGATCATATACAGATATATGGGGACAGTATAGAACAATATAGAGATCATATACAGATACATAGGGACAGTATAGAGATCATATACAGATATATAGGGAGAGTATAGAGCAATATAGAGATCATATACAGATACATAGGGACAGTATAGAGATCATATACAGATATAAAGGGACAGTATAGAGATCCTATACAGATACATAGGGACAGTATAGAGCAATATAGAGATCATATACAGATATATGAAGACAGTATAGAGATCATATACAGATATATAGGGACAGTATAGAGATCATATACAGATAGATAGGGACAGTATAGAGAAATATAGAGATCATATACAGATATATAGGGACAGTATAGAGCAATATAGAGATCATATACAGATATATGGGGACAGTATAGAGACCATATACAGATATATAGGGACAGTATAGAGATCATATACAGATATATAGGGACAGTATAGAGATCATATACAGATATATAGGGACAGTATAGAGATCATATACAGATATATGGGGACAGTATTGAGATCATCTACAGATATATAGGGACAGTATAGAGATCATATACAGATATATGGGGACAGTATAGAGCAATATAGAGATCATATACAGATATATGGGGACAGTATAGAACAATATAGAGATCATATACAGATACATAGGGACAGTAAAGAGATCATATACAGATATATAGGGAGAGTATAGAGCAATATAGAGATCATATACAGATACATAGGGACAGTATAGAGATCATATACAGATATATAGGGAGAGTATAGAGCAATATAGAGATCATATACAGATACATAGGGACAGTATAGAGATCATATACAGATATATAGGGACAGTATAGAGATCATATACAGATATATAGGGACAGTATTGAGAAATATAGAGATCATATACATATATATAGGGAGAGTATAGAGATCATATACAGATACATAGGGACAGTATAGAGATCATATACAGATATATAGGGACAGTATAGAGATCATATACAGATACATAGGGACAGTATCGAGATCATAAACAGATATATAGGGACAGTATAGAGCAATATAGAGAATATATACAGATATATGGGGACAGTATAGAGATCATATACAGATATATAGGGACAGTATAGAGATCATATACAGATAGATAGGGACAGTATAGAAATATAGAGATCATATACAGATATATAGGGACAGTATAGAGCAATATAGAGATCATATACAGATATATGGGGAAAGTATAGAGACCATATACAGATATATAGGGACAGTATAGAGATCTTATACAGATATATGGGGACAGTATAGAACAATATAGAGATCATATACAGATATATGGGGACAGTATAGAACAATATAGAGATCATATACAGAAATATGGGGACAGTATAGAGATCATATACAGATATATAGGGACAGTATAGAGATCATATACAGATACATAGGGACAGTATAGAGCAATATAGAGATCATATACAGATATATGGGGACAGTATAGAGATCATATACAGATACATAGGGAAAGTATAGAGCAATATAGAGATCATATACAGATACATAGGGACAGTATAGAGATCATATACAGATATATAGGGACAGTATAGAGATCATATACAGATATATGGGGACAGTATAGAGATCATATACAGATATATAGGGACAGTATAGAGATCATATACAGATATATAGGGACTGTATAGAGCAATATAGAAATCATATACAGATACATAGGGACAGTATAGAGAAATATAGAGATCATATACAGATATATAGGGACAGTATAGAGATCATATACAGATATATAGGGACTGTATAGAGCAATATAGAGATCATATACAGATATATGGGGACGGTATAGAGATCATATACAGATACATAGGGACAGTATAGAGATCATATACAGATACATAGGGACAGTATAGAGATCATATACAGATACATAGGGACAGTATAGAGATCATATACAGATACATAGGGACAGTATAGAGATCATATACAGATACATAGGGACAGTATAGAGATCATATACAGATATATAGGGACAGTATAGAGATCGTATACAGACACATAGGGACAGTATAGAGAAATATAGAGATCATATACAGATACATAGGGACAGTATATAGATCATATACAGATATATAGGGGCAGTATAGAGATCATATACAGATATATGGGGACAGTATTGAGATCATCTACAGATATATAGGGACAGTATAGAGATCATATACAGATATATGGGGACAGTATAGAGCAATATAGAGATCATATACAGATATATAGGGAGAGTATAGAGCAATATAGAGATCATATACAGATACATAGGGACAGTATAGAGATCATATACAGATATATAGGGGCAGTATAGAGATCATATACAGATACATAGGGACAGTATCGAGATCATAAACAGATACATAGGGACAGTAATAGAGAAATATAGATATCATATACAGATATATGGGGACAGTATAGAGATCATATACAGATATATAGGGACAGTATAGAGATCATATACAGATACATAGGGACAGTATAGAGAAATATAGATATCATATACAGATATATGGGGACAGTATAGAGATCATATACAGATATATAGGGACAGTATAGAGATCATATACAGACACATAGGGACAGTATAGAACAATATAGAGATCATATACAGATATATGGGGACAGTATAGAACAATATAGAGATCATATACAGAAATATGGGGGACAGTATAGAGATCATATACAGATATATAGGGACAGTATATAGATCATATACAGATACATAGGGACAGTATAGAGCAATATAGAGATCATATACAGATATATGGGGACAGTATAGAGATCATATACAGATACATAGGGAAAGTATAGAGCAATATAGAGATCATATACAGATACATAGGGACAGTATAGAGATCATATACAGATATATAGGGACAGTATAGAGATCATATACAGATATATGGGGACAGTATAGAGATCATATACAGATATATAGGGACAGTATAGAGATCATATACAGATATATAGGGACTGTATAGAGCAATATAGAAATCATATACAGATACATAGGGACAGTATAGAGAAATATAGAGATCATATACAGATATATAGGGACAGTATAGAGATCATATACAGATATATAGGGACTGTATAGAGCAATATAGAGATCATATACAGATATATGGGGACGGTATAGAGATCATATACAGATACATAGGGACAGTATAGAGATCATATACAGATACATAGGGACAGTATAGAGATCATATACAGATACATAGGGACAGTATAGAGATCATATACAGATACATAGGGACAGTATAGAGATCATATACAGATACATAGGGACAGTATAGAGATCATATACAGATATATAGGGACAGTATAGAGATCGTATACAGACACATAGGGACAGTATAGAGAAATATAGAGATCATATACAGATACATAGGGACAGTATAGAGAAATATAGAGATCATATACAGATATATAGGGACAGTATAGAGATCATATACAGATATATAGGGACAGTATAGAGCAATATAGAGATTCATATACAGATATATGGGGACAGTATAGAGATCATATACATATATATAGGGACAGTATAGAGATCATATACAGATATATAGGGACAGTATAGAGATCATATACAGATATATAGGGACAGTATAGAGATCATATACAGATACATAGGGACAGTATAGAGAAATATAGAGATCATATTCAGATACATAGGGACAGTATATAGATCATATACAGATATATAGGGACAGTATAGAGATCATATACAGATATATAGGGACAGTGTAGATAAATATAGAGATCATATACAGATATATAGGGACAGTATAGAGTGATGTAGAGATCATATACAGATATATAGGGACAGTATAGAGCAATATAGAGATCATATACAGATATATGGGGACAGTATAGAGATCATATACAGATATATAGGGACTGTATAGAGCAATATAGAGATCATATACAGATATATAGGGACAGTATAGAGCAATATAGAGATCATATACAGATATATGGGGACAGTATAGAGATCGTATACAGATATATAGGGAGAATATAGAGAAATATAGAGATCATATACAGATACATAGGGACAGTATAGAAATCATATACAGATATATAGGGACAGTATTGAGATCATATACAGATATATGGGGACAGTATTGAGATCATATACAGATATATAGGGACAGTATAGAGATCATATACAGATACATAGGGACAGTATAGAGATCATATACAGATACATAGGGACAGTATAGAGCAATATTGAGATCATATACAGATATATAGGGACAGTATAGAGATCATATACAGATACATAGGGACTGTATAGAGCAATATAGAGATCATATACATATATATAGGGAGAGTATAGAGCAATATAGAGATCATATACAGATATATATAGGGACAGTATAGAGATCATATACAGATATATAGGGACAGTATAGAGATCATATACAGATACATAGGGACAGTATAGAGAAATATAGAGATCATATACAGATATATAGGGACAGTATAGAGATCATATACAGATATATAGGGACAGTATAGAGATCATATACAGATATATGGGGACAGTATTGAGATCATATACAGATATATAGGGACAGTATAGAGATCATATACAGATACATAGGGACTGTATAGAGCAATATATAGATCATATACATATATATAGGGAGAGTATAGAGCAATATAGAGATCATATACAGATATATAGGGACAGTATAGAGATCATATACATATATATAGGGACAGTATAGAGATCATATACAGATACATAGGGACAGTATAGAGAAATATAGAGATCATATACAGATATATAGGGACAGTATAGAGAAATATAGAGATCATATACAGATATATAGGGACAGTATAGAGTGATGTAGAGATCATATACAGATATATAGGGACAGTATAGAGTGATGTAGAGATCATTTACAGATAAATATATATGGACAGTATAGAGCAATATAGAGATCATATACAGATATATGGGGACAGTATAGAGATCATATACAGATACATAGGGACAGTATAGAGATCATATACAGATATATAGGGACAGTATATAGATCATGTACAGATACATAGGGACAGTATAGAGAAATATAGAGATCATATACAGATATATAGGGACAGTATAGAGAAATATAGAGATCATATACAGATACATAGGGACAGTATAGAACAATATAGAGATCATATACAGATACATAGGGACAGTATAGAGAAATATAGAGATCATATACAGATATATAGGGACAGTATAGAGATCATATACAGATATATGGGGACAGTATAGAGCAATATAGAGATCATATACAGATACATAGGGACAGTATAGAGAAATATAGAGATCATATACAGATATATGGGGACAGTATAGAGCAATATAGAGATCATATACAGATACATAGGGACAGTATAGAGATCATATACAGATATATAGGGACAGTATAGAGAAATATAGAGATCATATACAGATACATAGGGACAGTATAGAACAATATAGAGATCATATACAGATACATAGGGACAGTATAGAGATCATATACAGATATATGGGGACAGTATAGAGCAATATAGAGATCATATACAGATACATAGGGACAGTATAGAGAAATATAGAGATCATATACAGATATATGGGGACAGTATAGAGCAATATAGAGATCATATACAGATACATAGGGACAGTATAGAGATCATATACAGATATATAGGGACAGTATAGAGATCATATACAGATACATAGGGACAGTATCGAGATCATAAACAGATACATAGGGACAGTATAGAGAAATATAGAGACCATATACAGATATATGGGGACAGTATAGAGATCATAAACGGATACATAGGGACAGTATAGAGAAATATAGAGATCATATACAGATACATAGGGACAGTATAGAGAAATATAGAGATCATATACAGATATATAGGGACAGTATAGAGATCATATACAGATATATAGGGACAGTATAGAGCAATATAGAGATCATATACAGATATATGGGGACAGTATAGAGATCATATACATATATATTGGGACAGTATAGAGATCATATACAGATATATAGGGACAGTATAGAGATCATATACAGATACATAGGGACAGTATAGAGAAATATAGAGATCAGATACAGATACATAGGGACAGTATATAGATCATATACAGATATATGGGGACAGTATTGAGATCATCTACAGATATATAGGGACAGTATAGAGATCATATACAGATATATGGGGACAGTATAGAGCAATATAGAGATCATATACAGATATATAGGGAGAGTATAGAGCAATATAGAGATCATATACAGATACATAGGGACAGTATAGAGATCATATACAGATATATAGCGACAGTATAGAGATCATATACAGATACATAGGGACAGTATCGAGATCATAAACAGATACATAGGGACAGTATAGAGAAATATAGAGATCATATACAGATATATGGGGACAGTAAAGAGATCATAAACGGATACATAGGGACAGTATAGAGAAATATAGAGATCATATATAGATACATAGGGACAGTATAGAGAAATATAGAGATCATATACAGATATATAGGGACAGTATAGAGATCATATACAGATATATAGGGACAGTATAGAGCAATATAGAGATCATATACAGATATATGGGGACAGTATAGAGATCATATACATATATATAAGGACAGTATAGAGATCATATACAGATATATAGGGACAGTATAGAGATCATATACAGATACATAGGGACAGTATAGAGAAATATAGAGATCATATTCAGATACATAGGGACAGTATATAGATCATATACAGATATATAGGGACAGTATAGAGATCATATACAGATATATAGGGACAGTGTAGATAAATATAGAGATCATATACAGATATATAGGGACAGTATAGAGTGATGTAGAGATCATATACAGATATATGGGGACAGTATAGAGATCATATACAGATATATAGGGACTGTATAGAGCAATATAGATATCATATACAGATATATAGGGACAGTATAGAGCAATATAGAGATCATATACAGATATATGGGGACAGTATAGAGATCATATACAGATATATAGGGAGAGTATAGAGAAATATAGAGATCATATACAGATACATAGGGACAGTATAGAAATCATATACAGATATATAGGGACAGTATTGAGATCATATACAGATATATGGGGACAGTATTGAGATCATATACAGATATATAGGGACAGTATAGAGATCATATACAGATACATAGGGACTGTATAGAGCAATATAGAGATCATATACATCTATATAGGGAGAGTATAGAGCAATATAGAGATCATATACAGATATATAGGGACAGTATAGAGATCATATACAGATATATAGGGACAGTATAGAGATCATATACAGATACATAGGGACAGTATAGAGAAATATAGAGATCATATACAGATATATAGGGACAGTATAGAGATCATATACAGATATATAGGGACAGTATAGAGATCATATACAGATATATGGGGACAGTATTGAGATCATATACAGATATATAGGGACAGTATAGAGATCATATACAGATACATAGGGACTGTATAGAGCAATATATAGATCATATACATATATATAGGGAGAGTATAGAGCAATATAGAGATCATATACAGATATATAGGGACAGTATAGAGATCATATACAGATATATAGGGACAGTATAGAGATCATATACAGATACATAGGGACAGTATAGAGAAATATAGAGATCATATACAGATATATAGGGACAGTATAGAGAAATATAGAGATCATATACAGATATATAGGGACAGTATAGAGTGATGTAGAGATCATATACAGATATATAGGGACAGTATAGAGTGATGTAGAGATCATTTACAGATAAATATATATGGACAGTATAGAGCAATATAGAGATCATATACAGATATATGGGGACAGTATAGAGATCATATACAGATACATAGGGACAGTATAGAGATCATATACAGATATATAGGGACAGTATAGAGATAATATACAGATACATAGGGACAGTATAGAGAAATATAGAGATCATATACAGATATATAGGGACAGTATAGAGAAATATAGAGATCATATACAGATACATAGGGACAGTATAGAACAATATAGAGATCATATACAGATACATAGGGACAGTATAGAGAAATATAGAGATCATATACAGATATATAGGGACAGTATAGAGATCATATACAGATATATGGGGACAGTATAGAGCAATATAGAGATCATATACAGATACATAGGGACAGTATAGAGAAATATAGAGATCATATACAGATATATGGGGACAGTATAGAGCAATATAGAGATCCTATACAGATACATAGGGACAGTATAGAGATCATATACAGATATATAGGGACAGTATAGAGAAATATAGAGATCATATACAGATACATAGGGACAGTATAGAACAATATAGAGATCATATACAGATACATAGGGACAGTATAGAGATCATATACAGATATATGGGGACATTATAGAGCAATATAGAGATCATATACAGATACATAGGGACAGTATAGAGAAATATAGAGATCATATACAGATATATGGGGACAGTATAGAGCAATATAGAGATCATATACAGATACATAGGGACAGTATAGAGATCGTATACAGATATATAGGGGCAGTATAGAGAAATATAGAGATCATATACAGATACATAGGGACAGTATAGAACAATATAGAGATCATATACAGATACATAGGGACAGTATAGAGAAATATAGAGATCATATACAGATATATAGGGACAGTATAGAGATCATATACAGAGATATATATATGGATAGTAGGGAGATATATAGGATATATAAATATATGGGCAGTGTATAGAGATATATGGATAGTAAGAAGATATATAGGATATATAAATATATGGGCAGTGTATAGAGATATATGGATAGTAAGGAGATATATAAATATATGGGCAGTGTATAGAGATATATGGATAGTAGGGAGATATATAGGATATATAAATATATGGGCAGTGTATAGAGATATATGGATAGTAGGGAGATATATAGGATATATAAATATATGGGCAGTGTATAGAGATATATGGATAGTAAGGAGATATATAGGATATATAAATATATGGGCAGTGTATAGAGATATATGGATAGTAGGGAGATATACAGGATAAATAAATATATGGGCAGTTTATAGAGATATATGGATAGTAAGGAGATATATAAATATATGGGCAGTGTATAGAGATATATGGATAGTAAGGAGATATATAGGATATATAAATATATGGGCAGTGTATAGAGATATATGGATAGTAGGGAGATATATAGGATATATAAATATATGGGCAGTGTATAGAGATATATGGATAGTAGGGAGATATACAGGATAAATAAATACATGAGCAGTGTATAGAGATATATGGATAGTAAGGAAATATATAGGATATATAAATATATGGGCAGTGTATAGAGATATATGGATAGTAAGGAGATATATAGGATATATAAATATATGGGCAGTGTATAGAGATATATGGATAGTAGGGAGATATATAGGATATATAAATATATGGGCAGTGTATAGAGATATATGGATAGTAAGGAGATATATAGGATATATAAATATATGGGCAGTGTATAGAGATATATGGATAGTAAGGAGATATATAGGATATATAAATATATGGGCAGTGTATAGAGATATATGGATAGTAAGGAGATATCTAGGATATATAAATATATGAGCAGTGTATAGAGATATATGGATAGTAAGGAGATATATAAATATATGGGCAGTGTATAGAGATATATGGATAGTAAGGAGATATATAGGATATATAAATATATGGGCAGTGTATAGAGATATATGGATAGTAAGGAGATATATAGGATATATAAATATATGAGCAGTGTATAGAGATATATGGATAGTAGGGAGATATATAGGATATATAAATATATGGGCAGTGTATAGAGATATATGGATAGTAAGGAGATATATAGGATATATAAATATATGGGCAGTGTATAGAGATATATGGATAGTAAGGATATATATAGGATATATAAATATATGGGACAGATATATGGGCAGTGTATAGAGATATATGGATAGTAGGGAGATATATAGGATATATAAATATATGGGACACATATATGGGCAGTGTATAGAGATATATGGATAGTAGGGAGATATACAGGATAAATAAATACATGAGCAGTGTATAGAGATATATGGATAGTAAGGAGATATATAGGATATATAAATATATGAGCAGTGTATAGAGATATATGGATAGTAGGGAGATATATAGGATATATAAATATATGGGCAGTGTATAGAGATATATGGATAGTAAGGAGATATATAGGATATATAAATATATGGGCAGTGTATAGAGATATATGGATAGTAGGGAGATATATAGGATATATAAATATATGGGTAGTGTATAGAGATATATGGATAGTAGGGAGATATATAGGATATATAAATATATGGGCAGTGTATAGAGATATATGGATAGTAGGGAGATATATAGGATATATAAATATATGGGCAGTGTATAGAGATATATGGATAGTGTATAGAGATATATGGATAGTAGGGAGATATATAGGATATATAAATATATGGGCAGTGTATAGAGATATATGGATAGTGTATAGAGATATATGGATAGTAGGGAGATATATAGGATATATAAATATATGGGCAGTGTATAGAGATATATGGATAGTGTATAGAGATATATGGATAGTAGGGAGATATATAGGATATATAAATATATGGGCAGTGTATAGAGATATATGGATAGTAAGGATATATATAGGATATATAAATATATGGGACAGATATATGGGCAGTGTATAGAGATATATGGATAGTAGGGAGATATACAGGATAAATAAATATATGGGCAGTGTATAGAGATATATGGATAGTAAGGAGATATATAGGATATATAAATATATGGGCAGTGTATAGAGATATATGGATAGTAGGGAGATATATAGGATATATAAATATATGGGCAGTGTATAGAGATATATGGATAGTAAGAAGATATATAGGATATATAAATATATGGGCAGTGTATAGAGATATATGGATAGTAGGGAGATATATAGGATATATAAATATATGGGCAGTGTATAGAGATATATGGACAGTAAGAAGATATATAGGATATATAAATATATGGGCAGTGTATAGAGATATATGGACAGTAAGAAGATATATAGGATATATAAATATATGGGCAGTGTATAGAGATATATGGACAGTAAGAAGATATATAGGATATATAAATATATGGGCAGTGTATAGAGATATATGGATAAATAGAATATGTTGACAAAGTAGCATGCAGTTTCCCAACTGCGGTGCCTCCAGCTGTTGCAAAACTACAACTCCCAGCAATGCCCGGACAGCCGTTGGCTGTCCGGGCATGCTGAGAGTTGTAGTTTTGCAACAGCTGGAGGCACCCCAGTTGGGAAACACTGATGTAGCAATATATTGAAGCAGAATATATAGGAAAATACACGTTGATAGAGAGCAGCAAAACTCCAATTTGGGTGAGGACTTTGAGCAGGGCCAGAGGCAGAACAGTATATCTACAGGGGCAGGATACAGAAGAATGAGCAGTCAATACATGGACAGTGAGGAGACTTACAGGGGCATACTATGGGGTAGCTGTATATATATATATATTATATAGAGAGACAATAGACTGTACAGTCCAGATGAGGTTATATGGAGGATGTGCAGGGGCAGGAATACAACACACTGTAGCAGCACTGCTCCTCCATCTATACCAGTCACATTGGAGCAGTGTTTCCCAACCAGGGTGCCCCCAGCTGTTACAAAACTACAACTCCCAGCATCCGGACATGCTGGTGAGTTGTAGTTTTGCAACAGCTGGAGGCACCCTGGTTGGGAAGCACTGCATTGGAGAGTAGAGATGTGTAGGTGAACATCTGCCATGTATAACTATTGACATACATAATATACAGGTATATACAGAGGAGAGCAGCACATCTGCATTATACAGAGATCGCTGTAATAACAGAGCATGCAGAACAGATACAAGGCAGAGCTATGTACAATACATATGGATAGATGATATAAGGCAGTACAGTGTAATATACAATACATACATATATAGAGAGCAGCTGGGAGCGGAGCCGGCGCTGGATCAGCTGGAAGACAAAGGAGAGGAGCGCAGCCCCGCGGTCCTAGAGCCGCCTCCTGTATGGAGATCTCAGACAGGGCGTGGGCCGGGGGAGGCTGCTCAGAGCCCACCCATATATATCACCACTACACAATGTATATACCCTCCAGACTGAGGGGACACACCGGGACCTGATGGGGCAGGGAGAGGATAGATAGATATAGGATAGATAGATAGATAAAGAGATAGATAGATAGATAGATAGATAGATAGATATGAGATAGATAGATAGATAGATAGATATGAGATAGATAGATAGATAGATAGATATGAGATAGATATGAGATAGATAGATAGATAGATAGATAGATAGATAGATAGATACAGGAAAGATAGATAGATAGATATGAGATAGATAGATAGATAGATATGAGATAGATATGAGATAGATAGATAGATATAGGATAGATAGATAGATAGATAGATAGATAGATATGAGATAGATAGATAGATATGAGATAGATAGATAGATATAGGATAGATAGATAGATATGAGATAGATAGATAGATAGATAGATATGAGATAGATAGATATGAGATAGATACATGATAGATAGATAGATAGATAGATAGATAGATAGATAGATAGATAGATATGAGATAGATAGATGATAGATATGAGAGAGAGAGATATGATTTAGATAATGCATATATAATACAAGGATAATAGATTATACATATATAATAGATAATACATATATAATAGATAATAGATATATAATACATATATAATAGATATATAATACATATATAATAGATAGATAATACATATATAATACATATATAATAGATAGATAATACATATATAATACATATATAATAGATAATACATATATAATAGATAATACATATATAATAGATAGATAATAGATATATAATACATATATAATAGATAGATAATACATATATAATAGATAGATAATACATATAAAATAGATAGATAATACATATATAATACATATATAATAGATAGATAATACATATATAATAGATAATACATATATAATAGATAGATAATACATATATAATACATATATAATAGATAGATAATACATATATAATACATATATAATAGATAATACATATATAATAGATAGATAATACATACATAATAGATAGATAGATAATACATATATAATACATAGATAATCCATATATAATACATATATAATAGATAGATAATCCATATATAATACATATATAATAGATAGATAATCCATATATAATACATTTATGATAGATAATACATATATAATACATTTATGATAGATAATTCATATATAATAGATAGATAATACATATATAATACAGGGATAATAGATAGATAATACATACATAATAGATAGATAATACATATATAATACATATATGATAGATAATACATATATAATACATATATGATAGATAATACATATATAATAGATAGATAATAAATATATAATACATATATAATAGATAGATAATACATAGATAACAGATAGATAATACATATAAAATAGATAATACATATATAATACATATATAATAGATAGATAATACATATATAATAGATAGATAATACATATATAATACATATATAATAGATAGATAATACATATATAATACATATATGATAGATAATACATATATAATAGATAGATAATACATATATAATAGATAGATAATACATAGATAATAGATAGATAATACATATAAAATAGATAATACATATATAATACATATATAATAGATAGATAATACATAGATAATAGATAATACATATATAATACATATATAATAGATAGATAGATAGATAATACATATATAATACATAGATAATACATATATAATACATATATAATAGATAGATAATACATATATAATACATAGATAATAGATAGATAGATAATATATATATATAATACAGGGATAATAGATAATACATATATAATACAGGGATAATAGATAATACATATATAATAGATAGATAATACATATATAATACAGGGATAATAGATAGATAATACATATATAATACAGGGATAATAGATAATATATATATAATACAGGGATAATAGATAAATAATAGCATACACATGGTAATAACACACATGACCTTTCTATATAGATGACTATAGGGAGGTTACAGATAAATGAGCAGTGACTGTCACCTCCCTCTGTGGCCCATCTGTCGCCCTGCGGGGGGCGCACACTTGCCCTATAAGCGGTGACATTAGTGGTGGTATCAGGTGCCCCCCACACACATGGCTGTGGTTAGTGCCCTATACAATGGTTAATCCTGTCATGTGAAGATCTTATTATACTCACACAGCCTGGACCCCCAGTGGGGGCAGAGACCCCTCAGAGGATGGAGGGGACAGATATATCATTTACAGATCATATACAGGACACGAGGACAGAAAAGATTAGGGGGTCCCCTCATACAGCTGGGACCTGGGCACTAACAGTGGGGGGCAGAATCAGGGGACCCTATTCTTCTGCTCATCATACTATCACATACAGCTCTGTCTCCCAACCAGGGTGCCTCCAGCTGTTGCAAAACTACAACTCCCAGCATGCCCGGACAGCCGAAGGCTGTCCGGGCATGCTGGGAGTTGTAGTTTTGCAACAGCTGGAGGCACCCTGGTTGGGAGACACTGACATACAGTCAGTGGGGACAGGGTTGTAATCTTTATGGGGTGTCATGCCCTCTTTCTGGGTCCCCCCATTTAAAGGGGCTTCACACTGTATTGCAGTCTCTGGATTACTGGAGGCCGGATTACATAGACTCCTCTAGTCCTTGGACTATGGGGGAGATTCATCAACACTTGTGTAGAGTAGAGGGTGGGCAGTTGCCCATAGCAACCAATCAGATGGCTACTTTCATTATTAGAGGCCTTTTCAAAACTGAAAGAAGCAATCTGATTGGTTGCTATTGGCAACTGCCCCCCTCTACACAGGCTTTGATAAATCTCCCCAATAAACTTTATTTGGGACAATGTAGTGAAAAAGTGCGCCCCCTGACTACACAAAGACTTCATTACATCTACATCCTTATCGGCATGCTGCACTGTACTGTAGTATATTGTTTATTATGTATATTATTTATATCCTTAAGTCACTTGGAAATGTATAATATATCCAAACATTTAACATATCCATTTTTATTCCTAGACATATGCAGTAAGAGTGACATCCACAGTGCCCCCATAACAATGACATCCACAGTGCCCCCATAACAGTGACATCCACAGTGCTCCCATAACAGTGACATCCACAGTGCCCCATAACAATGACATCCACAGTGCCCCCATAACAGTGACATCCACAGTGCCCCCATAACAGTGACATCCACAGTGCTCCCATAACAGTGACATCCACAGTGCCCCATAACAATGACATCCACAGTGCCCCATAACAGTGACATCCACAGTGCTCCCATAACAGTGACATCCACAGTGCCCCATAACAATGACATCCACAGTGCCCCCATAACAGTGACATCCACAGTGCCCCCATAACAATGACATCCACAGTGCACCCATAACAGTGACATCCACAGTGCCCCCATAACAATGACATACACAGTGCCCCATAACAATGACATCCACAGTGTCCCCATAACAGTGACATCCACAGTGCTCCCATAACAGTGACATCCACAGTGCCCCCATAACAGTGACATTCACAGTGCTCCCATAACAGTGACATCCACAGTGCCCCCATAACAGTGACATTCACAGTGCTCCCATAACAATAACATCCACAGTGCCCCATAACAGTGACATTCACAGTGCTCCCATAACAGTGACATCCACAGTGCTCCCATAACAGTGACATCCATAGTGCTCCCATAACAGTGACATCCACAGTGCCCCCATAACAGTGACATCCACAGTGCCCCATAACAGTGACATCCACAGTGCCCCATAACAATGACATCCACAGTGCCCCCATAACAGTGATATCCACAGTGCTCCCATAACAGTGACATCCACAGTGTCCCCATAACAGTGGCATCCACAGTGTCCCCATAACAGTGGCATCCACAGTGCCCCATAACAATGACATCCACAGTGCCCCCATAACAATGACATCCACAGTGCCCCCATAACAGTGACATCCACAGTGCTCCCATAACAGTGACATCCACAGTGCTCCCATAACAATGACATCTACAGTGCTCCCATAACAGTGACATCCACAGTGCTCACATAACAATAACATCCACAGTGCCCCCATAACAGTGACATCCACAGTGCTCCCATAACAGTGACATCCACAGTGCTCCCATAACAGTGACATCCACAGTGCTCCCATAACAGTGACATCCACAGTGCCCCCATAACAGTGACATCCACAGTGCCCCATAACAGTGACATCCACAGTGCCCCCATAACAGTGACATCCACAGTGCTTGCTCCATAACAATGACATCCACAGTGCCCCCATAACAATGACATCCACAGTGCCCCCATAACAATGACATCCACAGTGCTACATAACAGTGACATCCACAGTACCCCATATCAATGACATCCACAGTGCCCCCATAACAGTGACATCCACAGTGCACCATAACAGTGACATCCACAGTGCTTGCTCCATAACAATGACATCCACAGTGCCCCCATAACAATGATATCCACAGTGCCCCCATAACAATGACATCCACAGTGCTCCATAACAGTGACAGTACCCCATAACAATGACATCCACAGTGCTCCCATAACAGTGACATCCACAGTGCTCCCATAACAGTGACATCCACAGTGCTCCCATAACAATGACATCCACAGAGCTCCATAACAGTGACATCCACAGTGCCCCATAACAATGACATCCACAGTGCCCCCATAACAGTGACATCCACAGTGCCCCATAACAATGACATCCACAGTGCCCCCATAACAGTGACATCCACAGTGCCCCATAACAATAACATCCAAAGTGCTCCCATAACAATGACATCCACAGTGCCCCCATAACATTGACATCCACAGTGCTCCCATAACAATGACATCCACCGTGCCCCCATAACAGTGGCATCCACAGTGCTCCCATAACAATGACATCCACAGTGCCCCCATAATAATGACATCCACAGTGCTCCCATAAAAATGACATCCACAGTGCTCCCATAACAATGACATCCACAGTGCCCCCATAACAATGACATCCACAGTGCCCCCATAACAATGACATCCACAGTGCCCCCATAACAGTTACATCCACAGTGCCCCCATAACAGTGACATCCACAGTGCCCCCATAACAGTGTCATCCACAGTGCCCCATAACAATGACATCCACAGTGCCCCCATAACAGTGACATCCACAATGCTCCCATAACAATGACATCCACAGTGCCCCCATAACAATGACATCCACAGTGCTCCCATAACAATGACATCCACAGTGCCCCCATAACAGTGACATTCTCAGTGCCCCCATAACAGTGACATCCACAGTGCCCCCATAACAGTGACATCCACAGTGCTCCCATAACAATGACATCCACAGTGCCCCCATAACAGTGACATCCACAGTGCCCCATAACAGTGACATACACAGTGCCCCCATAACAGTGACATCCACAGTGCTCCCATAACAATAACATCCACAGTGCCCCCATAACAATTACATCCACAGTGCCCCCATAATAGTGACATCCACAGTGCCCCCATAACAGTGACATCTACAGTGCCCCCATAACAATGACATCCATAGTGCCCCATAACAATGACATCCACAGTGCTCCCATAACAGTTACATCCACAGTGCCCCATAACAGTGACATCCACAGTGCTCCCATAACAGTTACATCCACAGTGCCCCATAACAGTGACATCCACAGTGCCCCCATGACAGTGACATCCACAGTGCCCCCATAACAGTGACATCCACAGTGCCCCCATAACAGTGACATCCACAGTGCCCCCATGACAGTGACATCCACAGTGCCCCCATGACAGTGACATCCACAGTGCCTCCATATCAGTGACATCAACAGTGCCACCATAACAGTGACATCCACAGTGCCCCCATGACAGTGACATCCACAGTGTCTCCATAACAGTGACATCCACAGTGCCCCATAATAGTGACATCCACAGTGCCCCCATAATAGTGACATCCACAGTGCCCCATAACAGTGATATCCACAGTGCTCCCATGACAGTGACATCCACAGTGCCTCCATAACAGTGACATCCACAGTGCCCCCATAACAATGACATCCACAATGCCACCATAACAGTGTCATCCACAGTGCCACCTTGACAGTGTCATCCACAGTGCCACCATAACAGTGACATCCACAATTCCACCATAACAGTGAGATCCACAGTGCCACCATAACAGTGCCATCCACAGTGCCCCATTACAATGACATCCACAGTGCCCCCCTAACAATGACATCCACAGTGCCCCCATAACAGTGACATCCACAGTGCCCCCATAACAGTGACATCCACAGAGCCCCATAACAATGTCATCCACAGTGCCCCATTACAATGACATTCACAGTGTCCCCATAACAGTATCCTCCTCAGTGCCCCCATAACAGTGACATCCACAGTGCCACCATAACAGTGACATCCACAATGCCACCATAACAGTGTCATCCACAGTGCTACCATAACAGTGTCATCCACAGTGCCCCATAACAATGACATACACAGTGCCCCCATAACAATGACATCCACAGTGCCCCTATAACAGTGACATCCACAGTGCTCCCATAACAGTGACATGCACAGTGCTCCCATAACAATGACATCTACAGTGCTCCCATAACAGTGACATCCACAGTGCTCCCATAACAATAACATCCACAGTGCCCCCATAACAGTTACATCCACAGTGCTCCCATAACAGTGACATCCACAGTGCTCCCATAACAGTGACATCCACATTGCCCCCATAACAGTGACATCCACAGTGCCCCATAACAGTGACATCCACAGTTCTTGCTCCATAACAATGACATCCACAGTGCCCCCATAACAATGACATCCACAGTGCCCCCATAACAATGACATCCACAGTGCTCCATAACAGTGACATCCACAGTACCCCATAACAATGACATCCACAGTGCCCCCATAAAAGTGACATCCACAGTGCCCCATAACAGTGACATCCACAGTGCTTGCTCCATAACAATGACATCACAGTGCCCCCATAACAATGACATCCACAGTGCCCCCATAACAATGACATCCACAGTGCTCCATAACAGTGACAGTACCCCATAACAATGACATCCACAGTGCTCCCATAACAGTGACATCCACAGTGCTCCATAACAGTGACAGTACCCCATAACAGTGACATCCACAGTGCTCCCATAACAATGACATCCACAGTGCTCCATAACAGTGACATCCACAGTGCCCCATAACAATGACATCCACAGTGCCCCCATAACAGTGACATCCACATTGCCCCATAACAATGACATCTACAGTGCCCCCATAACAGTGATATACACAGTGCCCCATAACAATGACATTCACAGTGCCCCCATAACAATGACATCCACAGTGCTCCATAACAGTGACATCCACAGTGCCCCATAACAATAACATCCAAAGTGCTCCCATAACAATGACATCCACAGTGCCCCCATAACATTGACATCCACAGTGCTCCCATAACAATGACATCCACCGTGCCCCCATAACAGTGACATCCACAGTGCTCCCATAACAATGACATCCACAGTGCCCCCATAATAATGACATCCACAGTGCCCCCATGACAGTGACATCAACAGTGCTCCCATAACAGTGACATCCACAGTGCCTCCATAAGAGTGATATCCACAGTGCCCCCATGACAAAGACATCCACGGTGCCTCCATAACAGTGACATCCACAGTGCCCCCATAACAGTGACATCCACAGTGCCCCATAACAATGACATCCACAGTGCTCCCATAACAGTTACATCCACAGTGCCCCATAACAGTGACATCCACAGTGCTCCCATAACAGTTACATCCACAGTCCCCCATAACAGTGACATCCACAGTGCCACCATGACAGTGACATCCACAGTGCCCCCATAACAGTGACATCCACAGTGCCCCCATAACAGTGATATCCACAGTGCTCCCATAACAATGACATCAACTGTGCCCTCATGACAGTGACATCCACAGTGCCCCCATGACAGTGACATCCACAGTGCCCCCATAACAGTGACATCCACAGTGCCCCCATGACAGTGACATCCACAGTGCCCCCATGACTGTGACATCCACAGTGCCTCCATATCAGTGACATCAACAGTGCCACCATAACAGTGACATCCACAGTGCCCCCATGACAGTGACATCCACAGTGTCTCCATAACAGTGACATCCACAGTGCCCCATAATAGTGACATCCACAGTGCCCCATAACAGTGATATCCACAGTGCTCCCATGACAGTGACATCCACAGTGCCTCCATAACAGTGACATCCACAGTGCCCCCATAACAATGACATCCACAATGCCACCATAACAGTGTCATCCACAGTGCCACCATACCAGTGTCATCCACAGTGTCACCATAACAGTGACATCCACAATTCCACCATAACAGTGACATCCACAGTGCCACCATAACAGTGCCATCCACAGTGCCCCATAACAATGACATCCACAGTGCCCCCCTAACAATGACATCCACAGTGCC
The DNA here is from genome assembly GCF_029499605.1 of Hyla sarda. NCBI lineage: Eukaryota > Metazoa > Chordata > Amphibia > Anura > Hylidae > Hyla > Hyla sarda. The sequence continues at coordinate 23,042,057 of NC_079192.1, read as the reverse complement.
CACATAACAGTTACATCCACAGTGCCCCATTACAATGACATCCACAGTGTCCCCATAACAGTATCCTCCTCAGTGCCCCCATAACAGTGACATCCACAGTGCCACCATAACAGTGACATCCACAATGCCACCATAACAGTGTCATCCACAGTGCTACCATAACAGTGTCATCCACAGTGCCCCATAACAATGACATCCACAGTGCCCCCTAACAATGACATCCACAGTGCCCCCATAACAGTGACAGCCACAGTGCCCCCATAACAGTGACATCCACAGTGCCCCATAACAATGTCATCCACAGTGCCCCATAACTATGACATCCACAGTGTCCCCATAACAGTATCCTCCTCAGTGCCCCCATAACAGGGACATCCAAAGTGCCCCCATAACAGTGACATCCACAGTGCCCCCATAACAGTGACATCCACAGTGCCCCCATAACAGTGACATCCACAGTGCCCCCATGACAGTGACATCCACAGTGTCTCTATAACAGTGACATCCACAGTGCCCCATAATAGTGACATCCACAGTGCCCCCATAATAGTGACATCCACAGTGCTCCCATGACAGTGACATCCACAGTGCCTCCATAATAGTGACATCCACAGTGCCCCCATAACAATGACATCCACAATGCCACCATAACAGTGTCATCCACAGTGCCACCATAACAGTGACATCCACAATTCCACCATAACAGTGACATCCACAGTGCCACCATAACAGTGTCATTCACAGTGCCCCATAACAATGACATCCACAGTGCCCCCCTAACAATGACATCCACAGTGCCCCCATAACAGTGACATCCACAGTGCCCCCATAACAGTGACATTCACAGAGCCCCATAACAATGTCATCCACAGTGCCCCATTACAATGACATCCACAGTGTCCCCATAACAGTATCCTCCTCAGTGCCCCCATAACAGTGACATCCACAGTGTCACCATAACAGTGACATCCACAGTGCCACCATAACAGTGTCATCCACAGTGCTACCATAACAGTGTCATCCACAGTGCCCCATAACAATGACATCCACAGTGCCCCCCTAACAATGACATTCACAGTGCCCCCCTAACAATGACATCCACAGTGCCCCCATAACAGTGACATCCACAGTGCCCCCATAACAGTGACATCCACAGTGCCCCATAACAATGTCATCCACAGTGCCCCATAACAATGACATCCACAGTGTCCCCATAACAGTATCCTCCTCAGTGCCCCCATAACAGTGACATCTGCAGTGCCCCCATAACAGTGACATCCACAGTGCCCCCATAACAGTGACATCCACAGTGCTCCCATAACAGGGACATCCACAGTGCCCCATAACAATGATATTCTCAGTGCCCCCATAACAGTGACATCCACAGCGCCCAATAACAGTGACATCCACAGTGCCCCCATAACAGTGACATCCACAATGCCCCATAACAGTAACATCCACAGTGCCCCCATAACAGCGACATCCCCAGTGCCCTATAACAGTGACATCCACAGTGCCCTCATAACAATGACATCCACAGTGCCCCCATAACAGTGACATCCACAATTCCACCATAACAGTGACATCCACAATGCCCCATAACAGTAACATCCACAGTGCCCCCATAACAGCGACATCCACACTGCCCCATAACAGTGACTTCCACAGTGCCCTCATAACAATGACATCCACAGTGCCCCATGACAGTGACATACACAGTGCTCCCATAACAATAACATCCACAGTGCTCCCATAACAGTGACATCCACAGTGCCCCACAACAATGACATCCACAGTGCCCCATAACAATGACATCCACAGTGCCCCCATAACAGTGATATCCACAGTGCCCCATAGCAGTGACATCCACAGTGCTCCCATAACCGTGATATCCACAGTGCTCCCATAACAGTGTCATCCACAATGCCCCCATAATAGTGACATCCACAGTGCTTCCATAACAATGACATCTACAGTGCCCCAATAATAGTGATATCCACAGTGCCCCCATAACATTGACATCCACAGTGCCCCCATAACAGTGACATCCACAGTGGCCCATAACAGTGACATCCACAGTGTCCGCTAACAGTGACATCCACAGTGCTCCCATAACAGTGACATCCACTTTGCCCCATAACAGTGACATCCAGAGTGCTCCCATAACAATGACATACACAGTGCCCCCATAACAGTGATATCCACAATGCCCCATAACAGTGACATCCACAGTGCCCCAATAACAGTGACATCCACAGTGCTCCCATAACAGTGACATCAACAGTACCCCCATAACAATGACATCCACAGTGCCCCATAACAGTGACATCCACAGTGTCCCATAACAGTGACATCCACAGTGCCCCATAACAATGACATCCACAGTGCCCATATAACAGTGACATCCACAGTGCCCCCATAACAGTGACATCCACAGTGCTCCCATAACAATGACATCAACAGTGCCCTCATAACAGTGACATCCACAGTGCTCCCATAACAGTGACATCCACAGTGCACCATAACAGTGACATCCACAGTGCCCCCATAACAGTGACATCCACAGTGCTCCCATAACAGTGACATCCACAGTGTCCCCATAACAATGACATCCACAGTGCTCCCATAACAGTGACATCCACATTGCCCCATAACATTGACATCCACAGTGCCCCATAACAATGACATACACAGTGCCCCATAACAATAACATCCACAGTGCCCCCATAACAGTGACATCCACAGTGCCCCATAACAGTGACATCCACAGTGCTCCCATAACAGTGATATCCACAGTGCTCCCATAACAGTGTCATCTACAGTGCCCCTGAGGTGATATCCACAGTGCCCCTATAACAGTGACATCCACAGTGCCCCCATAACAGTGACATCCACAGTGCCCCATAACAGTGACATCCACAGTGCCCCATAACAGTGACATCCACAGTGCTCCCATAACAATGACATACACAGTGCCCCCATAACAGTGACATCCACAATGCCCCATAACAGTGACATCCACAGTGCCCCCAGAATAGTGGCATCAACAGCGCCCCATAACAGTGACATCCACAGTGCCCTAATAACAGTGACATCCACAGTGCCCCCATAACAGTGACATCCACAGTGCTCCCATAACAGTGACATCCACAGTGCCCCCATAACAATGACATCCACGTGCCCCATAACAGTGACATCCACAGTGTCCCATAACAGTGACATCCACAGTTCCCCATAACAATGATATCCACAGTGCCTACATAACAGTGACATCCACAGTGACCCCATAACAGTGACATCCACAGTGCTCCCATAACAATGACATCAACAGTGCCCTCATAACAGTGACATCCACAGTGCTCCCATAACAGTGACATCCACAGTGCCCCATAACAGTGACATCCACAGTGCCCCCATAACAGTGACATCCACAGTGCTCCCATAACAGTGACATCCACAGTGCTCCCATAACAGTGACATCCACAGTGCTCCCATAACAGTGACATCCACAGTGCCCCTATAACAGTGACATCCACAGTGCTCCCATAACAGTGACATCCACAGTGCTCCCATAACAGTGACATCCACAGTGCTCCCATAACAATGACATCAACAGTGCCCTCATAACAGTGACATCCACAGTGCTCCCATAACAGTGACATCCACAGTGTCCCATAACAGTGACATCCACAGTGCCCCATAACAGTGACATCCACAGTGCCCCCATAACAGTGACATCCACAGTGCTCCCATAACAGTGACATCCACAGTGTCCCCATAACATTGACATCCACAGTGCTCCTATAACAGTGACATCCACATTGCCCCCATAACAGTGACATCCACAGTGCCCCCATAACAATGACACCCACAGTACCCCCATAACAATGAAATCCACAGTGCCCCCATGAAAGTGACACCCACAGTATCCCATTAACAATGACATCCACAGTGCTCCCATAACAGTGACATCCACAGTGGCCCATGACAGTGACATACACAGTGCTCCCATAACAATGACATCCACAGTGCTCCCATAACAGTGACATCCACAGTGCCGCACAACAGTGACATCCACAGTGCTCCCATAACAGTGACATCCACAGTGGTCCCATAACATTGACATCCACAGTGCCCCATAACAATGACATACACAGTGCCCCATAACAATGACATCCACAGTGCCCCCATAACAGTGACATCCACAGTGCCCCATAACAGTGACATCCACAGTGCCCCCATAACAGTGATATCTACAGTGCTCCCATAACAGTGTCATCCACAATGCCCCCATAATAGTGACATCCACAGTGCCCCATAACAGTGACATCCACAATGCCCCCATAACAGTGACATCCACAGTGCCCCCATAACAATGACATACACAGTGCCCCATAACAATGACATCCACGTGCCCCATAACAGTGACATCCACAGTGTCCCATAACAGTGACATCCACAGTGCCCCATAACAATGACATCCACAGTGCCTACATAACAGTGACATCCACAGTGCCCCCATAACAGTGACATCCACAGTGCTCCCATAACAATGACATCAACAGTGCCCTCATAACAGTGACATCCACAGTGCTCCCATAACAATGACATCCACAGTGCCCCCATAACAGTGACATCCACAGTGCTCCCATAACAGTGACATCCACAGTGCTCCCATAACAGTGACATCCACAGTGCTCCCATAACAGTGACATCCACAGTGCCCCTATAACAGTGACATCTACAGTGCCCCCATAACAGTGACATCCACAGTGCTCCCATAACAGTGACATCCACAGTGCTCCCATAACAGTGACATCCACAGTGCTCCCATAACAATGACATCCACAGTGCTCCCATAACAGTGACATCCACAGTGCTCCCATAACAGTGACATCCACAGTGCTCCCATAACAATGACATCAACAGTGCCCTCATAACAGTGACATCCACAGTGCTCCCATAACAGTGACATCCACAGTGCCCCATAACAGTGACATCCACAGTGCCCCCATAACAGTGACATCCACAGTGCTCCCATAACAGTGACATCCACAGTGTCCCCATAACAATGACATCCACAGTGCTCCCATTACAGTGACATCCACATTGCCCCCATAACAGTGACATCCACAGTGCCCCCATAACAATGACACCCACAGTACCCCCATAACAATGAAATCCACAGTGCCCCCATAAAAGTGACACCCACAGTATCCCATTAAAAATGACATCCACAGTGCTACCATAACAGTGACATCCACAGTGCCGCACAACAGTGACATCCACAGTGCTCCCATAACAGTGACATCCACAGTGGTCCCATAACATTGACATCCACAGTGCCCCATAACAATGACATACACAGTGCCCCATAACAATGACATCCACAGTGCCCCCATAACAGTGACATCCACAGTGCCCCATAACAGTGACATCCACAGTGCTCCCATAACAGTGATATCCACAGTGCTCCCATAACAGTGTCATCCACAATGCCCCCATAATAGTGACATCCACAGTGCTCCCATAACAATGTCATCTACAGTGCCCCTGAGGTGATATCCACAGTGCCCCCATAACAGTGACATCCACAGTGCCCCCATAACAGTGACATCCACAGTGCCCCATAACAGTGACATCCACAGTGTCCCATAACAGTGACATCCACAGTGCCTCATAACAATGACATCCACAGTGCTCCCATATCAGTGACATCCACTGTGCCCCATAACAGTGACATCCACAGTGCTCCCATAACAATTACATACACAGTGCCCCCATAACAGTGACATTCACAATGCCCCATAACAGTGACATCCACAGTGCCCCCAGAATAGTGGCATCAACAGCGCCCCATAACAGTGACATCCACAGTGCCCTAATAACAGTGACATCCATAGTGCTCCCATAACAGTGACATCCACAGTGCCCCCATAACAATGACATCCACAGTGCCCCATAACAGTGACATCCACAGTGCCCCATAACAGTGACATCCACAGTACCCCCATAACAATGACATCCACAGTGCCCATAACAGTGACATCCACAGTGTCCCATAACAGTGACATCCACAGTGCCCCATAACAATGACATCCACAGTGCCCACATAACAGTGACATCCACAGTGCCCCCATAACAGTGACATCCACAGTGCTCCCATAACTATGACATCAACAGTGCCCTCATAACAGTGACATCCACAGTGCTCCCATAACAGTGACATCCACAGTACCCCCATAACAGTGACATCCCCAGTGCTCCCATAACAGTGACATCCACAGTGCCCCAAAACAATGACATCCACAGTGCCCACATAACAGTGACATCCACAGTGCCCCCATAACAGTGACATCCACAGTGCTCCCATAACAATGACATCAACAGTGCCCTCATAACAGTGACATCCACAGTGCTCCCATAACAGTGACATCCACAGTGCCCCATAACAGTGACATCCACAGTGCCCCCATAACAGTGACATCCACAGTGCCCCTATAACAGTGACATCCACAGTGCTCCCATAACAGTGACATCCACAGTGCTCCCATAACAGTGACATCCACAGTGCTCCCATAACAGTGACATTCACAGTGCCCCATAACAGTGACATCCACAGTGCTCCCATAACAGTGACATCAACAGTGCTCCCATAACAGTGACATCCACAGTGCCCCATAACAGTGATATCCACAGTGCTCCCATAACAGAGACATCCACAGTGCTCCCATAACAGTGACATCCACAGTGCCTCCATGACAATGACATGCACAGTGCTCCCATAACAGTGACATCCACAGAGCCCCAAAACAGTGACATCCACAGTGCCCCTATAACAGTGACATCCACAGTGCCCCATAACAGTGACATCCACAGTGCCCCATAACAGTGACATCCACAGTGCTCCCATAACAGTGACATCCACAGTGCTCCCATAACAGTGACATCCACAGTGCCCCATAACAGTGACATCCACAGTACCCCCATAACAGTGACATCCACAGAGCCCCCATAATAGTGATATCCACAGTGCTCCCATAACAGTGACCTCCACAGTGCCCCATAACAGTGACATCCACAGTGCCCAATAACAGAGAAATCCACAGTGCCCCATAACAATGACATCCACAGTGCCCCCATAATAGTGATATCCACAGTGCCCCCATAACAATGACATCCACAGTGCCCCCATAACAGTGACATCCACAGTGCCACCATAACAGTGACATCCACAGTGCCACCATAACAGTGACATCCACAGTGCCACCATAACAGTGACCTCCACAGTGCCCCATAACAGTGACATCCACAGTGCCCCATAACAGTGACATCCACAGTGCTCCCATAACAGTGACATCCACAGTGCCCCCATAATAGTGATATCCACAGTGCCCCTAGGGTGATATCCACAATGGATGTCAGAAAAAACTCATTGGGGGAGATTTCTCAAAACCTGTCCAAAGGAAAAGTTGGTGTGTTGCCCATAGCAACCAATCAGATCGCTGCTTTCATTTTTGAAAAGGCCTCTGCAAAATAAAAGAAGCGATCTGATTGGTTGCTATGGGCAACTCAGCAACTCATCCTCTGGACAGATTTTCATAAATCTCCCCCATTGTGTATGTTGGCGTTAATAGAATGACATGACCAAGTGACGTCAGACCACGCCCCCTCGTGACATCAGGCCACACCCCTCAATACAATTATATGGATGGGGGCTTGACGGCCACCATGTCCCCCCCCCCCCATAGTCTTGCATTGAGGGGGCATGGTCTGACATCACGAGGGGGCGTGACCGATCCCTGCAATGCGCACACAGCCCACGCGAATGTTCTGAACGCTTGCCAGTGGAGTACCCCTTTAAGTCACTGTTTGGGCTGTATGCAGGGATTTCAGCGGACTGGATGCCGCAGCAGACCGCCCTATTGATACTGCTGAAAAAATCTCATACGGAGACGGGATGGCGCCATATCAGGGTTGCCACCTGGTCGGTATTTTGCCCACCCTGCTGGTATTCTTATATTAAAAATACCGGCAATGCAATGGCGGGTATTTATCCTACCAATCCTCCAACTCCTGGAATTTTGCACTATAACCTATACCAGTGTTTCCCAACCAGAGTGCCTCCAGCTGTTGCAAAACTACAGCTCCCAGCATGCCCGGACAGCCAACGGCTGTCCGGGCATGCTGGGAGTTGTAGTTTTGCAAAGGCTGGAGGCACCCCTGGTTGGAAAACACTGACATTTACTATATACTGCTATATAGTTCAACATGCTGGGAGTTGTAGTTTTTGTTTGAGGTAGCTTCTGAGCCACAGGCTGTATCAGGGCATGCTGGGAGTTGTAGTTTTGTAACAGCTGGAGGCACCCCTGGTTGGAAAACACTGACCTCTACTATATACTACTATATAGTCTCACATGCTGGGAGTTGTAGTTTTCGTTTAGGGCAGCTGCTGAGCCACAGGCTGCATCAGGGCATGCTGGGAGTTGTAGTTTTGCAACAGCTGGAGGCACCCCTGGTTGGAAAACACTGACCTCTACTATATAGTCCAACATGCTGGGAGTTGTAGTTTTTGTTTTGGGCAGCTGCTGAGCCACAGGCTGTATCAGGGCATGCTGGGAGTTGTAGTTAGTAATTAACTGCATCTCCCGAATGTAATTTTAAAAAGCGATCAAAAAGTCCCATCAAAACAAAAATGGTCCTGTTAAAAACTACAGATTGGGGTGCAAAAAATGAGCCCTCACACAGGCCCCGTATAAGGAGAAATAAAAAAGGGTTATAGGGGTCAAATAGGACAAAATTTCCCCCGCATATGTGTATCCTGTGATGTCACGCATATATAATTTATTATGCAAATGAGCATGGCCGGTATCTTTTTTGCAAGATAGGTGGCAACCCTACGCCGTATACTGTAACAGAGAACGGTACTTCGCCATTCAGGCCATTGAAATGAATGGCGTTACAGTATACGGCGCCATCCCGCCTACGTACGTGCTGGGTAGCACGGCAGATCGCGCTTTTGACTCCACTGACATAACTTGCATACGTAGAGGGGATACCGCCAAATACTGTGACAGAGAACAGCGGACGCCATTTATTTAGATGGTCCGAAGAGTGAAGTGCTGTTCTCCGAAGACGGCGCCATCTTCGTTTTGCAATAGTTTCAGCTGACTCAAAAGCATGTTCTTCTGCTGTGTCCGGGCCACTGAAAATGGCGCATGGGTAGACAGGATGCCACCGTATACTGTAACGGAAAGCAGCGGACGCCATTTATTTCAATGGCCGGGTGAAATCCTTATCTCCGTTACAGTATATGTCGGCATCGCATCTTTGTATGCGCTATTTTCAGCAGACTCTAAAGCGCGGTCGGCTGAGGCATCCGGTCATCGGAAAACAGCGCATGCGGCCCACGCGGCGACTCCGTTAGGGTCATGGAATCGAATGGCGCCCGCTGCCCTCCGTTACAGTATAGCCAGCGTTATGGCTAGGTTCACACGTCCGTCTGCATCGACCTGTAAAGGGGTACTCCGCCCCTAGACATCTTATCCTCTATCCATAAGATGTCTGATCGCGAGGGTCCCGCCGCTGAGGACCCCCCTGCGACCTCCCTGCTGCACCTGGCGTTCTTTTAGAGCTTCGGATGCAGCACCGGAGGCTCGTGACGTCACAGCCACACCCCTCAATGCAAGTCTATGGGAGGGGGCGTGACATCCGTCATGCCCCCTCCCATAGACTTGCATTGAGGGGCTTGGCCAAGACATCGCGAGGGGGGTATGGTTGTGACATCACGAGCCTCCAACCTGCATCGCCTGTCATCCGGCACGGAACATTTAGTTCCGATTGCTGGGTACGGGCTGCGGGGATCGTGACGTCACACCACGCCCCCTCAATGCAAGTCTATGGGAGGGGGCGTGACAGACGTCACGCCCCCTCCCATAGACTTGCATTGAGGGGGTGTGATGTCACGAGGGGCGTGGCAGTGACATCACGACCCCCGCACCCAGCCTTCTGAACTAAACGTTTCGGACGCTGGGGCAGTGGAGTACCCCTTTAAGGCTCTTTTTTTTTTTTCCTGAGACGATCGGACCCTCAAACGGGTCGGATGCTAACAGTGTGGCTAGGTTCAGACAACGGAATTTCCGTCAGAAATTCAGTCGTAAAATTTCCGCTAGAATTTCCGCTGGCTATAAAGTACATGCGAGTCAATGGGATTTCCGTGCACCTGTTCATACTGCGGAATTTTTCCGTCGTAATTTCCGTTGAGAATTTCCGCTCGAAAATTTCCGCCTGAAGAAAGGGGGTGCTCTTTCTTCAGACGGATTTCCGCCGCAGAATCCCATTGAGTTCAATGGGACTCTCATTTCCCTGCGGATTTTTAGTCAAACGCAGAACGTAGGCAGATTGCAAGCGGATTCCATGCGGAAATTCCGTCCGGATTTGAGTCAGAAATTTAAATATGATTAGCCCACTGGTTCTTGGACTAGCCCACATTGAAAAAATTGACTGACCTGGTTTGGGTCATGTGATCACATGGTCCAAAAGCGGCTGAACTTGGCTCTTAGCACTCCCACTGTTTTCTGCTTGTAATTGAAGCGGAAATTTAAGGCGGATTTGGTGGTGTCATTTCCGTGCGAAATAGCGGCGGATTACTCGCGGAAATGACAAAATTATGCATGAAACTGAAAAACGCCTTTGGAGGCGGAAAATAGTCACGGAAAATTTTGCAGGCAGTCGGAAATTCCGTAGTCTGAACCTATCCTGTCTACCAGGTCATGACCGACCATATTTACTTGTATGTCGGTAATTTTACAGGATTTTAGCTGAGAAAAAAATAATGCCTGCACTATTTTTTTCTCAGCTAAACTCGCGTCCTTCTGGCCGGATTGCTGACGGAACTCTGAAAAGCGAAGTCCGACAGCAATGTGAACGAGGCCTATGTTTTCAGCAGGATGGCACCATATACTGTAACGGAGAACAGCGGACGCCATTTTAATGGCCCGGTAAAATGCTGTTCTCTGTTACCGTATCCCATCTTCGTATGCGCTATTTTCAGCGGACTCAAAAGCAAGGTCCCCAGGCACCTGAAAACAGTACATACGGTGTAACTCCATTCGGTCCATAGAAATAATTGGCGCCCGCTGCCCTACGTTACAGTATACGGTTGCATCCCATTTTTTGTGGCATTCCGGCCCGTGGAAGCACTAACGCAGTGTGAACCCAGCCATAGCTATTTACGAAGACTGTACGCCATCTTGGATAAATTTGAGGGAAGTACACTTATCACAGGAATACGGTGGGAAAAAAACTTGATTTTCATGATTTAGGATGGGTTCCCACCACGATTTTTCTATCGTTTTTGGATGTTTTTTTTCCTTTCAAAATGTATGCAACCGTACAGCAAACCATGGCCATAGGCTTTGCATTCAAAACCGTATGCACCATATTGTATACGGTTGTCTCCGTTTTTCAAACCACACGTTTTTTAACTTTTTTTTTTTCTGGACAGAAAACTGAGGCCTACCACTGTTTTTGGTCGATGGGAAAAACCGTATGTTTTTTTTTTTTAAATGGGAGTCAATGGGAACTGTACAGAACTGTATGTGCTTACGGTTCCATCCAGTTTTCACCATACAGTTTTTGACTTTGCAGTTTTTTTTCTTGGAATTTCAATGAAACAAGTGAAACTTTATTCATAATGGAGTGAAAAGTTCAAAACGTATACGTTTTTTTTCTTAAAAAACTGATGCAATCGGACATTATTTTTCAAACCGTATACGGTTTTCAGATAAAACTTTGTACACACGTTTTGATACAGTTTAGTCAGGTTTTGAGGAATCAGTTTTTTTTAAATCAAAAACCTGATAAAAACTGTATTTCAAAAACGTGGTGTGAACCCACCCTTACACACATGATTGAGTTAAACCACAGATCACACTGTCACGTTATCGCAATATCATCGCCTCACAGAGCGATCTAAAATGGCAGCCAGGCATCTTGCTCATGTACTTGGCGCCAAAACGCATCGCTCTTCCTATTGGTCAGCAGCTGTGCCTCGGGGGCGGGGTTTCATCCCCTGTTGCCGGGTGGAGCTGGCGGTGGGCGTGGTTTCAGGCTCCCTCAGTGTGTGGCGCGTCAGTACGGCGGCTGATCCCGGGCGGTGAGGTGCGGACGGGTTACTGCTCTGGTTTTATCGTTTCACCCTGCAGGGGGCGGGGCCTGGTCAGTGCGGGAGGGTTACCCTATGGTTTCATCGTCTTACCCTACTATTATCATTGAACTTAGTCACAGTTGCTGTCAGTGAATAGCTTATCTCCCCCCCCCCCCCAGAAGTGAATGGAATAGACTGTTGCCATGGAGACGTCATTTGAACTATCATAGCTAGTGGACAGTGCGGTCACGTGACGATACTTTCAGGTCATTGCGGCCGTGGACAGCATGGTCACATGACTTATCACCACTGTACAGTATTGTTCCTTCAACCTACTACAGTGTTTCTCAACCAGGGCGCCTACTGCTGTTGCAAAACTACAACTCCCAGTATGCCCGGACAGCCTTTGGCTGTCCGGGCATGCTGGGAGTTGTAGTTTTGCAACAGCAGTAGGTGACCTGGTTGGGAAACACTGATCTCCTCATTATGCTTGGGAAGAAGGGTCCGCGCACACACGGAAATTCAGCCAGGAATGTTTTTCTTGCTCAATTGGCGCAATTGATCTAGTACTTCCCCCTGCTGGTTTTCTGGATCTGGAGCTTGCCCTTTGGTGGTACAGTGGATCTATAGCTTGCCCCTGGTGATCCAGTGGATCAAGTACTCTACCTGCCCCCTAGTGGTCCAGTTGATCTAGTGCCCCTTGTGTTTAAGAGGATCTAGTACTTGCCCTCTAGTGGTCCAGTTGGTCTAGTACCTGCCCTTTGGTGGTCCAGTGCATCAAGTACTGGCCCCCTGGTGGTCCAATTGATCTAGTCCTTGCCCCCTGGTGGTTCAGTGGATCAAGTACTTGCCCTCTGGTGGTTCATTGAATCTAGTACTTGACCCCTAGTGGTCCAATTGATCTAGTACTTGCCCCTTGTGTTTCAGCGGATATAGTACTTGCCCTCTAGTGGTCCAGTTGGTCTAGTACCAGCCCTTTGGTGGTCCAGTGGATCTAGTACTTGCCCCCTAGTGGTCCAATTGATCTAGTCCTTGCCTCTGGAGGATCGGTGGATCAAGTACTTGCCCCCTAGTGTTTCATTGAATCTAATACTTGCCCCCTGGTAGTTCATTGAATCTAGTACTTGCCCCCTGGTAGTTCATTGAATCTAGTACTTGCCCCCTGGTGGTTCATTGAATCTAGTACTTGCCCCCTGGTGGTTCAGTGAATCTAGTACTTGCCCCCTGGTGGTCTAGTGGATCTAGTACTTGCCCCTGGTGGTCCAGTGGATCTAGTACTTGCCCCTGGTGGTCCAGTGGATCTAGTACTTGCCCCTGGTGGTCCAGTGGATCTAGTACTTGCCCCTGGTGGTCCAGTGGATCTAGTACTTGCCCCTGGTGGTCCAGTGGATCTAGTACTTCCCCCTGCTGGTTTTCTGGATCTAGAGCATCCCCTTTGGTTGTATAGTGGAGTTAGTACTTGCCCTCTAGTGATCCAATTGATCTAGTACTTGCCCCTTGTGTTTCAGCAGATCTAGTACTTGCCCTCTAGTGGTCCAGTTGGTCTAGTACCTGCCCTTTGGTGGTCCAGTGGATCAAGTACTTGCCCTCCAGTGGTCCAATTGATCTAGTCCTTGCCTCTGGAGGTTCAGTGGATCAAGTACTTGCCCCCTGGTGGTTCATTGAATCTAGTACTTGCCCCCTAGTGGTCCAATTGATCTAGTACTTGCCCCCTGTGTTTCAGCAGATCTAGTACTTGCCCTCTAGTGGTCCAGTTGGTCTAGTACCTGCCCTTTGGTGGTCCAGTGGATCAAGTACTTGCTCCCTAGTGGTCCAATTGATCTAGTCCTTGCCCCTGGTGGTTCAGTGGATCTAGTACTTGCCCCTGGTCGTCCAGTGGATTTAGTACTTGCCCCTGGTGGTCCAGTGCATCTGGTACTTGACCCTGGTGGTCCAGTTGATCTAGTACTTCCCCCTGCTGGTTTTCTGGATCTAGAGCATCCCCTTTGGTGGTACAGTGGAGTTAGTACTTGCCCTCTAGTGATCCAATTGATCTAGTACTTGCCCCTTGTGTTTCAGCAGATCTAGTACTTGCCCCCTAGTGGTCCAATTGATCTAGTCCTTGCCCCTGGAGGTTCAGTGGATCAAGTACTTGCCCCCTGGTGGTTCATTGATTCTAGTACTTGCCCCCCTGGTGGTTCAGTGAATCTAGTACTTGCCCCCTGGTGGTTCAGTGAATCTAGTACTTGCCCCCTAGTGGTCCAATTGATCTAGTACTTGCCCCTTGTGTTTAAGCGGATCTAGTACTTGCCCTCTAGTGGTCCAGTTGGTCTAGTTCCTGCCTTTTGGTGGTCCAATTGATCTAGTCCTTGCCCCTGGTGGTTCAGTGGAGCAAGTACTTGCCCCCTGGTAGTTCATTGAATCTAGTACTTGCCCCCTAGTGGTCCAATTGATCTAGTACTTGCCCCTTGTGTTTCAGCGGATCTAGTACCTGCCCTCTAGTGGTCTTGTTGGTCTAGTACCTGCCCTTTGGTGGTCCAGTGGATCAAGTACTTGCCCTCTAGTGGTCCAGTTGATCTAGTCCTTGCCCCTGGTGGTCCAGTTGATCTAGTACTTGCCTGTGGTGGCCCAGTTGGTCTAGTATTTGCCCCTGGTGGTTCAGTGGATCAAGTACTTACCCCCTGGTGGTCCAGTTGATCTAGTACTTGCCCTCTAGTGGTCCAGTTGATCTAGTACTTGCCCTCTAGTGGTCCAGTGGATCTAGTACTTGCCCCCTGGTGGTCTGGTGAACCATATGGGTAATTGTGGATGTTTCAGTGGATCAAGCACGTTTCTCTTCCAGTGGATCTTGTATATATTTATCCAGTGTATTAGGTGCAAATTCATTCATTCATGTGACTTTATAATAAATCAGTCCCAGCCACGTCCAATACACTGCAAGGAAAACAGGGTAAAAAACATGTACAATACACAACATGATACCCCCCCCCCAATTAAACCCTTAACGGGGTATTCGGGGCAAAACCGTTTTTTATATAAATCAACTGGCTTCGGAAAGTTAAACAGATTTGTAAATTACTTCTATTAAAAAATCTTAATCCTTCCAATAGTTATTTGCTTCTGAAGTTTTCTGTCTAACTGCTCAATGATGATGTCACGTCCCGGGAGCTGTGCATGATGGGAGAATATCCCCATAGGAGCTGCACAACTCCCGGGACGTGAGTCATCAGAGAGCAGTTAGACAGAAAACAACAACTCAACTTCAGAAGCTAATAACTATTGGAAGGATTAAGATTTTTTAATAGAAGTAATTTACAAATCTGTTTAACTTTCCGGAGCCAGTTTGGACTCAGGGTTTTTCAGTTTTTGCACTTTTGTTTTTTCCTCCTTACCTTTTAAAAAATCATAACCCCTTTCAATTTTCCACCTAAAAATCCATATTATGGCTTATTTTTTGCGTCACCAATTCTCCTTTGCAGTGACATTAGTCATTTTACCCAAACATTCACGGCGAAACAAAAAAAAATAATCATTGTGCGACAAAATCGAAGAAAAAATGCCATTTTGTAACTTTTGGGGGCTTCCGTTTCTACGCAGTGCATATTTCGGTAAAAATGACACCTTATCATTATTCTGTAGGTCCATACGGTTAAAATGATACCCTACTTATATAGGTTTGATTTTGTCGCACTTCTGGAAAAAATCATAACTACATGCAGGAAAATTAATACGTTTAAAAATGTCATCTTCTGACTCCTATAACTTTTTTATTTTTCCATGTACAGGGCGGTATGAGGGCTCATTTTTTGCACCGTGATCTGAAGTTTTTATCGGTACGATTTTTGTTTTGATCGGACTTTTTGATCACTTTTTATTCATTTTTTAATGGTATAAAAAGTGACCAAAAATATGCAGCATTTGTGGACTTTTTTAAAATTTTTTACGTTTACGCCATTCACCGTATGGGATCATTAAAATTATATTTTGATAGTTCAGACATTTACACACGCGGCGATACCAAATAGGTTTATTAAAAAAAATATTTACGCTTTTTGGGGGTACAATGGGAAAAACTGACAATTTTCATTTTTATTGGGGGAGGGGATTTTTCAAATTTTTTTTACTTTTTATTTTTACATTTTTCTACTTTTTTTTTTTTACTTTTTATGTCCCCATAGGGGACTATCTATAGCAATCCATTGATTGCTAATACTGTTCAGTGCTATGTATAGGACACAGCACTGCTCAGTATTATTGGTGATCTTCTGCTCTGGTCTGCTCGATCTCAGATCAGAGCAGAAGACCCAGGCAGACGGCCGGAGCTAGGTGAGGGGACCTCCGGCTGTCATGCTGGATGATCGGATCCCCGCGGCAGTGCTGCGGGCGATCCAATCAAAGTGCCGCAATGCCGCAGATGCCGTGATCTGTATTGATCACGGCATCGGAGGGGTTAATGGCAGACATCCGCGCGATTGCGGATATCGGCCATTACCGGCGGGTCCCCGGCTGCTGCTAGCAGCCGGAACCTGCCGTGTATGACGCGAGCACCCTTCCAATGCTCGCGGTCATACACAGGACGTAAATGTACGTCCTGGTGCGGGAAGTCCCGCCAAACCAGGACGTACATTTACATCCGTGGTTGTTAAGGGGTTAAAGGGGTTCTCCACCATAAGGTGATTTTAGTACTTACCTGGCAGACAGTAATGGACATGCTTAGGAAGGATCTGCGCTTGTCTTGGGCTATGTTTCCTTCTTTGCCTACAAATCCCATAATTCCATTTTCCTCTCTCCCACACATCAGCGACCCCACCCATTAAAACATAAATGAGCTGCATCCATTAAAAAGACCGTGTTCCAATCAGGGTGCCTACAGCTGTTGCATTAGGTGCAGATTGATCTCTCTCCCACCAAGCGATCGCTCCACCCATTGAAGCAGACTGGCTCCCTGTCATCAGCTGACTAGTGATGTCAGGTCTCAGCTGCATTGCAACCTGGGAAAAATCTGAGACAACAGTCATTTTGTATGTTGTTAAAAATAAATACAGTGGTCCTTCAACATATGATGGTAATTCTTTTCAAATGAACCATCGTTAATTGAAACCATCGTATGTTGAGGGATCCGTGCAATGTAAAGTATAGGAAGTTACATTCACCTGTCCCCGCCGCTCCAGACCGTCACCGCTGCCCTGGCTGTCGCCCTCCATCGCTGTTGCCACATCCCCGCGGTGTCCCTGACGCTCCGGACCATCTCTGCTGGCTGGGATCGTCGCTCTCCCTCATCGTTATCACGTCGCTGCGCACGCCGCTCATATTGGATGACGGGACGGCGTGCGCGGCGACGGGATGACGATAAAGGAGAGCGACGGCTATGCAGCGGAGCCCGAAGAGGACGGTCCGGAACGTCGGGGACAGGTGAGTGACCATCACCGGACCACACGGGGCACCTTAAATGGCTATCTGGCGGCAGCTGAAGCAGTCTGCGCTGCCGGATAGCCGGGATAGCCGTTTATGCGATGGCCCCGACATACGATAATTTCAACATACGATGCTTTTTGTATGTTGAAATTATGGTATGTCGGGGCCATCGCAGGTCGGGGGGATCACTGTATTGGGGTGAAAATCACAGAAGAATTGTGAGAAAACCGTCACACACAGGTACAGACACTATATTATGAACTACACTAACTTTACAGCCCCTGTAGCATAGTCACATAAAAAAAATTCCTGGAATACCCCTTTAACAGGGGCCGACACTAAACCAGGGAATGACAGATGCTACTAATATTGTGGGTTTATCTTGGTGTATGATGTACATGTTTTTTACCCTGTTTTCTTCGAGGTGTGTTGGATGTGGCTGGGACTAATTTATTAAAAAAGTCACATGGCCTTTCATAGATTGTTTGCAGAAGTGTCAGTGACTTCATATTACTTTGATTTGTTCTCCCAAATGGGCAAAGCCCAAATCCTCAGCTTGGCTGCTGTATTTTCACGCCCTGCATACGCCGGTGGAAAACTTTATTTTTATAATTTTTTTTTTTTAAATGAGCTGGTGCCAGAAAGTTAAACAGATTTATAAATTACTTCTATTGAAAAAATCTTTATCCTTCCACTACTTATTAGCAGCTGTATTCTCCAGAGGAAATTCTTTTCCTTTCTGGATGTCTTTTTTTTTGTCTTGTCCATAGTGCTCTCTGCTGACACCTCTGTCCGTGTCAGGAACTGTCCAGAGCAGCATAGGCTTGCTATGAGGATTTTCTCCTGCTCTGGACAGTTCCTGATACGGGCAGCAGGTGTCAGCAGAGAGCACTGTGGACAAGACAAAAAAGAAATTACAAAAGAAAAGAATTTCCTCTGTTGCATACAGCTGCTAAAAAGTACTGGAAGGGTAAAGATTTCATAATAGAAGTCATTTACAAATCTGTTTAACTTTCTGGCACCAGTTGATTTAAAAATAAAATGTTTTCCACTTTAAAGGGGTTATCCAGGAATAGAAAAAGCGAGCTAATTTCTTCTAAAAACAGCATCACACCTGTCCTCATGTTGTGTGTGGTATTACAACTTGGCTCAATTGACAAAGAAACTGAACTGCAATACCACACATTACCTGAGGCCAAAATGGGAGCTGTTTTTGAAAGAAAGTAGCTCAGTTTTTCTTATTCTGGACGCTTAGCATGTAGGGAAATGTAGTCTCTTTTGTCTTGGAAGCTGCCACTGGTGTAAACTTGTCATCTTGTGTTCCTTGCAGCTTTTCCTTAAGATGTCGTCTAATGCCGCACACACTTCAGGAGCCTCTTCTCCTTCTTCATCTCTTCTTTCAGCTCACAGTTTCCGCTCACAATCACTTGTGCGGGAAATCACCACCGGATCATCCGCCAGTGATGAAGAAAGAGGAGGCA
Source organism: Hyla sarda (assembly GCF_029499605.1). Taxonomy (NCBI): domain Eukaryota; kingdom Metazoa; phylum Chordata; class Amphibia; order Anura; family Hylidae; genus Hyla; species Hyla sarda. The sequence goes on along the minus strand of NC_079192.1, from coordinate 23,023,034 downwards.
CACAGAGTACTGGGGAGGAGCCAGAATTTAACCCGTGAGGATCCTTTAGTTACATTACACTTATATTAACCCTTTAATGGGGTACTCCCGTGGAAAACTTTTTTTTTTTTTTAAATCTACTGGTGCCAGAAAGTTAAACAGATTTGTAAATCACTTCTATTAAAACATCTTAATCCTTCCAGTACTTTTTAGGGGCTGTATACTAAAGAGAAATCCAAAAAAGAAGCTCATTTCCTCTGATGTCATGACCACAGTGCTCTCTGCTGACCTCTGCTGTCCATTTTAGGAACTGTCCAGAGAAGGAGAAAATCCCTATATCAAGCATATGCTGCTCTGGACAGTTCCTAAAATGGACAGCAGAGGTCAGCAGAGAGCACTGTGGTCATGACATCAGAGGAAATGAGTTTCCTTTTTGGATTTCTCTTTAGTATACAGCCCCTAAAAAGTACTGGTGTAAGTAATGATTAAGATTTTTTAATAGAAGTCATTTACAAATCTGTTTAACTTTGTGGCACCAGTTGATTTAAAAAAAAAAAAGTTTTCCACGGGAGTACCCCTTTAAGGACCAAGCCCATTTTAGCCTTAAAGGGGTACTCTGTCCCTAGATATCTTATCCCCTATCCAAAGGATAGGGGATAAGATGTCAGATCGCCGGGGTCCCGCTGCTGGGGACCCCAGGGATCGCTTCTGCAGCACCCCGCTATCATTACTGCGCAGAGCGAGATTGCTCTGCCCGTAATGACGGGCAATACAGGGGCCGGAGCATCGTTACGTCACGGCCCCGCCCCTCGTGATGTCACGGCCCGCCCCCGTCAATACAAGTCTATGGGAAGGGGGCATGGTGGTCGCCACACCCCCTGCCATAGACTTGCATTAAGGGGACGGGCCGTGATGTCATGGGGGGGGGGGGAGCCTCGTCACGCTGCTCTGGCCCCTGTATCGCCCGTCATTACGCAGAGAGCGAACTCGCTCTGTGCAGTAATGACAGCGGGGTACCGCAGCGGCAATCCCCGGGGTCCCCAGCAGCGGGACCACGGCGATCTAACATCTTATCCCCTATCCTTTGTATAGGGGATAAGATGCCAGGGGCGGAGTACCCCTTTAAGGACCAGGCCAATTTTATTTTTGTGTACCTATGGCTAGATACTTTTATATTTTTCTACCGCTTAAAAAAAATCTAAAACTTTTTGTACAAAATCAGTGATCTAAAATTGCCCTATTTTGACCACCTATAACTTTTTCATTTTTCCGTATATAGGGCGGTATGAGGGCTCATTTTTTGCACTGTCATCTGTACTTTTTATACCACTTTTTATACCACATTTGCATACAAAAAATTTTAGATAACTTTTTATAAATTTTTTTTGAATAAAATGTTACAAAAAAGTTGCATTTTTTTTTTTTTTTTACGTTTACGCCGTTCACCGTACGGGATCATAAAAAAAATTTACATAAAATTTTGATAGTTCGGACATTTACACACGCGATGATACCAAATATGTTTATAAAAAAAAATTACGCTTTTTGGGGGTAAAATGGGAAAAACTGACAATTTTCTTTTTTTTGGGGGGAGGGGATTTTTATGTCCCCACAGGGGACTATCTATAGCAGTCATTTGATTGCTAATACTGTTCAGTGCTATGCATAGGACACAGCACTGATCAGTGTTATCGGTCATCTTCTGCTCTCGTCTGCTCGATCTCAGACCAGAGCGGGAGACGGACGGACGGAGGCAGGTTAGGGGACCTCCGTCCGCCATTACAGATGATCGGATCCCTGCGGCAGCGCTGCAGGCGTTCTGATCATCTATTTTAACATGCGCATTGCTGCAGATGCCGTGATCTGTACTGATCACGGCATCTGAGGGGTAAGTGGCGGACATCCGCGCGATCGCGAATGTCGACCATTACCGGCAGGTCCCCGGCTGCTGCTAACAGCCGGAACCTGCCGTGTATGACTCGAGCACCGCTCCAATGCTCGCGGTCATACACAGGACGTAAATGTACTTCCTGGTGCATGAAGTACCACCAAACCAGGACTTACATTTACGTCCGTGGTCGTTAAGGGGTTAAAATATACAAAAAAAAAATGTTTGACTCCTTACGATTGGTCAGGGTCTAAGTTTAATCCCCGAATGTGGGTAATTTTTTATTTTGTTTTATAATGGTGTTTATTGTTTGAATTTTTAATACCGTATATACTCGAGTATAAGCCAAGTTTTTCAGCATGATTTTTCTTGCTGAAAACGTCCCCCTCGGCTTATACTCGAGTGAACTCTCCGCCTGTCAATCCCTTCATCAGTGGTCTTCAACCTGCGGACCTCCAGATGTTGCAAAACTACCAGCTACCAGCATGCTGGGAGTTGTAGTTTTGAAACATATGGAGGTCCGCAGGTTGATGACCAGTGCGCAGGCCTTCGTCATCATCCAGGTGATGATGACGGGTTGATGATGAAGGAGGAGGTGATGATGACGGGGGTCTGGATAATGACAGGGGGGGATGATGACATTGGGGGGGATGATGACATGGGGGGGATGATGTATTTCCCACCCTAGGCTTATAGTCGAGTCAATAAATTATTATTATTATATATATTTTTTTTTTTTTTTTTTTTTATTTATTTATTTATTTTTTTCCTGGGTTTTTGGGATGAAATTAGGGGCCTCGGCTTATATTCGGGTCGGCTTATACTCGAGTATATACGGTAAGAAGGATATATATATATAAAATATTTTTTTTTACATATTTTATTTAATTTTTAGTTCCCCCAGAAGATTTGGATATGCAATCACTTGTACAGTACACTGCAATACCAATGTTTGTATGCTAATACTAATGTATTGCAGTGTGCTGTCTTTTTGCTGATCTCCTATCACACCCTGCCTATGGAGCACAATTGAAGCAGACCAGGTCTTTAAAAGGCCCCCAGCTGCCATGAAAAACATACAGTACCGCAAAATTTTGTTGTGGGGGAGAAAGGTGTGCCTCTAGAGACCCAAAGAAACCTGCATGTGGGCTGTGACCAGCTAGACACTGTGGTCACTACTCATCATCGCATCTAGTTCAGTGTTTTCTATCCAGTGTGCCCTCAGCTGTTGAAAAACTACAACTCCTAGCATGCCCGGACAGCCTTTGGCTGTCCGGGCATGCTCCGAGTTATAGTTTTGTAACAGCTGGGCGCGCACTGGTTGGGAAACATTGATCTAGGGCAGTGGTCTTCAACCTGTGGACCTCCAGATGTTGCAAAACTACAACTCCCAGCATGCCCGGACAGCCGTTGGCTGTCCGGGCATGCTGGGAGTTGTAGTTTGGCAACATCTGGAGGTCCGCAGGTTGAAGACCACTGATTTAGGAGGATACATCAGAGTTGTCCCCAATCCTGCTTACTTATCAGCTGCTCCCCCTGTGTATGGAGCAGGTTCAGCTTTTGACTCCCCATCCTTCAAAAATCGAGAAAAGGTTAATAACACGGTGCAGTAATTTGAAGACTTTAACACAATCCACCTTATACATTGCAGGGATCCGGACAGTTTTGTAGAATTCACTTCTGATGATGATGGGAGCGACTTTGAAGAAACATTGAAGAAAAAACCCCGGAGATCTGTGAGATCTACTGTGAAGCAGACCCAGGTTAGCAGAACACAAACCTTCTTTTGTGGTTTCTGATTTTATTTTTATTTTTTTTGTGACATTTGTAGGTTTTGTAGTTTTAAAGGGGTTATCTTTTCGAAAAACCGCTCCCCGTCTGTCTCCAGGTTGGATGTGGTTCTGTAACTCAGTTCCATTGAAGTAAATGGAGCCAAGTTGTAAAACCACACCCAATCTGGAGACAAACGGGGAGCGGTTTTTGAAAGAAATTAGCTCTGTTTTTCTATTCCTTGAGAAGCCTACAGGAAATGCCAGAAAAAACACCATACCCAGAGCGTGCTGTGCCACAAATGCCCAAAAGCCACCAAAATGCATTGCATGCAGACTTTGCAATACATTTCTATACCCTTTATCGTAACATCTGGCTACCTTATATTTGGCAGCAACAACAAAGTCATGTGAAGCCATCCTGACAATGAGCTGGTGGACACAGGTCTGTGGGGATCTGTGGCCGAGACTTTCATTTCCCATGCCTTTCCCTTTTACCTAAGATTCAGTGATGTGTGTGGGGGGTAGAGCTGCTGTAAAGCAAATTGCTGAAATGGTTCCTGCTGTTTATGACAGAAAGGTGTCAGATCACACAGGGAAGTTTGCTGTGTAGCCGCAGACTGATCAGAGCGCTCATGCGGTTTCCTGTCCACTACTGAAATTGCGTACAGTGGACATTGTGCATCATACTGGACAATGGAGCGATGGCAGCCTGGTCTGATAGATCACGTTTCATATCATGTGGGTGGCCGGGTGTGTGAATGTCAATTACCTAGAAACAGGTGGCACCAGGATGCACTATGGGAGAGCACATGCTAGCGGAGGCAGTGTGATGTTCTGGGCAATGCTATGCTGGAACCCTTGGGTCCTGGCATCAGGTGGATGTAACTGTGACATGTACCATGTATGTAAACTAAGACCAAGACTCCCTTTGTGGCAATGTCCTCTTTCACCTGGATAATGCTTAGGTCACACTGCAGACATTGTTAAGGAATGAGGAACGTGACAAGGAGATCAAAGTGTTAACTTATACTGATTTATAATGTACATTATTATATTTAATTCATACTCAGACTTGGCCCTGAGCGGTAAGTGTCCGTTTCTCTATCGGCTCCATTGGGGGACACAGACCGTGGGTGTATGCTGCTGTCTCTAGGAGGTATGACACTATGGCAACAAAGAAGTTGGCTCCTCCCAGCAGGATATACCCGCCTCCAGGCCCTGAGCTAATCAGTTTAAGCTTAGTGTCTAAGGAGGTGGACATGGTCTGGAGTTCTCTCCAGACCAGGTCTTATGTTTTTTTTTTTTTTCCCCATAGATTTAGGGATGTGTTAGATTTTTTATTCCATTTTCTTTCCTGTTTTCAGGTCGGGACTCAGGAACTGCGGCTCACTGTTTCCCCATTGCGAGTAAGGGGGCACAGACATTGCGTATATGCGCTGTTCACCCCCTCTCGCCAACGGTCAGCGCCTGTGTTTGTACCTTATGGGTCCGGGTCACCCTATCTCCCTGCTCGCCTCGCTCGCACATGGTAGCCCGGCATGATGCAGGTGATAAAAGCTGGCTGAAGACTTCATAGGAAGACTTCATGAGGTAAGTTCTTCTGACTGAGGTTTACCACAAGCTACCTGGTAGCCACTGTCCCTTCATGTGGCTTTAAGCCTGGAATGCGGATGCCACCTTCAGGAAGTGAGGCGACGGGCGGAAAAAAGAGTTCCTTATTACCTCTGGTAAGACTCACAGAACCGCTTTCCGTCGTTAGTCCTCTTTCCCGTTCTGCAGACCTAGGGTACCAACAAAGGGTCCAGCCAGGCGCCTTCATGGGAAGAGGGCTCCTCTGTCCGATCCCATTCCTCCCAGAGGTCGGCTATCCGTTTGGCGGCCCCATCAGGCACCCATAGGCCTTCCTCGGCCTGAAGGGTCGCCCCCACCTGCCGACCTCTCTCGGGTGGTTGGTCGCCTCTTACCCTCCGGGATGCCTGGACTTGCAGTTTCAGGGGAACGTTTTCAAGGTTTATTCCAACCTCTCTATGGTCTCCAAGAGGTCACGTTTCTGTTCGCCCAGTCTTGGTTCTCGAGTATCTCAGCCAGCATCTTGCGTTCCCATCCCGAATGGAGTCTCTACGTTCGGTGCTGGCGTCCATGGTTCAAGGGGAGTTTTAGTTCCTCGGTGGACATCAAGGATGCCTGCCTCCACATCTCATTGTTTCCCAGTCATCAGCGGTACCTCCGCTCTACAGTTCCGGACGGTCATTTTCTATTGTGGCTATCCATTTCGGTCTGGCCACTTCTCCGCGGACCTTTACCAAAGTCCTGGCGCCTGTGATAGCCTTTTTACGGACAACAGTTGTTTCCGTGATTCCTTATTTGGACTACCTCCTGATCTGAGCTCCAGCCAGGACCCAGATCCTGGAGAGTCTTAGTCTCAACCCCCAGACCTTGTCTCACTTCGGTTGGATGGTCATTTGGGACAAGCCCAACCGCTCTCCTGGGGCTCAAGTTCGATGCGGCCTCTGCCCACTTTCGACTCCGCCGACTCTTTTCAAGAGTCCAATGACTTCGGCTCCCTGCTCCAGTTTCAATTCGCTTTTGCATGGATGTCCTGGGTCAATTGGCGGCGGCCGTGGAGGCCGTGCCATTTGCCCAGTTTCATCACCGACCTCTTCAACTGGTGATTTTCTTCTGGTGTGACAGGTCTCCATTGTCTCTCGGCCGCAAGATCGTTCTCTCTCGTCAGTCTTGTCGGTCCCTTCTATGGTGGCTTCGTTTTCCCCCTAATTTTTTTCGGGGGTGCTCCTTCCTGTCCATCCCTGCCAGTCTGTCAGGCTGGGGAGGTGTTTTCAGGGACCGCCCGGTCTGGGGTTTGGCCCCCCCCGAGAAGCTTTTTCCCCTTCAACATTTTGGGGCCTAGGGCAATTTTTTCTTTTCTTGCTTCTTGGGAATTTCCCTCCTGGGCGGAACTCAGGTTTCCGGCCATCTCAGTTAGTTTCAGTCTGGCCGTCCCTGGGATGTGATCTTCTCGGCCGGTCCTCAGTCGTCCAAGACCACTGGTCCCTACCCAGGCGTGTTTGCTGTGATCTGCAACCCCTGGGATGCTACAGGCATGGACCTCTGCTTGTCCCGTCACAACTGAAGCGTTCCCCTCTCTTGGTCCAGCCTTGCCCTACCTTGTCTATTTGGTGGTCGGGCTTTGCCCTACCTTATCTTTTCTTCCCTTTCTTCTCTTTTCGGGGTCCTGAGGAAACTCTCAGTGGGACGTTTCCGCCATTCTAGTGGCCCAGCCGGCGTGGTACGTCGTCATGGTCAGGCTCCTGAACGACTTAACGTTGCGCCTTCACTATCGTCCAGACCTCCTATCTCAGGTCTCCTGTGCCACCCCTATTACAGTCTCTGCTGTGACGGCGTGGCGGTCGAGACCGCGGTTTTGAGAGCTGCGGTTTCTCTTCCCAAGTCATTCGCACCATGCTCAGGGCTCGTAAGTCCTCCTCGGCAAAAAATTTACCACCGTACCTGGCGGTCTTATTTTAGTTAGTGTGAAGCTCAGGTCTTGTGGCCTGTTACCTTTTTGGTTTCCCGTCTTCTCTCTTTCTTGCAGTCTGGATTGGAACTGGGGTTGTCTCTCAGTTCCCTTAAGGGTCAGGTTTCGGCCCTTTCTATTCTTTTCCAGAGTCTTCTGGCTTCTAATTCTCATGTCCGGACCTTCCTTCAAGGAGTGGCGCATGCTTCCCCTCCTTATCGGTCACCTTCTCCCCCTTGGGACTTGAATCTGGTTCTGGGGGTACTCCAAGGTGAACCTTTTGAACCCCTTGGGGAGGTGTCCCTGCGCCTCCTTTCTTGGAAAGTGGAGTTTTCTTGTTGTTATCACCTCCATTCAGAGAGTGTCTGAATTGGCAGCTTTCTCCTAGTGCTTGGCGGTATACCGGTATGAACCGGATACCGTTTTTTTTTTCTCCCACGATATGGATTTTTGCCTGTACCGCTATACCGGTCGGGCCCCTCCCCCACCCTCCGGATGAATTGTAGAGCCCAGCGCGGCTAACCCATTTACTGTGTCCCCACGAGCACGATCAATCCCCACCGTTAGCGGGGTCCCTGTGCCCACTAGTGGTGTCAAATGTGCCCCCAGCGAGCGCTACCATCGCCGCTAGCGGGGTCCCTGTGCCCACTAGCGGTGTCAAATGTGCCCCCCCCGCGAGCACTACCATCACCGCTAGCGGGGTCCCTGTGCCCACTAACGGTGTCACAAGAATTCCGAGCACGGCTCTGTTCCCCGTCCCTGTCAGCTCTTAGGGTACAGGAACAGATTTAAAAGCCTCGCGCACAGCTAACGCAGTACTGCGCAGGCGCAGCACTACGCAAATAGCGTAGGGCTAACGTAGGCAGCGCTAGGAGCCTAGCGTTAGCCCTACGCTATTTGCATAGTACTGCGCATGCGCAGTACTACGTTAGCTGCTGCGCGAGGCTTTTAAATCTGTTCCCGTACCCTAAGAGCTGACAGGGACGGGGAACAGAGCCGCGCTCGGAATTCTTGTGACACCGCTAGTGGGCATAGGGACCCCGCTAGCGGTGGTAGCGCTCGCGGGGGGGGGGGGGGGGGGCACATTTGACACCGCTAGTGGGCACAGGGACCCCGCTAGCGTGATGGTAGCGCTCGCGGGGGGCACATTTGACACCGCTAGTGGGCACAGGGACCCTGCTGGCGGTGGGGGGGGGGGGAGCAGGCGGTAATACCGTGATACCGCGATGGTAAAAAAAAATACCATGATATTAATTTTAGGCCATATCGCCCAGCACTACTTTCTCCTGCCGTTCTCCGTTTCTGGTGCTTCACCAGGACAAGGTTGTCTTCTGGCCAGATCCTTCCTTTTTGCCTAAGGTTGTTTCGGCCTTTCATCTCAATGAGGACATTGTTCTTCCGTTCTTTTGTCCCGCTCCTTCTCATTCTAAGGAGCATTTACTCCACAAACTGGTTGTGGTTCGGGCTGTTAGGTATTACCTCTCTATCTCTTCTTCGTTTCGTCAGTGCGATTCCTTTTTCGTCCTTACGGAAGGTCGTCTTAAGGGACAACCTGCTTCCAAGGCCACCACTTCTCGGTGGATCCGGTCTGCCATTTCGGAAGCCCATCGCTGTAAGGGGAAGATTCCTCCTTTCAGGGTTGTGGCTCATTCTACCCGTTTCTGTTGGGGCATCCTGGGCTCTCCATAACAAGGCCTCGGCCTCGCAGATTGCAAGGCGGCTACTTGGTCGTCTTTGCACACTTTCTCGAGGTTCTACCGGGTTCATACCTTCGCATCGGCTGATGCTAGTCTGGGCCGTAAAGTGCTTTAGGCGGCAGTGGAACAGCAGTCTGCCTGACTGATTATCTGCCCACCCAAGGGACGGCTTTCGTACATCCCACGGTCTGTGTCCCCCAATGGAGCCGATAGAGAAAAGGAGATTTTTTAACACTTAACGTAAAATCTCTTTCTCGAAGGATCCATTGGGGGACACAGCTCCCGCCCCTTTTGGGTTCCTCTTTGGTTCTCTGTCCGAGGGTGTGTTCAGTTATATCTTTTCTTCTGGTTCTCGGACAGTTCGTGTTTTTTCCTTGACCTGTCGGTCCTCTCCTATTGCTCTGGTACTAAAACTGATTAGCTCAGGGCCTGGAGGCAGGTATATCCTGCTGGGAGGAGCCGACTTCTTTGTTGCCATAGTGTCACACCTCCTAGAGACAGCAGCATACACCCACGGTCTGTGTCCCCCAATGGATCCTTCGAGAAAGAGATTATACGGTAAGTGTTAAAAAAATCTCCTTTTTCCATATCGCCACCAGTACCTAGCAGGTATTATTTGTGATTAAAGGGGTACTCCACTGGAAAACATTTTTTTTTTTTAAATCAACTGGTGCCAGAAAGTTAAACAGATTTGTAAATTACTTCTATTAAAACATCTTAATCCTTCCAGTACTTATCAACTGCTGTATGTCCCACAAGAAGTTCTTTTCTTTTTGAATTTCCTTTCTGTCTGACCACAGTGCTCTCTGCTGACACCTCCGTCCATTTTAGGAACTGTCCAGAGTAGAAGCAAATCCCCATAGCAAACCTATCCTGCTCCCAGTTCCTGACATGGACTGAGGTGTCAGCAGAGAGCACTGTGGTCAACGGGAATTCAAAAAGAAAAGAACTTCCTGTGGAGCATACAGCAGCTGATAAATACTGGAAGGATTAAGATTTTTAAATGGAAGTAATTTCCAAATCTGTATAACTTTCCTGCACCAGTTGATTTAATTTTTTTTCTTCCTGTGGAGTACCCCTTTAATAGAAATATATATATATATATATATATATATATATATATATATATATTCCTAACACTGCTAACTTTCATTACAACACCCCTGAGGAAGTCGCATGAACGGACGGGACAGGTTGGAAGTTTGTGGCACATGCGTTTGCTGCTTTATACTACTACCCCTCTCCAACTCTGGTTTGGTATTAGCAGTACCTATACTTTCTTCTATTGCGCCTACACCATTTTTACACTGCCATTGCTCTTTTTACCTATATTCCCTGCATGCATAGGACATTGGGTTTGTGTTATTAATAAACATTGTTAGGATTATTTACTTTTATCTGTATGATATTTGGTTTCATGTTATACATCTTCTATTTATAATTTTTACTCTTTGTTCACTGCCAAGCAATTTATTTGTACTATTCATTGTATAGTGTATTTATATGTATATCAGTGGTGGTGCAATGTCGGGAGATAGTTGATATTATACATTGTTATTTTTCCATACGTGATCAGTTCATAGTCCCCTCTCATTGTAATGTGGCTTGTTTTCTATAGTTGTTGCCAATTAAAATTGACTTCCTTTTTCCATTATTTAGGTCAGTGTTTCCCAACCAGGGTGTCTCCAGCTGTTGCAAAACTACAACTCCCAGCATGCCCAGACAGCCGAAGGCTGTCTGGGCATGCTGGGAGTTGTAGTTTTGCAACAGCTGGAGGCACCCTGGTTGGGAAACACTGATTTAGGTGTGCATCTCTTAGTTGTTTTCTCTTTTCTCTTTCCTTTTTCTATATTTTACAGTATAGACACGAGATGGAACCCCATTTGAGGTTGCCCCCCATTCTTTTTGTATAGATATCCTAATCTCCAAACTGCATGTACTATTTTTTTTTTTTTTTCTAGGCCACAAAGCAACAAAAGAGAGATAGCAGAGTCGACGAGGACCTGTTTGAAGCTCTCAGACTAGGCAGAAGTGCCATACAAGTGAGGGGGCAGTCAGTTATGTGAAGCTTGAGATCATCTTGTATGCTCAAATGAATATTTTATCATCCGTTCCATATCTTCTTACAGGCACTGGTAGATGAATGGCTGGACAGCTACAAGACAGACCGCGAGGCGGCTCTTCTGGGGCTTATCAACTTCATTATCCAGGCTTGTGGGTGTAAAGGTGAGCGGGGAGGCTGGGCCGAAGCAGTAAACAAGCTCTTCTGCCATCTCTCTTTATTTCACACAAGAAAAATTGGCAGCAAGAAAAAAAAATAAACTATGTCAAATCTCTTTGTCTTTTTCCTATATATTACTGGTAGGTTTGTGTCCAAGGGACTGGCCTAGTTGCTGCTGTTAAAGAATATACTAATCCTATATCTTCGTCTTAGGGAACGTTCGCCCGGGCAGATTACCTGTGGATTTTCCACAGCGTATTTGCTGCGGAAAATCCGCCACGGATTTTGCTACCATTGACTTCAGTGTGTCAGCAGAAAATCCATTATAGAGGCGGATTTGCAGATTTTCCTTCAGACCCATTGAAGTCAATGGTAGGAAAATATGCCGCGGAAATTCCGCAGGTAATCCACGTACCCTTATAAACAATTGACATTTTGCTAGGCTATCGCTACTTAATTTGATACCATCCTGGTATATTTTCCCTTTTTCCCCAGGCCACAAGTTTTTTTTCTCCCTTTCTTCCTTTGTTTGTCTTACACATTTATATGTTAAATAAATGTCATCACATAAGTTTTCAAAAAAAAATAAAAAAGTTCGAGAATTAGAGACCAAAATGATGAGTTGTACTGACCAGTTTTTGAACGTCTATTCATTTAGCGTTTTACTGACAGTGTTTGCACACTGATTGTTTTTTTTTATTTTTTTAAATCACTTTTTCTCTTATCTGCTCCATTGGGGGACACAGACCATGGGTATATGCTGCTGTCTCTAGGAGGCTTGACACTATGGCAACAGAAAAGTCGGCTCCTCCCAGCAGGGTATACCCGCCTCCAGGTCACTGAGCTAATCAGTTTTAGCTTAGTGTCTAAGGAGGTAGACACTGGTCTGGGGTTCTCACCAGACCAGGTCTCTTATTTTTTATTTTTCCTAGGTTAGGAGACGTGTTAGTTCTTTTATTCCTTTTTCAGGTTGGGACTCATGAACTGAGGTTCACTGTTTCCCCTTTTGTGATTGAGGGGGCAGGCATCTTGGATGTACTGTTAACCCCCTCTCGCCAACGGTCAACGCTTGGGGTTGTACCTCATGAGTCCGGGTCCCCCTACCTCCCTGCTCGCCTCGCTATTATAGCTCGGCATACTGCAGGGGACAATGCTGACTGAAGACTGCATTATGAAGACTTCCATAGGTAAGTTCTTCAGACGAGGGTAAGTATTTTCCCCCTTCTCCCTTAAACCCTTAAGGACGCAGGACGTACTCAAACGGCCCCTTTTCCGAGTCCTTAAGGACTCAGGACGTTTGAGTACGTCCTGTCAAGCTGTAGTTATGCAACAGCAGGAGGCAGACCACCACAACTCCCAGCATGCCCTTATGGGCATGCTGGGACTTGTAGTTTTGCAACAGCTGGAGGCACATTTTTTCTATGGAAAAGTGTACCTTCAGCTGTTGTGTAACTACAACTCCCAGCTTGCACAAACAGCTAAAGTGCATGCTGGGAGTTGTAGTAGTGCATCTGCTGGTTGCATAACTACAACTCCCAGCATGCCCGTTGGCTGTCGGTGACTGCTGAGAGTTGTAGTTTTGCAACAGCTGAAGGCACACTGAGTTATGTAGCAAACCAGTGTGTCTCCAGCTGTTGCATAACTACAGTCCCCAGCATCCCCAGCAAAAGTAGTATGCCTCCAGCTGTTGCATAACTACAAGACCCAGCATGCCCTTCCACTGTCCGTACATGCTGGGGGTTGTAGCTTTTGCAACAGCTGAAGGCACACTGGTTGCAAAACACTAAGTTTGTTACCAAACTCGGTGTTTCACAACCAGTGTGCCTCCAGCTGTTGCAAAACTACAACTCCCAGCATGCACTGATAGACCGTACATGCTGGGAGTTGTAGTTTTGCAACAGCTGGATGTTTCTTCCCCCCCCCAATGTGAACGTACAGGGTACACTCACATGGGCGGAGGATTACAGCAAGTATCTGGCTGCAAGTTTGAGCTGCGGCAAATTTGCTTCCGCATCTCAAACTGCCAGCGAGAAACTACTGTGAACCCCCGCCCGTGCGACTGTACCCTAAAAACACTACACTAACACACAATAAAAAGTAAAAAACACTACGTATACACATACCCCTATACAACCCCCCTCCCCAATAAAAATGAAAAACGTCTGGTACGCCACTGTTTCCAAAACGGAGCCTCCAGCGGTTGCAAAACTACAACTCCCAGCATGCACTGATAGACCGTACATGCTGGGAGTTGTAGTTTTGCAACAGCTGGATGTTTCTTCCCCCAACCCCCCCCCCAATGTGAACGTACAGGGTACACTCACATGGGCGGAGGATTACAGTAAGTTTCCAGCTGCAAGTTTGAGCTGCGGCAAATTTCTGCCGCAGCTCAAACTGCCAGCGAGAAACTGCTGTGAACCCCCGCCCATGTGACTGTACCCTAAAAACACTACACTACACTAACACACAATAAAATAAAAAGTAAAAAACACTACATATACACATACCCCTACACAGCCCCCCTCCCCTCCCCAATAAAAATGAAAAACGTCTGGTACGCCACTTTTTCCAAAACGGAGCCTCCAGCTGTTGCAAAACAACAACTCCCAGTATTGCCAGATAGCCACTGACTGTCTAGGCATGCTGGGAGTTTTACAACAGCTGGAGGCACCCTGTTTGGGAATCACTGGCGTAGAATATCCCTATGTCCACCCCTATGCAAGTCCCTAATTTAGGCCTCAAATGCGCATGGCGCTCTCGCTTTGGAGCCCTGTCGTATTTCAAGGCAACAGTTTAGGGTCACATATGGGGTATCGCCGTACTCGGGAGAAATTGTGTTACAAATTTTGGGGGGTATTTTCTGCTTTTACCCTTTTTAAAAATGTAAAATTTTTGGGAAAAGAGGCATTTTAGGTAAAAAAAAAAAATTTTTTTTACATATGCAAAAGTCGTGAAACACCTGTGGAGTATTAAGGTTCACTTAACCCCTTGTTACGTTCCCCGAGGGGTCTAGTTTCCAAAATGGCATGCCATGTGTTTTTTTTTTTTTTTGCTGTCCTGGCACCATAGGGGCTTCCTAAATGCGGCATGCCCCCAGAGCAAAATTTCCTTCAAAAAAGCCAAATGTGACTCCTTCTCTTCTGAGACCTGTAGTGCGCCAGCAGAGCACTTTTCACCCCCATATGGGGTGTTTTCTGAATCGGGAGAAATTGGGCTTCAAATTTTGGGGGGTATTTTCTGCTATTACCCTTTTTAAAAATGTAAAACATTTAGGAAACCAAGCATTTTAGGGAAAATATATATATATTTTTTTTACATATGCAAAAGTCGTGAATCATCTGTGGGGTATTAAGGTTCACTTTACCCCTTGTTACGTTCCCCGAGGGGTCTAGTTTCCAAAATGGTATGCCATGTGTTTTTTTTTTTGCTGTTCTGGCACCATAGGGGCTTCCTAAATGTGACATGCCCCCCAAAAACCATTTGTCGCTCCTTCCCTTCTGAGCCCTCTACTGCGCCCGCCGAACAATTAACATAGACATATGAGGTATGTGCTTACTCGAGAGAAATTGGGCTACAAATACAAGTAAAAATTTTCTCCTTTTTACCCCTTGCAAAAATTCAAAAATTGGGTCTACAAGAACATGCGAGTGTAAAAAATGAAGATTGTGAATTTTCTCCTTCACTTTGCTGCTATTCCTGTTAAACACCTAAAGGGTTAAAACGCTGACTGAATGTCATTTTGAATACTTTGGGGGGTGTAGTTTTTATAATGGGGTCATTTATGGGGTATTTCTAATATGAAGACCCTTCAAATCCACTTCAAACCTGAACTGGTCCCTGAAAAAAAGTGAGTTTCAAAATTTTGTGAAAAATTGGAAAATTGCTGCTGAACTTTGAAGCCTCTGGTGTCTTCCAAAAGTAAAAACTCATAAATTTTATGATGTAAACATAAAGTAGACATATTGTATATGTGAATAAAAAAAAAAAATATTTTGAATATCCATTTTCCTTACAAGCAGAGAGCTTCAAAGTTAGAAAAATGCAAAAACAGTCTCGGAATCAGATTGATAACTAAAAGCATTCCAGAGTTATCAATGTTTAAAGTGACAGTGGTCAGAATTGCAAAAAATGGCTGAGTCCTTAAGGTGAAAAAGGGCTCAGTCCTTAAGGGGTTAAGGTGCGGACTTGCAACCTCATCCATTACCGTTGGCCGGCATTTCTCTCTCTCTGACTGACTTTAAGCATAGTCCTCTAACAGCAGCTGCCCTGGAGACACAGGCTTGGATGAGATTGTTCATTTTTTACTATGTCCGTGCCCAAAACTGTTCCTCTCTCAAAACAGATATCTGGAGTATTTATTACTCATTACACCTGTAAAAGCTGTAATTCAAAAATGGCAGGTTCTGCTGAACCCACTTGTTCTGCCTGCTCCACTGCTCCCCCAGACCCCCCTGCTATTTCTGCCCCGGATACTCTTTCAGACCCGGTGGGTTCGGCCGCCCCTCCAGCCTGGGTTTCTTCCTTCTCCCAGTCTATATCCGACTTGGCTCAGGTCTCTTGTTCTGAGGTGACTGCCTTGGAGAGGTCCACCTTACACCGGCCCTCTAGAGGGACACGCTCCTCCTCTCCCTATGCTTCACGCTCTCACAAGCGTACTAGGGGTGTCTCCTCTGACTCATCCCCTGGGTCTTCTGGTAGACACGGGCGCTCCCCTCGCAGGTCTCACCCCGCCGCTCCTTCTGGCCTCAAACATTGTTTTTTCATGCCATGAGCTATAGTTTTTTATGGTGCCACATTTGTGTAGTTCTTTTTGATCACTTTTTATTACATTTTTTCTATGACGTGATGTGACCAAAAATCTAAATTTTATGTGTTCGGATCAGTAATTTTATTATTTTATAGTTTGCATGCAGTGATTCCAAATACATTTTTTTTTTTACAGTGTTTTATTTAGAATTTGGAAAAAAGGGGGCTGATTTAAAATTTTTATTATGAGGGGAAGGGGTTATACTGTTACTTTTTTTCCACACTTTTACGTTTACAATGATAATAATACATACATTCGTATACATACAATAATACATACATTCATACACACATACTGTCTGCTCTGTTGTCTTCAATAGCTTGTCTGATCTGGACAATCTAGCCAGGAATTTAGCCAACTCTATCTTTGTACCACTACACCTTCTTGACTATAGTTCTTTCCTCATAGTGGGTAGGAGAGAGAGGGCTGAATTCCTGGCTAAAGTGTAAACAGGAACAGGAAGTCTATTACAGGATGTCCACTAGACAGGAAGTTTGGCTATTGAAGACAAGAGAGCTGACAGCCTCATTACCCGGACGCTGAGGGACCAGAACCATCCTACTTCTCCTGGGCCTCCCCGCCAGCCCCGGAACCGTACCTTCTGGACTTCTCCCTACCTCTCCCCTTGGGACCCCGCTACCGCAGTCTATCATGTGCCCTAGGGATCTCTAGTATCTACACCTACTCGATTTCATCTATATCAGAGTGGAGATTCTTTCTCAACATCCTAATAGGAGGAGTCACCAAGCACCCGGACCGAAGACTGTTATTCATACGCAGCTGTCCAGATCAGTGTGTCACTCTCATCATATCACCATACAAGTATATCTAATGTACTCTTCTTCAATCTACATGTGATGATGCATTGCTACTATATGTACGGTCTCCCATGACCTTATTTCTGCAAGTATTCTCCACGAGAATCCCTGAGGAGCTATCTGTACTCACACGGATAAGCGAAACGCGTTGGATTAATGCAATCTCTATGTAATGCATAGGTATATCTCTACCTATGCAACACACACAATTGTGGGTTTTAAACGTGAATACTACTACATACCCCTGGCTACCCCCCTCGGGTTCTGATACTGTATTACTATTTTTACCACATGTATGTTACACCTCTAAACACCTAAGCGTGATATCTAAGATCAAATACTGTATATTGGATCTGTCGGGCTATTAGCCTCGGTCTACTGTATCTTGGCGACACCACAGTATTGTTTCAGCATCCCCTCTATAGCCCAGGGCCAATAGGAGGTTCCAGTGTAGGCCCAGGTCACTAGGACAGGGGACTTACAGTATCGTCAGGCAGGGCTAATAGATAGGGACATACTAGTCACGCCTTACTCTTGCTCGATCCTAAGTATACTATCTAATTTTTGTGCTTGTTTAAAAAATACTGGCCCACACCAGTTGATACACGATTACAGTGTTATACTTTAATCAATAAATATATTGCATATGAAATATGTTGTTCTTGATTTTTTAGCTCCCTTGTTTGGAGAGATTCATTCCTTCCCATCCTTTGCGGACATGTGTGACCATTATAAGTTCCCTTGGAGTGCCCACTACCAGTATCTTCAACTGAGACATGCGGTTCATGCCCAGTTTGGCTCCTTTGATGTGACCCCAGTGTTTTCTTAAGTGGAGTTGCTCCTGGGTGCCGCCGACCTCTCTAAGCCACTGACGCAGGTGTTTGCCTTGCTTCAGTCTGTAGGTCCTGACCCCTTTGCCTATTTGAAGGGGGTGGAGGATGTCCCTGAGCTCTGAGGAGCAGTGGGAGGAGGTTGCAGCTACATATTATGCCACAGTGATTAGTTCCCGGGACATGCTTATCCAGTCACAGTTTATTCTCTGTTTGTATTATACCATGGTTTGACTCTTTTGTATTGGTGTTTCCCCTTCGGATGTCTGTTTTCATTGTGTGATTGATAGAGGGTCCTTTATGCATGTGGTGTGGAGTTGCCCTAGTGTGTTTCCCTTTTGGAGGGCAGTGATGCAGTTTTTGGCAGACCACCTAGAGTTCTCCTTTGTTTGTAACCCTGAGGTTTATCTCTTGGGGCTGATCAATGCTCTTGAGTCAGGTTCCCATAGGTGTATTCTCATCTGTTTTCTCTTTTTCTGTGCCTGTAAGGTTATGGTTATGGCCTGGAAGGATACTTCCCCCTCCTCCTATTTCCCGCTGGGTAATAAATATGTCCCACTGTATAGCACCCTGTATATAAGTCATAAGTTCCCCAAAATTTTTTATAAGGTCTGGATGCCATGGTTGATTTTGGGGGAGTCGGTTGTCCCCTTGGAGTGTGTGGGATCTCCTCAGTATTTGTGGGTGGTTATTGCAACCTAAGTGGAGAGACGGAGGGTGCTTAGGGGTGTATGTATGGTGTATGATTGTGGTTGTGTCATTGTCTTTTGTTGGGCTGTTCTGCTCCAGGGGCTTCGTATTTGGCTTTAACCCCTTAAGGACACATGACGTACCGGTACGTCATGAGTCAGCTCCCGATCTATAACGCGGGGCCACGGCATGGCCCCACGTCATAGCGGGTCGGGCCCGGCCTCTAACAACGGCCGGGACCCGTGGCTAATAGTGCGCGGCATTGATCGCGGTGCCGCGCACTATTAACCCTTTAGACGCGGCGTTCAAAGTTGAATGCTGCGTCGAAAGTGAAAGCATGCCGGTTAGCTCAGGGAGCGGTTCGGGATAGCTGTGGCGAAATCGCCGCATCCCGAACAGCTTACAGGACAGCTGGAGGATCCCTACCTGCCTCCTCGCTGTCCGATCGCCGAATGACTGCTCAGTGCCTGAGATCCAGGCATGAGCAGTCAAGCGGCAGAATCATCGATCACTGGTTTCCTATGAGAAGCCATTGATCAATGTAAAAGATCAGTTAGTGCAGTGTTATAGGTCCCTATGGGAGCTATAACACTGCAAAAAAAAAAAGTGAATAAAGATCATTTAACCCCTTCCCTATTAACAGTTTGAATTACCCCCTTTTCCCATTAAAAAAAAAACACAGTGTAAATAAAAATAAACATATGGTATCGCCGCGTGCGTAAATGTCCGAATTATAAAAATATATCGTTAATTAAACCACAGTCAATGGCGTGCGCGCAAAAAAATTCCAAAGTCCAAAATAGTGCATTTTTGGTCACTTTTTATATCATGAAAAAATGAATAAAAAGCGATCAATAAGTCCTATCAATGCAAAAATGGTACCGTTAACCCCTTAAGGACGGAGCCCATTTTCACCTCTAGGACGAAGCCCTTTTTTGCAAATCTGACCACTGTCACTTTAAACATTAATAACTCTGGAATGCTTTTAGTTATCAATCTTATTCCGAGATTGTTTTTTCGTGACATATTCTACTTTAACATAGTGGTAAATTTTTGTGGTAACTTGCATCCTTTCTTCCTGAAAAATCCCAAAATTTGATGAAAAAATAAAAAAATTTGCATTTTTCTAACTTTGAAGCTCTCTGCTTGTAAGGAAAATGGATATTCCAAATAATTTTTTTTTGGATTCACATATACAATATGTCTACTTTATGTTTGCATCATAAATTTGACGAGTTTTTACTTTTGGAAGACATCAGAGGGCTTCAAAGTTCAGCAGCAATTTTCCAATTTTTCACAAAATTTTCAAACTCGCAATTTTTCAGGGACCAGTTCAGGTTTGAAGTGGATTTGAAGGGTCTTCATATTAGAAATACCCCATAAATGACCCCATTATAAAAACTGCACCCCCCAAAGTATTCAAAATGACAGTCAGTAAATGTTTTAACCCTTTAGGTGTTTCACAGGAAAAGCAGCAAAGTGAAGGAGAAAATTCAAAATCTTCATTTTTTACACTCGCATGTTCTTGTAGACCCAATTTTTGAATTTTTACAAGGGGTAAAAGGAGAAAATGTATACTTATATTTGTAGCCCAATTTCTCTCGAGTAAGCACATACCTCATATGTCTATGTAAAGTGTTCGGCGGGCGCAGTAGAGGGCTCAGAAGCGAAGGAGCGACAAGGGGATTTTAGAGAGTACGTTTTTCTGAAATGGTTTTTGGGGGGCATGTCACCTTTAGGAAGCCCCTATGGTGCCAGAACAGCAAAAAAAAAAACACATGGCATACCATTTTGGAAACTAGACCCCTTGAGGAACGTAACAAGGGATAAAGTGAGCCTTAATACCCCACAGGTGTTTCACGACTTTTGCATATGTAAAAAAAAAATTCACTAAAATGTGGGTTTCCCCCCAAATTTCACATTTTTGCAAGGGTTAATAGCAGAAAAGACCCCCCAAAATTTGTAACCCCATCTCTTCTGAGTATGGAGGTACCCCATAAGTGGACCTGCAGTGCACTACGGGCGAACTACAATGCTCAGAAGGGAAGGCGTCATATTTGGCTTTTTGAGAGCAAATTTTGCTCGGGGGGCATGTCGCATTTAGGAAGCCCCTATGGTGCCAGAACAGCAAAATAACCCCCACATGGCATACCATTTTGGAAACTAGACCCCTCACAGAATGTAATGAGGGGTACAGTGAGCATGTACCCCTCACTGGTGTCTGACAGATCTTTGGAACAGTGGGCTGTGCAAAATTTTTCATTTTCACGGATCACTGTTCCAAAGATCCGTCAGACACCTGTGGGGTGTAAATTCTCACTGCACCCCTTATTACATTCCGTGAGGGGTGTAGTTTTCAAAATGGGGTCACATGTGGGTGTGTTTTTTTTTTTGCGTTTGTCAGAACCGCTGTAACAATCAGCCACCTCTGTGCAAATCACCTCAAATGTACATGGCGCACTCTCCCTTCTGGGCCTTGTTGTGCGCCCCCAGAGCACTTTGCGCCCACATATGGGGTATCTCCGTACTCGGGAGAAATTGTGTTACAAGTTTTGGGGGGCGTTTTTCCCTTTTACCTCTTGTGAAAATGAAAAGTATAGGGCAACACCAGCATGTTAGTGTAAAATTTTTTATTTTTTTACACGAACATGCTGGTGTAGACCCCAACTGTTCCTTTTCATAAGGGGTAAAAGGAGAAAAAGCCCCCCAAAATTTGTTAGGCACTTTCTCCCGAGTACAGGGATACCCCATATGTGACCCTATTCTGTTGCCTTGAAATACAACAGGGCTCCAAAGTGAGAGCGCCATGTGCATTTGAGGCCTGAATTAGGGATTGCATAGGGGTGGACATAGGGGTATTCTACGACAGTGATTCCCAAACAGGGTGCCTCCAGCTGTTGCTAAACTCCCAGCATGCCTGGGCAGTCAATTGCTGTCCAGAAATGCTGGAAGTTTTTGTTTTGCAACAGCTGGAGGCTCCATCTTAGAAACACTGCCATACAATACGTTTTTCATTTTTATTGGAGAAGGGGGGTGGGGGGGCAGTGTACGTGTGTATATGTAGTGTTTTACTCTTTATTTTATGTTAGTGTAGTGTAGTGTTTTTAGGTTACATTCACACTGGCGGCGGATTACACTGAGTCTCCCGCTAGGAGTTTGAGCTGCGACGGAAAATTTGCCGCATCTCAAATTTGCAGCGGGGAACTCGCTGTAATCTGCCGCCAGTGTGAATGTAGCCTGTACATTCACACGGGAAGGGGGTCAAAACTACAACTCCCAGCATGCACTGACAGACCATGCATGCTGGGAGTTGTAGTTTTGCAACAGCTGGAGGCACACTGGCTGGAAAACCTTGAGTTAGGTTCTATGACCTAACTCAGTATTTTCCAACCAGTGTGCCTCCAGCTGTTGCAAAACTGCAACTCCCAGCATGTACTGATTGCGGAAGGGCATGCTGAGAGATGTAGTTATGCAATGGCTGGAGGCAAGCAAGTACAACTCCCAGCATGCCAAGACAGCCTTATGCTGTTCCTGAATGCTGGGAGTTGTAGTTTTGCAAGATTTAGAGGGGTTCAAGTTGTAAATCACTGTCCAGTGGTCTCAAAACTGTGGCCCTCCAGATGTTGCAAAACTACAACTCTCAGCATGCCCAGCCAGCAAACTGCTGTCTGGGCATGCTGAGAGTTGTAGTTTTGCAACATCTGGAGGGCTACAGTTTGAGACCACTTAGTGATCTACAACCTGAACCCCTCTAAATATTGCAAAACTACAAGTCCCAGCATGCCCACACAGCAAACAGCTGTCTGGGCATGCTGGGAGTTGTAGTTTTGCAACATCTGGAGGGCCACGGTTTAGAGACCATTGTAAACTGTGGCCCTCCGGATGTTGCTAGGCAACAACTCACCTAGCAGGACCCGGAAGCCGCCGCACGTGGGGGATACCCGCATGGAGGATCGCGATCCGGGATCCAGGTAGGGACCTTCGGCGCCAACCCTCCCTGGACGGTTGCCCCGTTTTGCCCGGACACCGATAGGTGGGCAAAGCGGGGGAACCGAACTTTAACCCCCCCTCCCCCGGTCTGCTATCGGTCGGTCGCTCGGCCGACCAATAGCAGGGATAGGAGGGGTGGCAACCCTGCCACCAAACTCCTATCCCTTTAGGGGGATCTAGGGTGTCTCGGACACCTACGATCCCTCTTATTTTCCGGGTCACCAGTGACCCGTATGACCCGGAATCGCGCAGATCGCAGGTCTGAATTGACCTGCGATTTGCGCGCATCGCGGTCATGGGGGGGTCTCAGGACCCCCCTCGGCGATGTGCCAGGATGCCTGCTGCTAGATAACAGCAGTCATCCCGGCCCGATCACCGCTACCGGTGACGCGGCGCTCCCGGAACCCCGCGACGTACATGTACGTCGCCGCGCGCCAAGTGACACTTTGCGGCGCCGTACATGTACGTCGCTCGTCGTGAAGGGGTTAAAAACTTCAGATCACGGCGCAAAAAATTTGCCCTCATACCGCCCCATACGCGGAAAAATAAAAAAGTTATAGGGGTCAGAAGATGACAATTTTAAACGTATTAATTTTCCTGCATGTAGTTGTGATTTTTTCCAGAAGTGCGACAAAATCCAACCTATATAAGTAGGGGATCATTTTAACCGTATGGACCTACAGAATAAAGATAAGGTGTAATTTTTGCCGAAAAATGCACTACGTAGAAACGTTTTTTTTCTTTCAATTTTGTCTCACAATGATTTTTTTTTCCATTTTGCCGTAGATTTTTGGGCATTACAAAGTAGAATTGGTGGCGCAAAAAATAAGCCTTCATATGGATTTTTAGGTGCAAAATTGAAAGAGTTATGATTTTTTAAAGGCAAGGAGGAAAGAACGAAAGTGCAAAAACGGAAAAACCCTCGGTCCTTAACCTCTTAAGGACCCAGGACGTACGGGGACGTCCGCGCACCCTGGGCCTTAAGGACCCAGGACGTCCCCGTACGTCCTGGCGTTTTCCGGTCCCTGCCGCGCCCCGGGCAGAGATCGGAAGCGGATGCCTGCTGAAATCCTTCAGCAGGCATCCAGGGCAAACCCCGAGGGGGGCCATGTAGGCCCCCCCATGTCGGCGATCGCCGCAAATCGCAAGGGAAATCGCCCTTGCGATCTGCGGCGATACCGGGCTGATCGGGTCTCTGGGACCCGACCGCCCGGTAATTTTGCATGATCCCGGCTGTCACAGACAGCCAGGACCATGCTAACGTATAGGAGCGAGGTGGCAAGCCGGCCACCTCCTCCGATCCCCTGCGATCCGTCGGTTAGTTAACCAACCAATCGCAGGAGGGGGGGCGGTTACTTCCTCCCGTCCTGCCCGGCCCCTGAAAGTCGGGACAGGACGGGAGGAAGACCGGAGGACGCGGCGGGGGACGGGGGAGTGCTGGGGACCGGCCCCGGTACTTACCTTGTCCCTGAAGACCCGGATCCAGACGATGAAGATGGCGGCGGCGGCGACAGGTGAGTTCCTCTTCAGCCGCGGTCGGGCCCTTTACAGCAATGCACGTCGCCGTAAAGCGACATGCATTGCTGTAATAGGACCCTGTAAACTACAACTCCCAGCATGCCCAGACAGCCCTTGGCGTCTGGGCAGGCTGGGAGTTGCAGTTTTGCAACATCTGGAGGTCCACAGTTTTTGGACCACTGTGCCCTTCCAGATGTTGCAAAACTACACATCCTCAGCATGCCCTTACTGTCCAGGCATGCTGGGAGTTGTAGTGCTGTAACATCTGGCCCTTCAGATGTTGCAGAACTACAACTCCCAGCATGCCTGGACAGTTTTGGCATACTGGGGGTTGTAGTTTTGCAACATCTGGAAGGGCACAGATTGGGAACCACTGTATTAGTGGTCTGCAAACTAGTCCTCCAGATGTTGCAAAACTACAACTCCAAGCATGCTGGGAGTTGTAGTTCGGCAACATCTGGCTCTAAAGATGTTGCCGAACTACTACTCCCAGCATGCCTGAGAATGTTTGGGAGTTGTGGTTTTGCAACAGCTGGAGGCACACTGGTTGGGAAACATTGTTTCCTAACTCAGTGTTTCCCAACCCGTGTGCCTCCAGCTGTTCCAAAACCACAACTCCCAAACATTCTCAGGCATGCTGGGAGTAGTAGTTTTGCAACAGCTGAAGGTCCCCCCTGTGAATGTACAGGGTACATTCACATGGGCAGGCGGCTTACAGTGAGTATCGGGCTGCAAGTTTGCAATGCAGCAAATTTTGCGCGGCAGCTCAAACTCGCTGTAACCCCCCCGCCCGTGCGACTGTACCCTAAAAACACTACACTACACTACCACAAAATAAAATAAAAAGTAAAAAACACTACATATACACATACCCCTACACAGCCCCCCTCCCTCCCCAATAAAAATGAAAAACGTCTGGTACGCCACTCTTTCCAAAATGGAGCCTCCAGCTGTTGCAAAACAACAACTCCCAGTATTGCCGGACAGCCGTTGACTGTCCAGGCATGCTGGGAGTTTTGCAACAGCTGGAGGCACCCTGTTTGGGAATCACTGGCGTAGAATACCCCTATGTCCACCCCTATGCAAATCCCTAATTCAGGCCTCAAATGCGCAGGGCGCTCTCACTTTGGAGCCCTGTCGTATTTCAAGGCAACAGTTTAGGGTCACATATGGGGTATCGCCGTACTCGGGAGAAATTGACTAACAAATCTTGGGGGTCTTTTTCTCCTTTCATCCCTTATGAAAAGGTGAAGTTGGGGTCTACACCAGCATGTTAGTGTAAAAAAAATAAACTTTTTACACTAACATGCTGGTGTTGCCCTATACTTTTCATTTTGACAAGAGATAAAGGGGAAAAAAGCCCCCCAAAATTTGTAATGCAATTTCTCCCGAGTACGGAGATACCCCATATGTGGGCGCAAACTGCTCTGGGGGCGCACAACAAGGCCCAGAAGGGAGAGTGCGCCATGTACATTTGAGGTGATTTGCACAGGGGTGGCTGATTGTTACAGCGGTTTTGACAAACGCAAAAAAAAAAAAAAAACACGTGACCCCATTTCGGAAACTACACCCCTCACGGAATGTAATGAGGGGTGCAGTGAGAATTTACACCCCACTGGTGTCTGACAGATATTTGGAAGAGTGGGCTGTGCAAATTAAAAATGTTGTACAGCCCACTGTTCCAAAGATATGACAGACATCAGTGGGGGGTAAATGCTCACTTTACGCCTTCTTACGTTCCTCAAGGGGTCTAGTTTCCAAAATGGTATGCCATGTGGGGGTTATTTTGCTGTCCTGGCACCATATTGGCTTCCTAAATGCGACATGCCCCCCGAGCAAAATTTGCTCTCAAAAAGCCAAATATGACTCCTTCTCTTCTGAGCATTGTAGTTCGCCTGTAGTGCACTTCAGGTCAACTTTTGGGGTACCTCCATACTCAGAAGAGATGTGGTTACAAATTTTGGGGGGTATTTTCTGCTATTAACCCTTGCAAAAATGTGAAATTTGGGGGGGGGGAAACACACCTTTTAGTGAAATTTTATTTTTATTTTTTTACATATGCAAAAGTTGTGAAACACCTGTGGGGTATTAAGGCTCACTTTATTCCTTGTTACGTACCTCAAGGGGTATAGTTTCCAAAATGGTATGCCATGTGGGGGATTTTTGCTGTTCTGGCACCATAGGGGCTTCCTAAATACAACATGCCCCCCAAAAACCATTTCAAAAAAACGTACTCTCCAAAATCCCCTTGTCGCTCCTTCGCTTCTGAGCCCTCTACTGCGCCCGCCAAACACTTTACATAGACATATGAGGTATGTGCTTACTCAAGAGAAATTGGGCTACAAATATAAGTATACATTTTCTCCTTTTACCCCTTGCAAAAATTGGGTCTACAAGAACATGCGAGTGTAAAAAATGGAGATTGTGAATTTTCTCCTTCACTTTGCTTCTATTCCTGTGAAACACCTAAAGGGTTAAAATGATGACTGAATGTCATTTTGAATACTTTGGGGGGTGCAGTTTTTATAATGGGGTCATTTGTGGGGTATTTCTAAAATGAAGACCCTTCAAATCCACTTCAAACCTGAACTGGTCCATGAAAAATTGTGAGTTTGGAAATTTTGTGAAAAATTGGAAAATTGCTGCTGAACTTTGAAGCCCTCTGGTGTCTTCCAAAAGTAAAAACTCGTCACTTCTATGATGCAAATATAAAGTAGACATATTGTATATGTGAATAAAAAAAAAATTATTTGGAATATCCATTTTCCTTACAAGCAGAGAGCTTCAAAGTTAGAAAAATGCTAAATTTTCAAATTTTTCATAAAATTTTTCACCAAGAAAGGATGCAAGTTACCACAAAATTTTACCACTATGTTAAAGTAGAATATGTCACGAAAAAACAATCTCGGAATCAGAATGATAACTAAAAGCATTCCAGAGTTATTAATGTTTAAAGTGACAGTGGTCAGATGTGCAAAAAAAGGCCGGGTCCTGAGGTGTAAAATGGCTGGGTCCTTAAGGGGTTAAGGGGTTAAATAACTTTATTTACAAATATATGTTAGTTTATTAGACAGTCGACAAAATGTTTTAATTGTCAGACAACCCCTTCAGTTTTTTGATTCTACTTCAAAGTATTAGCGGCCTACAGTACATACTTCATTCCCCACCAATGAGGGGTGTGTATGAGGAAAATTCAGCAAAACGTTCCTTGTTATTAAAAGCGGATCAGTCCACATTCCTGACATGTTTTGTTTATTCCTCCTGTATATGGAGAAGTAAATTAACAGCTAGAAATTATCAATGCTCTGGTATGTTTTATACGATAATATACATTGTTTTGTTATTTTTGCACAATTCAGTTGAAAATAGATTTCAATAGCGGATGTCCTCTGCAATGCAACCTCAGTATGTCCCTATAGGCAGCAAGGTCCCGAGATACTTTCTTTTCTATTGAGAGATATTTAACCACTTAAGGACCCAGGGTGTACCTGTACACCCGTGGGAATTTTGGTGCTCGCCGGGCAGGGTCTGGACCGGGATGCCTGCTAGAAATTTTCAGCAGGCACCCCGTGCAAACCCCTTGGGGGGGGGTCTGGGGTCCTGAGATCGCAAATTGCCAGTCGATTCAGACTGGCGATTCCGGGTCTCCGGTGACCCGGAAAAAAGGGGGATAGGTGGCGTCCGAGAGGAGTGTGATAGTGTAATTGATTGGTCCGGACGACTGGTCAATCACTGAGCCTGCTGGGAGGTGATTGGGCAAGTCGGGGGTCCCTTACCTGTCCATCGGAGCAGGCGGGGGTCCCTGGCATCGACGTGGAGGGTCCTTGGAGGTGTCGGCGGAGGTCCCCGGGCGGCGGCGGCTGCACAGTCCTCAGTGGCATTGGCAGGATACAGAAGGAGGTGAGTTGCTCGCCTCCTGCTGTTGCTAAGCCACAACAGCCAAAGGGCATGCTGGAAGTTGTAGTTTTGCAACAGCTGGTGGCAAAACTACAACTCCCAGCATGCCCTTTGGCTGTTTGTGCATACTGGGGCTTGTAGTTATGCAACAGCTGGAGGCACTTTTTTTCTATGAAAAAAGTGTGCCTCCAGTTGTTGCATAACTGCAAAAACCAGCATGCACAAACAGCCAAAGGGCATGCTCGGCTGTCAATGCATGCTGAGAGTTGTAGTTTTGCTACAGCTGAAGGCACACTGGTTGCAAAATACAGAGTTTGTTACCTAACTCAGGGTTTCGCAACCAGTGTGCCTTCAGCTGTTGCAAACTACAATCCCAGCATGCACTGACAGACCGTACATGCTGGGAGTTGTAGTTTTGCAACAGCTGGAGGCACACTGGTTGCGAAACACAGTTTGTTATTTATAGCGCAACTGTCATGAACTCTGGGTGCTATAACCTACACACAGCCTTTGTACTGTGTGCAGATGGTGTGTACAGCATTGTTTTTACCTTAGGTTTGCCGATTTTCATCACCCCAAAAAATGCATTTGATCACAGGCGCACACAGTTGGATAGGCGTGGCGTAAGGTACGCTATGCCCCGCCGCCGCCACCACGCCCACCCCCTGTGTTAGCGCTGGGACCGCTGTGTGATTGACACACAGGTCCCAGCGCATGCGCCCCTCAGCTCATCTAACGTTCGCACTGCCACGTGTTATCCAGGCAAGTGCTCACTCCCCCAGTGAGTGCTCGCTCCCGCTGCCGTCTGCCTCCTCAGTGAGCCTGTGTCAATCACACAGCGGTCCCAGCGCTGACACAGGGGGTGGGCATGGTGGTAGTGGCAGGGCATAGCGTACCTCGTGCCACGCCTATCTGATTGTGTGTGGCTGTGATCAAAAGCATTTTTGGGGTGGTGATGAAAGCCAGCAAAAATAAGGTAAAAACCAATGCTGTACACACCATCTGCACACAGTACAAAGGCTGTGTGTAGGTTATAGCACCCAGAGTTCATGACAGTTTTGCTTTTAAGTAACAAACTGTGTTTTGCAACTAGTGTGCCTCCAGTTGTTGCATAACTGCAACCCCCAGCATGCATGGACAGCTAAAGGGCATGCTAGAAGTTGTAGTTGTAGCTGGAGGTTTGCCCCCCCTCCCCCCATGAGAATGTACAGGGTACATTCACACGGGTGGGTTTACAGTGAGTTTCTCACTGCAAGTTTGAGCTGTGGCAAATTTTCTGCCGCTGCTCAAACTCCCAGTGGGCAACCCTGTTTGGGAAACACTGCCTTAGGGTATTTTGGTGGCGGATGCACCACGGGGGGCTTTGTAAACGCACATGGCCCCCGACTTCCATTCCAACCAAATTCTCTCTCCAAAAACCCAGTGGCGTTCCTTCTATTCTGAGCATTGTAGTTCGCCCACAGAGCACTTTACATACACATGTGGGGTATGTTCTTACTCAGAAGAAATGGGGTTACAAATTTTGGGAGGCTTTTTCTCCTATTACCCCTTGTAAAAATCTCTTTCTCAAAGGATCCATTGGGGGACACAGACCTTGGGTATATGCTGCTGTCTCTAGGAGACTTGACACTATGGTAACCAAAAAGTCGGCTCCTCCCAGCAGGATATACCCGCCTCCAGGCCACTGAGCAATTCAGTTTTTGCTTAGTGTCTTAAGGAGGTGGACACTGGTCTGGTGTTCTCCAGACCAGGTCTCATATTTTTTAGGTTTAGGAAATGTGTTAGTGCTTTATTCCTTTTGCTTTCTGTTTTCAGGTGGGGACTCAGGAACTACGGTTCACTGTTTCCCCATTGCGAGAGGTGGCAGGAATCTTGGATGTACTGTTAACCCCCTCTCGCCAACGGTCAGCGCTTGGGGTTGTACCTCATGGGTCCGGGTCCCCCTACCTCCCTGTTCCCCTCGCTGTGAGCTTGGCTTGCTGCAGGTGACAATGCTGACTGAAGACTACATTCTAAAGACTTCTTCAGGTAAGTTCTTCAGCATAGGTAAGTTTTTTTTTCTCTCCTAGGTCTTGCAACAGCTGGAGACACCTGTTTTTGGACCTATCCTTACTGAAGCTGGGGCTGGCCGTGGGATATTCTTCCCTGCAGGGGGATTGTTTTTTATTATTGGGGGAGCAGTTGTGCAAGGGGCAGTGTTTCACAGTAAGGCTCACTTTATTTGACAATGTGTGTTACAGTACGCGCCGCAGGTTTCTCTCTGCGGGCGGGTGCGCCTTTTTACTTTCACATCGGCAGCCGCGGCTGCCGACAGCACTTTGCCTGCTCCATTCCCCAGGCGCATAAGAGCTCACTAAGGCGGCGTGTGCGCTTGGGGTTCGGAGCGGGCGCCATTATTAAGTCCTGCTGTATTTCTTTGGCGGCCCCGCGGACGTTAGCTCCGCCCACCAAGCCACATAAGCGCTTCAGCAGCGCCGTACGCGCGTTTGGGGCCGTGCAGGGGCCAATCACAGCACCCTTGCCTCTGACCCGGCCTCTTCCTCCTATTGGCCAGCGTCTCTTCTCTCTCCTCACAGCCACAGTGCGGAGTTCTTCTCACAGCAGCTGCATTGGGACACAGACTTGGGTGAGACTGTTCATTTTTTAGCTATGTCCGTGCCCAGAACTGTTCCTCCCTTTCAGCAGATATCGGGGACATTAGTTACCCATTACGCTTGTAAAAACTGCTCTGCAAAAATGCCAGGTTCTGCTGAACCCACTTGTTCTGCCTGCTCCACTGCTCCCCCAGACCCCCCTGCTATTTCTAACCCAGGTGCTCCTTCAGACACGGGTTTGGCCGCCCCTCCAGCCTGGGTTTCCTCCCTCTCCCAGTCTATATCCGACTTGGCACAGGTCTCCCGTTCTGTGGTGACTGCCTTGGAGAGGTCTACCCTTCACCGGCCCTCTAGAAGGTCCCATTCCCCTTCTCCCTATGCTTCACATAAGCGTAATAGGGGTGTCTCCTCTGACTCATACCCTGAGTCTTCTGGTAGACACGGGTGTTCCTCTTGCAGGTCTCGCCCAACCGCTTCTTCAGGCCACACGCGTCACTCTTCCAGAGGACGTTCCCGGGGTCACCGCTATGGCTCTCCTGAGCCACGTACCAGGTCGGAGTCTCCCTCTTCTACGGCCACCTCCACTCATTCGCACTCTCCTGGAGAGCTGGCAGACGAGGTTTCCAATTCGGCATCCGATTCAGAGGACCGTTCGGACTCAGTGGACATGGTGAACTCATTGGTTATGGCCATAAGAGACACCTTTAACCTAGAGGACCCAGGAACTTCAGACGCAGCTCCAGAAGTATCCTTTCATCGTGCCCGACCGGCACCCAAAGTGTTCAGCTCTCAAGCTGAATTTGATGCCATTCTAGAATCTGCCTGGAAGCACCATGAGAAGAAGTTTCAGGGACTGAAGAAAGTTCAAGCGCGATATCCTTTCGCCAAGGACCTTGTCTCCAAATTGACTTCCTCTCCGGCGGTGGATCCTCCGGTTTCCCGCCTCTCTAAAGCTACTACTTTGCCGCTGGCGGATGCAGCTGCCTTCAAGGATCCGGCAGACAAGAAGTTTGAGTCTTTAGCAAAGTATGCCTTGAAGCCGCGGGTTCCTTCCTGCCTTCGCCTCCACCTGGGTGTCTGAGGCCCTTTCGGTTTGGCATTCCCAACTCCGTTAGGGCATTCTTTGGCGATCTCCCCCGGAATAACTGTCTGCTCTGGCCCTCCAATGTTACGAAGCTGGAAACTTTCTGTGTTCTGCTTCCTTGCACTCAGCTCGCTGCCTTTGCCACCGGTAATCTAGTGGCCCTCCGTCGTTCCATTTGGCTTAAAACATGGAACGCGGATGCTGCATCTAAGAAGTCTCTCACCGAGATTCCTTTTACCGGTTCCCGACTTTTCAGCAAGCGCCTGGATGAGATTATCTCGGAGGCAACAGGTGGCAAGAGCTCTTTATTACCTCAAAACAATTCTAGCACTTCTTTCCGCAGAAAGTCTTTTTCCTTTCGGACGTCTGGCCCCTCTAAAGGGTCCAGCCAGGCGCCTCCACGTGACAAGAAGGTCCCCTTTTTCAAGGCGCATCCCTCTTGGAAGTCAGACACTAACCGTTCTGACTGTTTTGCTGCCAAATCGGGCAACCGCAAACCCACTTCTGCATGAAGGGACACTCCCACCCGCAGCTTTTTCTCGGGTGGGAGGTCGCCTCTTGCTCTTTCGAGACGTTTGGACCACGCACATTCAGTACTCCTGGGTCAGGGACATGGTGTCCAACGGATACCAGATAGAATTTGCCTCCCTTCCGAGGGATCGTTTTTTTCAGTCCCGTGCTCCCCCATCTCCCTCGCTTGTGAGGGAATTTCGGGAGGCTCTTCAGTCCCTTCTCATCCAGGGTGTCATTGTCCCGGTTCCTTCAAGGGCACGCTTTCGGGGCTTCTACTCCAATCTTTTTGTGGTTCCTAAGAAAAACGGTTCTGTGCGGCCAATCCTGGATCTCAAACGTCTCAACCAACATCTTCTTATCCGCCATTTCCAAATGAAATCTCTCCGTTCGGTGGTGGCGTCTATGGATCAAGGGGAGTTTCTTTCCTCGGTGGACATGATGGATGCCTACCTCCACGTTCCAATTTTTCCCGGACACCAGCGGTACCTCCGCTTTGCGGTTCCGGAAGGTCATTATCAATTTGTGGCTCTCCCCTTCGGTCTGGCCACAGCGCCACAACATTTTACCATGATTCTGGCGCCTGTGATAGCTGTGTTACGGTCAAGAGGGGTATCAGTGATACCCTACTTGGACGACCTCCTCATCAAGGCCTCCACCAGGCTCATTCCACCCAATCTGTGGGAGCATCCTGGGCTCTCCGAAACAAGGCCTCGGCCTCGCAGATCTGTAAAGCGGCCACCTGGTCGTCTTTGCACACTTTTTCGAGATTCTACCAGGTTCATACCTTCGCATCGGCTGATGCTAGTCTGGGCCGTAAAGTGTTGCAGGCGGCGGTGGTACAGCCGACTGCCTGACCTTTTTTCTCTGCCCACCCAAGGGACGGCTTTGGTACGTCCCAAGGTCTGTGTCCCCCAATGGAGCTGATAGAGAAAAGGAGTTTTTTTTGACTTACCGTAAAATCTCTTTCTCGAAGGGTCCATTGGGGGACACAGCTCCCGCCCTTTTCCAGGGTTCCTTTTCGGTTATCTGTCCGAGGGAGTGTTCAGTTAATTTTTCTTCTGGTTCACGGGTTAAAGGGGTTAAAGGTTTACAGATGTCTGATGGCGGGGGTCCCGCCACTGGGGACCCCCACAATCTCTCCTGCAGCACCCGCTTGTCATGAGCTGCACGGAGCGAAGATCACTCCGTGCTGATGACTTGCGATACAGGGACCGGAGTATCGTGACCTCATGGCCC
This sequence comes from Hyla sarda, assembly GCF_029499605.1. Lineage (NCBI taxonomy): Eukaryota > Metazoa > Chordata > Amphibia > Anura > Hylidae > Hyla > Hyla sarda. The sequence goes on along the minus strand of NC_079192.1, from coordinate 22,989,986 downwards.
CGATTCCTCGTGATGTCACGCCCCATACCATAGACTTGCATTGAGGGGGGCAGGTCGTGATGTTATGAGGGGGCGGAGCCGTGACGTCACGATACTCTGTGAGTCATCAACAGGGAGCGATCTTTGCTCCGTGCAGCTGATGACAAGCGGGTGCTGCAGGAGAGGCTCGTGACGGCCACTCCCCCCTCAATGCAAGTCTATGGGACTTGCATTGAGGGGGCATGGTCGTGACGTCATTGCACCAGTTCGCTCCTTGCACCAGATGTCTGGGGGGCCAATCAGACATCTTATCCCTTATCCTTTGGATAGGGGATAAGATGTCTAGGGGGGAGTAGCCCTTTAAGGTGTCTTAGGTTGCAGTAAATCTTCTGTGTAACTCTTGCCATGTAAAGCCCTGCGCCTCTGTATTCTACTCTAGAAGCAATGATTTCAGAGGATTTTTGCCAGCTTTATAGTTCAAGACCCGTATGTGGTTACCAAGAGGGAGCCATGTTGTGAAATGTAACAAATATAATTAAAATATACCGTATTTATCGGGGTATACCACGCACCGGCCTATAACACGCACCCTCATTTTACCAAGGATATTTGGGTAAAAAAAGTTTTTTACCCAAATATCCATGATAAAATGAGGGTGCGTGTGTGCGCGTGTATACCCCGATATACCCCCAGGAAAGGCAGGGGGAGAGAGGCCGTCGCTGCCCGCTTCTCTCCCCCTGCCTTTCCTGGGGTCTATAGCGCTGCTGTGGGCCCTTTTCACCCCCTGGTTATCGGCGCCACTGCCTGTTCTGTCCCCCTGACTATCGGTGCCGGCGCCGATAGCCAGGGGGAGAGAAGCGGCGCCGACAGCCAGGGGGAGAGAAGGGGCAGCGGCACCCATTGCCGGCGCCGCTGCCCCGTTGCCTCCCCCCATCCCCGGTGGCATAATTACCTGAGTCGGGTCCGCGCTGCTCCAGGCCTCCGTCGTGCGTCCCCAGCGTCGTTGCTATGCACGGCGCGGCGCTCTGACGTCATGCGCCGCGCCGTTCAGCGCATAGCAACGACGGAGGCCTGGAGCAGCGGAGCAGCGCGAACCCGACTCAGGTAATTATGCCACCGGGGATGGGGGGAGGCAACGGGGCAGCGGCACCGGCAATGGGTGCCGCTGCCCTTTCTCTCCCCCTGGCTATCGGCGCCGGCACCGATAGTCAGGGGGACAGAACGGGCAGCGGCCCCGATAACCAGGGGGTGAAAAGGGCCGACAGCAGCGCTATAGACCCCAGGAAAGGCAGGGGGAGAGAAGCCGGCAGCGACGGCCTCTCTCCCCTGCCTTTCCTGGGGGGTATCGGCGTATAACACGCACACAGACTTTAGGCAAAAAATTTTAGCCTAAAAAGTGCGTGTTATACGCCGATAAATACGGTATGTGAAAAATATAATACAAATATAGTGCGTCCTATGTATAATCCGGTGTCCGTCCTCTCCAGGCGTGGTGACTAGGGAGATGATGGAGACCATGCAGAACGCTGACATCATCAGGAAAATGACTGAAGACTTTAATGAAGTTAGTATTACAACATTTTCTTCATGTAAACTCCTAAGTAAGGGCTGTGGACACTTTGGCAAATAGTTTATAATTTGTTTTCTGAAAAACATATTTAAAAGTGACAACCAATGTGAGTGTTGTCCTTTACTAATGATAATGACTTAACAAACATTGCCAACTGCTCCATACTTCTAAAGGGTGTATTTGTGTGTACAGTATCCTGTGTATATTTGATGCGCAGGATTTAATGCTGCTAAGTTCAATGTATACTTATTGACAGAACTCAGCTTCAAATCTGCAACTTCAAATTCTGCGCATTAAATATGCACAGGATACTGTACATGGGAATACATCCTAAAGGGTTTTTTCTCTTTCGGTTGTTTTTCTTTATTATGTATAGAATAGGAAATCATACAGTATTAAAGGGGTACTCCACTGGAAAACATTATTATTTTTTTAAATCAACTGGTGCCAGAAAGATTTGTAAATTACTTCTATTAAAATATCTTAATCCTTTCAGTACTTATCAGCTGCTGTGTGTTCCACAGGAAGTTATTTTCTTTTTGAATTTCTGTCTGACCACAGTGCTCTCTGCTGACACCTCTGTCCATTTTAGGAACTGTCCAGAGCAGGAGAGGTTTTCTATGGGGATTTGCTCCTTCTCTGGCAGTTCCTAAAATGGACAGAGGTGTCAGCAGAGAGCACTGTGGTCAGGCAGAAAGGAAATTCAAAAAGAAAAGAATGTCCTGTGGATCATATAGCAGCTGATAAGGACTGGAAGGATTAAGATTTTTTAATAGAAGTAATTTACAAATCTGTTTAACTTTCTGGCACCAGTTAATTTAAAAACATTTTTTTTTTCCAGTGGAGTACCCCTTTAACAATTCTGCTCACATTACTTTGCTATTACCAGCACTGTAACCTGTTATATAGTAAACAAAAATGGTACAACTCACAGTTTAGTCCATAGTATCGCCTACGATGGACAGTCATGTTGTGTGATCCATAGTCCCCACATATCTAAAATGGAGAAAAGTATTACTTCGAGGAGCGGAACTTAATTTTATACATTATTACTACCTACAGGTCACATGATTGATGCCATTTATGGTCATTTTAATTAGCCTATGGATGTATTACACAGGACTTAACACTGGTTATACCATGCTGTACAGCAGTAATTCCCAACCAGTGAGCCTCCAGCTGTTGCAAAAGAACATATATTACTGGTATATAAGAGTTTTTTTTTCTCTATCTGCTCCATTGGGGGACACAGACCATGGGTGTATGCTTCTGTCACTAGGAGGCTCGACACTAATGGCAACAAGAGAAGTCGGCTCCTCCCAGCAAGGTATACCCGCCCACAGGCACCTGAGGTAATCAGTTTTAGCTTAGTGTCTTAAGGAGGTGGATATGGTCTGGAGTTCTCTCCAGACCAGGTCTTATGTTTTATTATTTTCCTAGTTAGGGATGTGTTATTTTTTTTTATTCCTTTTTCTTTCATGTTTTCAGGTGGGGATTCAGGAACTGCGGCTCACTGTCTCCCCATTGCGATTGAGGGGGCACAGACATTACGTATATGCGCTGTTAACCCCCTCTCGCCAACGGTCAGCGCCTGGGGTTGTACCTCATGGGTCCCCCTATTTCCCTGCTCGCCTCGCTCGCACATGGTAGCTCGGCGTGATGTAGGTGACAGAAAGCTGACTGAAGACCTCATAGAAGACTTCATTTGGTAAGTTCTTCTGACTGAGGTGAGTATATTCCCTTTCTCCTTAGGTACAGCCTTGCAACCTCTGGAGACCCTCACTTTTTCTCAGGGGCTGGCCTGGACAGGGTTTTTTTCTATATTTATTGCTGGGGTGAGCAAGAGCATTTTTTGACTGGGGCACAGCTTTATTCATACTTTTCACTTTCCTGAACGATATGCGTGTGTGGTGTGTGCGTTTCTTTAAGCGGCTGACAGCCGCGGCGTTTTTACTATGCGGGCGCATGAAGCGCCAGCTTACTTTCGCTTTCGGCAGCAGTCGGCTGCCAGCGGCGTCTCGCTCGCTTCCCCGCAAGCGCACATGCGAATGACAGTGCTCTCTGGGAGAGGAGCGGTCGTGGGCGCCATTACTGACCTTCTTGTCAGAAGCTGAGGGCACTATAGCTCCGCCCCCCCCCTGTTGTAGGGGCTTCTAAGAGGTGCAAATTAGCCTCCAATCAGCGCTGTGCGCGTGTTTGTGAGAGGCAGGGGCCAATCAGCAGTGCCCCTGCTCCTGGCCCGCCCCTCTTTTGCTATTGGCTGGCATTTCTCCACTAGAACGGAGTTCTCCTCACAGCAGCTGCCCTGGGGTCACAGACTTGGGCTGCACAGACAACTGGAGCGTTAGTTCATCATTTTGTCTGTAAAAGCTGTAATTCCAAAATGCCTGGTTCTGCTGAACCCATTTGCTCCCTCTAAACAGTTAACTGGAGTGTTAGCCACTCATTACATCTGTAAAAGCTGTATCTCAAAAATGTCTGGTTCTGCTGAATCACTTGTTCTGACTGCTCCCCCAGACCCCCCTGCTATTTTACCCCAGTTGTCTACCAGACCTGGTGGGTTCGGCCGCCCCTCCAGCCTGGGTTCTCTCCCTCCCCCAGTCTATATCCAACTTGGCTCAGGTCTCCCGTTATGTGCTGACTGCATTGGAGAGGCCCTCCCGGCCCTCCGGAGGGTCCCACTCTCCTTCTATACTGATGCTCTTGCAGCGTCATGGGGGTGTTTTTCATCTGACTCATCCTCCGAGTCTTCCGGCAGGCATGGGCGCTCCCCTCACAGGCATCGCTCTGTTACTATGCCCTGTAGCAAGCGTCGCTCCCCTAGAGGATGCTCCCATGATCACCGCTCTGGCTCTCCAGACGCGCGTATCTGGTCAGTCTCCCCCTCTTCCAGGGCCACCTCACACGTTCCCATTCACCTGGAGAACTTGTGGATGCAGTTTCCGATTCGGCCTCTGATTCAGAGGACCACACGGATATGTCAGACATGGTGCACTCATTGGTCTCGGCCACAAGAGACACCTTCCGTCTAGAGGACCCAGGAACTTCGGACGTGGCTCCAGAAGTTTCCTTTAATCATGCCCAACCTCCAGGGCTGCCTCACCTCGTTCCCATTCACCCGGAGAACTTGTGAATGAAGTTTCTTTTTCGGCCTCCGACTCAGAGGACCACACGGATATGCCTGATGTGGTGTACTCATTGGTTTCGGCCATAAGAGACACCTTCCAGCTAATGACCCAGGAACTTCGGACGTGGTCCAGAAGTTTCCTCTCATCGTGCCAGACCTCTTCCAGTGCTGCCTCACCTCGTTCCCATTCACCTGGAGAACTTGCTGATGAGATTTCTGATTCGGCCTCCGACTTCAAGCAACGCACGGATGCCTGATGTGGTGTACTCATTGGTTTCGACCATAAGATACACCTTCCATCTAAAAGACCCAGGAACTTCGGACGTGGCTCCAGAAGTCTCCCTTTTCTTTGTGCCCGACCGGCACCCAAGACCTTCAGCTCTCACTCTGAATTTTACACCCTGCTGGTATCCGCCTGGAGGCACCCTGACAAGAAGTTTCAGGAAACATAGAAGGTTCAAGCGCGGTATCCCTTCTCCAAGGACCTCATTGCTCGGTGGACCTCCTCTCCAACTGTGGATCTGCTGGTCTCCCTCCTCTCTAAGGCACCTACCGGGCCTTTGGCTGATGCGGCTGCTTTCAAGATCCAGCGGACATGCAGGTGGAGACTTTGGCAAACTTTGCCTTTGAGACAGCAGGATCTTCCTGCTTTTGCTTCGGCCTGGGGGTCAAGGGCCCTTTCAGTATGGTCTCCCATCTCCGCCAGGGTAGTCTTCAAGATCCCTCTGGAGGATTTATTTAATCTAGCTCCTGATGCTCCGCAGCTGGAGATTTTCTGTTCCATGCGCAGCCACTATGCTGCCTTTGCCACAAGCTACCTGGTAGCCACCGTCCCTCCATGTGGCTTAAAGCCTGGAATGTGGACGCCGCCTTCAGGAAGTGAGGCGTCGGGCGGAAAAGAGTTCTTTATTACCTCTAGATATGGCTCACAGAACCGCTTTCCGTCGTAAGTCCTCCTTCGGGTTCTGCGGACCTTTGGTGCCACCACAGGGTACCAACAAAGGGTCCAGCCGGGCGCCTTCATGGGAAGAGGGCTCCTTCCTTCTGAACCTGTCCCTCCCGGAGGTCGGCTATCCGTTCAGGCCGTTTTGCGGCCCCATCAGGCACCCGTAGGCCTTCCTCGATCTGATGGGTCGCCCCCACCAGCTGACCTTTCTCTGGTGTTGGTCGCCTCTTACTCTTCCGGGATGCCTGGACCACTCACATTCATTGTCCCAGTTCCTTCAGGGAAACTTTTTTGAGGTTTTTTCCAACCTCTTTGTGGTCCCCAAGAAAGGCGTTTCTGTTTGCCCAATCTTGGTTCTCGAGTATCTCAGCCAGCATCTTCTGCTTTCCATCCCGAATGGAGTCTCTTCGGTGCTGGCGTCCCTGGTTCATGGGGAATTTTTGTTCTTCGGTGGACATCAAGGATGCCTTCCTCCACATCTCATTGTTCCGGTCATCAGCGATACCTCCGCTTTGCAGTTCCAAATGGTCATTTTCTATTGTGGCTCTCCATTTCGGTCTGGTTACTTCTCCGCAGACCTTTAAAGGGTACCTCTCATCAAAAAAACTTTTGATATATTATAGATTAATGTATGCAGAATAACTTCACAATTGCATGTGCTTCTTTCTATTTAATTTTCCACTTTGAAGAAATGACCACTAGGGGTCTCCCTACCAGTCCTGGCAGCAAGCATTTCAGACTCATGCTGGAGTCCTAAACACTACGAGCTGCCAGCCTGCTTTGTTCACAACCTGTTTGGCTGTGAACAAAGCAGGCTGGCAGCTCTGAGTGTTTAGGACTCCAGCATGAGTCAGAAATGCTTGCTGACAGGACTGATTGGGAAAAATACAATAGAAAGAAGCATATTTTTCATTAACATGCTATTGTGAAGTTATTCAACATTCATTAATCTAAAATATATCAAAAGTTTATTTGATGAGAGGTACCCTTTAAAAAAGTCCTGGCGCCTGTGATAGCCCCTTTTACGGACAACATTTGTTTCCGTGATTCCTTACTTGGACGACCTTCTGATCAGAGCTCCAACCAGGGCCCAGATCCTGGAAAGTCTTAGTCTCAACCTCCAGACCTTGTCTCTCTCCGGTTGGATGGTCATTCGGGACAAGTCCAACTGCTTTTCTGGGGCTCCAGTTCGACGTGGCCTCTGCCCACTTTCAACTCCGCCGACCAATCGGCTGACTCTCTTATCAAGAGTCCGATGACTTCGGCACCCTGCTCCAGTTTCCATTCGCTTTTGCATGGATGTCCTTGGTCGGTTAGCGGCGGCCGTTGAGGCCGTGCCATTTGCCCAGTTTCATCACCGACCTCTTCAATTGGTGATTCTCTTCCAGTGGGACAGGTCTCCATTGTCACTCGACAGTCTTGTCGGTCCCTTCTATGGTGGCTTTGTTTCCCCCCTGCTTTTTCGGGGGCGCTCCTTCCTGCCCCTCCCTGCCAGTCTGTCGGGCTGGGGAGGTGTTTTCAAGGACCGGCCGGTCTGGGGCCTTGGTCCCTCGAGAAGCCCTTTTCCCCTTCAACATGTTGGGGCCTAGGGCAATCCTTTCTTTGCTTGCTTCTTGGGAAATTCCCTTCTGGGCGGAACTCAGGTTTCCGGCCATCTCAGCTTTTCATTACGGGCGTTTCTGGGATGTGGTCTTTCTCAGCCGATCCTCACCCGTCCAAGGCGAGTGGTCCCTACATCCAGAGGTGTTTGCAGTGATCTGCAACCTCTGGGGCGCTCCAGGCGTGGACCTCTACGGCTATGCCCTACCTTATCTGTTTCCTCCCCTTCCTCTCTTTTCGGGGTCCTGAGGAAACTCACAGCAGAGGGCGTTCCCGCCATTCTCGTGGCTCAGACTGGCCCCGGTGGGCGTGGTACGTCGTCGTGGTCAGGCTCCTGTACTACTTCTGCACCTTCCCTATCGTCCAGACCTCCTATATCAGGTCTCCTGTGCCACCCCTATTTACCCTCTCTGCTTTTGACAGCGTGGCGGTTGAGACAGCGGTTCTGAGGACCCGCGGTTTCTCTTCCCAAGTGGTCCACACCATGCTGAGGGCTCACAAGCCTTCCTCAGTCTTATTTCTGTTGGTGTGAAACTCAGCCTTTTTCTCCGGTCGTGGTTGGCTTTCAGCTCCATTAGGGGTCAAATGTTTCGGCTGTTTCCATTCTTTTTCAACGTTCTTTGGTGTTCAATTATCATGCCCGAACCTAGTTCAGGGAGTGGCACAAGCTGCCCCTCCTTATCAGTCCCTTTTCTCTATCGGCTCCATTGGGGGACACAGACCGTGGATGTATGCTGCTGTCTCTAAGGAGGTGTGACACCATGGTAATAAAAAAAAAAAGTCAGCTCCTCCCAGCAGGATATACCCGCCTTCAGGCTCTGAGCTAGTCAGTTTAAGCTTAGTGTCTGAAGGAGGTGGAAATGGTCTGGATTTTCCAGACCAGGTCTTCTGATTTTTTATTTTCCTAGTTCAGGGACGTGTTAGTTTTTTATTTCTTTTCTGTTTTCAGGTGGGGGCTCAAGGACTCTGGTTCCCTGTTTCCCCATTGCGAGTAAGGGGGCACAGACATTGCGTATATGCGCTGTTAACCCCCTCTCGCCAATGGTCAACGTCTGGGTGGTACCTCATGGGTCCGTGTCCCCCTTTTTCTCTGCTCGCCTCGCTCGCGCATAGCAGCCAGGCGTGATGCAGGGACAAAAGCTGACTGAAGACTTCACTGAAGACTCCATTAGGTAAGTTCTTCTGACTGAGGTAAGTACTTCCCCCCTTATTTTCTCCATAGGTACGAACTCGCAACCTCTGGAGACCCCCTGTTTTGGCCCACCTTCAGTCATGGGGCCTGCTTATACAGGGGCTGCACGTTATGCTGGGGGAGCAGTGGCACCTGAGGGGGCATATCTTCTAAGGCACCTTACTTTATGGGGCATATAGTATGGGGCTCTTTATTATCTGGTGTGTGTGTATGTTGGTGCAACTACTACAGCGCCTTATTTGCGGCTGTCGGCCGCGGCGCTACTCCGGGCCGGGCGCTCTCAGCGCCGGCTTACTTTCGTTATTCTTGCAGCGCTTTATCCCGGCTGACAGCCGCGGCGCTGCTACGAGCCGGGCGCTTCAGCGCTGGCCGCCCGCTCTATTCCCCCGAGCGCATATACGGCTAGGCAGGTGCGCTCGGGACAAGGAGCGTGCGCCATGACAGTTCTTCTTCGGCCGTCTGTAGCTCCACCCACTGGGCCGGGAGCTCTCAGACGTGCGAAGCAGCGTCCAATAAGCGCAGTGGGCGCGATTTTCTATGTAAGGGGTCGGTTACTGTGTGCCTTGCTTCAGGCACGCTCCTCCCTCATTATTGGCTGGCCTGTTAAGTCTCCCTGGCTGCACGGAGCGAGTTCTCCTCACTGCAGCTGACAGGGGACACAGACCATGGTGATAAAGTTCCTGTCTTCCTTTTTTTCTCACATTATGTCCGTACCCAGGGCTGTTCCTCCCTCCAAACAGAAACCTGGGAATTCAGTGACTTATTATATATGTAAGCACTGTAATACCAAGATGTCTGGCTCTGCTGAGCCCTCTTGCCCTGTCTGCTCCACTGCTCCCCCAGCCCCCTGGTGCCCCCTGATGCCCCTTCGGTCCCAGTGGGTTCAGCTGCTCCTCCAGCCTGGGTTTCTTCCCTGACCCAGTGTATGGCTGACTTGACCCAAGTCTCCCGTTCGGTGGCTGAGGCCTCCCGGGAAATGGTGTCCGCCTTGAAGGGGTCTTCCCTGCGCAGAACCTCTGACAGGGCCCGCTCCTCGTCTCGCTCTCATAAGCGTGCTAGAGGTGCCTCGTCTGACTCTTCCATTGAGTCTTCTGATAGACGTGAGGGTTCCCCTCGTGAGTCCCGCCCCCCTTATCTTCTGGGCACAAACGTCGCTCCTCCAGAGGACGTTCTCGGAGTCGCCGCTCTGCTACGCCAGAGCCGCGTACCCGGTCTGGGTCACCCCCCTCCAGGACTGCCTCTACTCATTCACATTCCCCTGGTGAACTTGTAGATGAGGTTTCCGAGCTGACATCTGGCTCAGAAGACCGCTCAGACTCAATTGCAACGGTGAACTTATTGGTGACAGCCATAAGAGACACCTTTCACTTGGAGGACCCAGGATCTTCGGATGTCAATCCAGGAGTATCCTTTCATTGTGCTAAGCCAGCACCTCAAAGATTCAGCTCTCACGCTGACTTTGACGTCATTCTGGAATCTGCATGGAAACATCCAGACAAGAGGTTCCCGGGAATCAAGTCAATTCAAGATCGTTATCCATTTGACAAGGACTTTGTCGCTAAGGTGGTTTCCCCTCCCTCAGTGGATCCACCAATCTCCCGGATCTCTAAGGAGACTACCCTGCCTCTGGCAGATGCCGCTGCCTTCAAGGATCCCGTGGACAAGAAGGTAGAATCTTTAGCGAAGTTCGCTTCTGAAGCAACTGGCTCTTCTTCGCCTCGATATGGGTGTCCAAGGGCCTGTCGGAGTGGTGCCAAAAGCTCCATCAGGATATCTCAGCGGGATATCCCCCCCCCCCCAGAGGATCTATCTGCTCTGGCAGCCCGTTGTTCTGCCTTTGCTGTGGGTCACCTAGCGGCTCTCCGCCGCTCTATGTGGCTTAAAGCTTGGAATGCGGATGCCGCCTCCAAAAGGTCTCTCACTGAGCTTCCCTTTACGGGTGGCTGTCTTTTTGTCAAATGCCTTGATGAGATTATCTCTGAGGCAACGGGAGGTAAGAGTTCTTTGTTACCTCAAAATAAGGCTTGCCCCACTTCCCAGAGGAAGTCCTTTTTCTTTCGGACCTCTGGCCCCAGTAAAGGGTCCAGGCAGGCGCCCTCGCGAGACAAGAAGGCTCCCTCGTTCCGGGCACGCCCGTCTTGGAAGTCGGACTCCAACCGCTCCGGCCGTTTTGCGCCCAAATCGTGCAACCGCAAACCCACTTCTGCATGAAGTGAGGCCCCCACCCGCGGTTTCTTTTCAGGTGGGAGGTCGTCTCTTGTTTTTCTGAGACATCTGGAATTCGCACATTCAGGACTCTTGGGTCAGGGATGTGGTGTCCAACGGTTACCGAATCGAATTTGCCTCCCTTCCGAGGGATCGCTTTTTTCGATCTCGAGCCCCCCGGTCTCCTCCTCCTGGCGAAGCCATTTCGAGCGGCTCTCCAGTCTTTGCTTCTCCAGGGAGTCATCGTCCCTGTTCCTCCAGGGGAACGGTTTCGGGGTTTCTATTCAAATCTTTTTGTGGTCCCCCAGAACGGTTCTGTGCGACCAATCCTAGACCTCAAGCGTCTCAACCATCACCTTCTCATCTGCCACTTCAGAATGGAATCCCTCCGTTCGGTGGTGGCATCCCTGGAACAAGGGGAGTTTCTTTCATTGGTGGACATCAAGGATGCCTACCTCCATGTGCCAATATTTCCGGGCCATCATCGGTACCTCCGCTTTGTGGTTCCGGAGGGGCACTTTCAATTCGTGGCCCTCCCCTTCGGTCTAGCCATGGCTCCTCGGGTCTTTACAAAGATCCTTGCGCCAGTGATGGGCCTGTTACGGTCAAGGGGGATCTCTGTGATACCCTATCTGGACGACCTTCTCATCAAGGCTCCAACCAGAGCCCAGACTCTGGAGAATCTGGACATCACTCTCCACACTCGCTTCGGGTGGATGTCAACCGGGACAAGTCAGTCCTCTGTCCTGCCCAGTCTCTAACTTTCCTGGGACTTCGATTCGACACGGCTTCTGCCCGAATTTGTCTTCCGCCGGACAAACGTCTGGCGCTCCGGCCGGGAGTCCGCTCCCTTCGGACCCAGGTATCAATCTCCATCCGCACTTGTATGGAAGTCCTGGGTCAGATGGTGGCAACTATGGAGGCCATACCCTTTGCCCAGTTTCATTACCGCCCCTTTCAACTGACGATTCTTTCTCGATGGAACAGGTCTCCCTTGTCCCTCGATCGTCAGATTGTTCTTCCTCGCAGGGTCCGTCAGTCCCTGCTCTGGTGGCTCCGCTCCCCCCTTCTTCTCCAAGGGCGGTCCTTTCTTCCCCTTCACTGGCAAGTTGTTACAACGGATGCCAGCCTGTCAGGCTGGGGCGCTGTGTTCAGGGATTGGACGGTTCAGGGACTCTGATCTCCCCCGGAGACTCTTCTCCCGATAAACATATTGGAATTACGGGCGATTCTACTTTGTCTTCTTCATTGGGAGTCCTGTCTTCAGTCCCGTCCTGTCCGCGTTCAGTCGGACAACGCCACGGCTGTGGCGTACATAAATCGTAAGGGCGGCACTCACAGCTCGGCAGCCATGGCCGAGGTGACCAAGATTCTCTCCTGGGCGGAGAACAAAGTTCCGGCCATTTCGGCGATTCACATTCCGGGAGTGCTCAACTGGGAAGCGGATTTCCTCAGTCGGTCCTCTCCCGACCCCCGAGAGTGGTCTCTTCATCCGGAGGTCTTCACGCAACTCTGCGACCTCTGGGGCATTCCGGACGTGGACCTCTTCGCGTCCCTGCACAATCGGAAGATTCTTCTGTTTTTGTCCAAGTCCCGGGACCCTCAGGCTCTGGCCTTGGACGCCCTAGTGATTCCTTGACCGGGGTTCGCCCTACCTTATCTGTACCCTTCTCTTCTGCTCCTTCCCAGTGTGCTCAGGAAGCTCAAGGCAGAGGACATCCCCGTCATTCTGGTAGCTCCAGATTGGCCCCGAAGGTCGTGGTACGCCGACGTAGTCAGGCTCCTGGACGACGCTCCTCTACGCCTTCCGCTCCATCCGGGGTCTCTCTCAGGGTCCTCTTTGCCACCCCAATTTACAGTCGCTGTATTTGACAGCGTGGCGGTTGAGACCGCGGTTTTGAGGACCCGCGGGTTCTCTTCCCATGTCATTCACACCATGCTCATGGCTCGTAAGCCCTCCTCCGCAAGAATTTACCACTGTACTTGGCGGTCTTATTTTCGTTGGTGTGAGGCTCAGGACTTCTCCCCGGTGACCTTCTTGGTTCCCTGTCTTCTCTCTTTTTTGCAGTCGGGGCTGGAACTGGGGTTGTCTCTCAGTTCCCTTAAAGGTCAGGTTTCGGCCCTTACTGTTCTTTTCCAGCGACCCCTGGCTTCTAATTCACATGTCCGGACCTTCCTGCAAGGAGTGGCGCACGCTGTTCCTCCTTATCGGTCCCCTTCTCCCCATTGGGACTTGACTTTGGTTCTGAGTGCCCTCCAGGGTGCACCTTTTGAGCCCCTTAGAGAGGTGTCTCTCCGCCTCCTTTCTTGGAAGGTGGCGTTTCTTGTGGCTATCCCCTCCATCCGGAGGGTGTCTGAACTGGCAGCTCTTTCCTGCCGTTCTCCGTTTCTGGTGATCCACCAGGACAAGGTCGTTTTCCGGCCAGATCCTTCCTTTTTACCTATTTTGGTCTCGGCTTTTCATCTCAATAAGGACATTGTCCTCCCATCCTTTTGTCCGTCTCTTCTCATCCTAAGGAGCGCTTGCTACACAAGCGTGATTCGTCAGTGTGATTCCTTTTTCGTCCTTACGGAAGGTCGTCGCAAGGAACAACCTGCTTCCAAGGCCACCATTTCTAGGTGGATTCGGTCCGCCATTTCGGAAGCCTATCGCTGTAAGGGGAAGATTCCTCCTTTCAGGGTTGTGGCTCATTCCACTCGTTCTGTTGGGGCATCCTGGGCTCTCCAGAATAGAGCCTCGGCCTCGCAGATTTGCAAGGCGGCTACCTGGTCGTCTTTGAACACTTTCTCGAGGTTTTACCGAGTTCATACCTTCGCATAGGTTGATGCTAGTCTGGGTCGTAAAGTGTTGCAGGCGGCAGTGGATCGGCCGTCTGCCTGAATACTTATCTGCCCACCCAAGGGACGGCTTTGGTACGTCCCACGGTCTGTGTCCCCCAATGGAGCCGATAGAGAAAAGGAGATTTTTTAACACTTACCGTAAAATCTCTTTCTCGAAGGATCCATTGGGGGACACAGCTCCCGCCCTTTTTGGGTTTTTTCCTTTGGTTCTCTGTCCGAGGGTGTGTTCAGTTATGTTTTTTCTTCTGGTCCTCGGACAGTTTTAGGTTCTCTTTGGCCTATTGATCTCCTCCTATTGCTCTGGAACTTAAACTGACTAGCTCAGAGCCTGAAGGCGGGTATATCCTGCTGGGAGGAGCTGACTTTTTTTTTTATTACCATAGTGTCACACCTCCTTAGAGACAGCAGCATACACCCACGGTCTGTGTCCCCCAATGTATCCTTCGAGAAAGAGATTTTACGGTAAGTGTTAAAAAAATCTCCTTTTTTTCCCTTGGGACTTACACTTGGTCTTAGGTGCTCTGCAAAATGCCCCTTTTGACCCTCTCAGGGACATTTCTCTTCGCCTCCTTCCCCGGAAGGTTGCGTTCCTTATTGCTCTTACCTCTGCCGTTCTCCCTTCCTGGTGGTATACCAGGACAAGTTGTTTTCCGTCCAGGTTTGTCCTTCTTACCTGAGATGGTTTTTGACTTTTTCATCTCAATGAGGACATCGTCCTACCGTCCTCTTGTCCGGCACCTTCTCATCCCTGGAAGCGTTTGTTCCACAACCTGGTTGTGGTGAGGGCTGTTCGGACTAATCTCTCAGTCACACTTTCCTTTCGGCAGTGTGATCCCCTTTTTTGTTTTTCCGGAAGATCTCTGTATAGAACAACCTGCTTCTACGGCCACCAATTTTCAGTGGATCCGGTCTGCTCTTTTTGGGAGCTTACCGCTGCAAGGGAAAGATCCCACCCTTCAGTGGTTTTGCTCATTCCACTCGTTTTTCGGGGCATCCTGGGCCCTCCACTACGTGGCTTCGGCCTTGCCGTTCTGTACGGCGTCCGCGTGGTCGTCTTTGTACACTTTGGCGCGACCAATTGCCATGGGGAATAGGGAGCCCACATGCATATTGCATATAAAAAAAATCAATAACATTTTCACAAAATGAAGATTTGTAGTTACTCTTTATATTGTTTTTTTCAATAAGTCATCTCACTACACATTGTATAGGCAGACTTGCCATTCAGGATTCAAGGAAAACTGGGAATCCGTAAATACATGTAAGTAAGAGGAGACTGAATAAACCAATGTTTGCCAACCAGGGTGCCTCCAGCTGTTGCAAAACTACAACTTCCGGCATGCTCGGACAGCCGTAGGCATGCTGGGAGTTGTAGTTTTGCAACAGCTGGAGGCACCATGGTTGGGAAACAGTGCTGTACAGAGACAGGGCTTACTGCACTGGTATAAGAAATGTGAGCAGAATATTTACTACATGTATATGAGAAAACTATGATTTTCTATTCTATAAATTCTCAAAACACTAAAAAGGAGAAACCCCTTTGAGGCCTGTTTACATGGGATAAGGATAACAAACTCCAATCTGTGATCAGTGTTTGTTTACTGAGCCTTTACACAGCTTGACTAACCATGCAGCCGGCCAACACGAATGATCACTGGATTGTTCATGCGATCTCTGCTGCGGCACCTCAGTCATCAGGTGCACAGAGTGAACTTTGCTCCATTCCTGATGACTAGTTATGCGGCGCTGATGTCACGGCCACGCCCCCTCCCATAGACTTGCATTGAGGGGGCGGGATCATGACGTCAAGAGGGGACATGGCCATGACTTCACGAGCCTCTGGTGCAGCAGCCAGCTTTCTAAGAGAATGCCGGGTGCTACAGGGAGATCATGGGGTCCCAGTGGTGGGCCCCCCTGTGATCAGACATCTTATCCTTTATCCTTTGGATAGGGGATAAGATATCTAGGGGTGGAGTACCCCTTTAAACTCTATGGTCAGCCCCATTGCCTTGTTTACACAGCACGATGTTTGACTGATATCAATAATTTTATTGGGCGCACAATAGATTGCTGGCCCTTTTACTTGGACCATTTATCAGGAGCATTCCCTATACTTGGCCTATGTAAAAGGACCTTTATTTACTCATAAATGAGCAGGTTTTCATATAAATTCAATGATGTCTCTTTCCCCAGGACTCTGCAGACTATCCTCTGTCCCTCAGTAGCCGGCCATGGAAGAAATTCAGAGTGAATTTTGGAGAATTTCTTGGCATGTTGGTCAGCTGCTGTCAGTACAATATCATCTATGATGGGGTTCTTATGGACATACTTATCTCCTTCCTCACCGGACTCTCCGATTCCCAAGTACGGGCCTTCCGACATACCAGCACATTCGCAGGTGCGTTTTTTGCAGGAAATCACATTGCTTTATTTGGGCACCTTGTTTCTTTTGTACCTCTTTTGCCAAAAGCAGTTTCTATTCACCTCTAACTAGGTCCTATTTTGGCAATAGAGATGCAGAAGAAGCAATGATCTGATGGCTGTAACTATCAGCCTCTGGTCTGAGTGCCATCACTAGGAACTGGTTTATCCGGATAATGACCAGACTCTATAAATTACTGTCAGAACTGTACATCCCTAGGCTGTTAGTAGTCAGTAATCGCTGGCTCCAAACATGTACATCGCTGCTCCTTTTACCTATTTTACTCTGTTCTACCCCAGACCGAACTGATTTTGTGCCTTTACTAAAATGTTTGCATTTGGATAAATATCCTCAATGTCCATAGGCCATATCTGAGGCTATGGAAGAACACCTGAAGCAGGGTTTTGTTCTTGTCGCCATAGCAATGTTATGCAAAGAAGACATAAATTGCATCTTAATGGACAGGAGAATTACCAGAAGATTAAAGGGGTACTCCGCTGCTCAGCGTTTGGAACAAATTGTTCCGAAAGCTGGAGCCGCTGGGAGCTCGTGACGTCATAGCCCCGCCCCCTCATGATGTCACACCCAGCCCCCTCAATGCAAGTCTATGGGAGGGGGCGTGGCGGCTGTCACTCCCCCTCCCATAGACTTGCATTGAGGGGGTGGGGCTTGACGTCACGAAGGGGCGGGGCTATGACGTCACCAGCTCCCGACTCCAGCATTCAGAACCGTTTGTTCCAAATGCTGAGAAAACAGAGCATGAAAAGCAATTAAACATATTTTTCCAGTTTTTTTTAATACTTCAAAGTGAAATGATATTGCAGTTTCAAATAATAAGAAAGTCTTACGGGACTAAAATGTAAACAATGCAGCTTTTAAAAAGGTGACCTTTTGCTCTTCCCATCAAGGCCCAAAATACCCTTGGTCGATGAAGGGTTACAGGGCTTCTATGTAGCACTGATGAGTTGTGAGATTGTTTAAAATTTCACCTTTATTCTTATCCACTTAAAAGATAACGTGAAATGGTAGAAAAAATGTATTCAAAAAAATATCAAAAAATACATGCATATAAACAGTAAGCCGCCAATACTAGTGCATAATATAAAGTGCATATTAAGGCATTATTCAAGTTCATTTATAGGCTGAGCATACATTTATAACTCTGTGTGACATGGGCACTCCAGTTTGTCATAGTTCACACAGGTATATGTTGTTCAGATAATCTTTTCCTATCCACATGGATGATCACTTGTTTATGAAAACATCCAGCAAATTATTTCTAGGGCATAGTACACATCTCTCCTATACCATGTGTGCATAATAGTGTATATAGGATCCTGCACATTAACTTGCCTCAATGTCCACATCGGTAGTCCTTGCCGTCAGTTCACTCGACATACGGATTCAACGCGTTTCCTGCTGTAAATTTCATCAGGAATCAATGTAGTACATCATTGGGCCTCGCAACAATATCCATTTCTTCGGCTCCATGTAGCGTGATGCCGATGCGGCACTGGTGACGGCCGCCATCAGTGCTGTATCAGCATCACGCTAACATGGAGCCGAACAAATTGATATTGTTGCGAAACAAAATGCTGTACTACAATGATGAAAATTACAGCAGGAAACGCATTGAATCCGTATGTCAAGTGAACTGACGGCGAGGACTACTGTACAGGCTGAGCATACTGAAGCAAGCACGGGATATCAGGCTTTTCAGTACAGTCACTGCACGCTATGTCCATAAGAATTGATTCCACTGCAAATGGAATTAAATTGATTGGCAAATTGCAATATGTGCACTGAGGTTTTTTGATGCGGACATTGAGGCAAGCCAATGTGCAGGATCCTATATTTCAGTGGTCTTCAACTGCGGACCTCCAGATGTTGCAAAACTACAACTCACAGCAGGCTAATTAATGTGCAGGATTCTATATGTGAACTAATGCCAATGCATATATGGACTTTGAATTGATTTGCAAACCGCAATATGTGCACTGAGGTCAATTGATGTGGACATTGAGGCAAGCCAATGTGCAGGAGCCTATAGACCAGTGGTCTTCAACCTGCGGACCTCCAGATGTTGCAAAACTACAACTCCCAGCATGCCCGGACAGCCAACGGCTGTCCGGGCATGCTGGGAGTTGTAGTTTAGCAACATCTGGAGGGTCCGCAGGTTGAAGACCACTGCTATATACACTATTACGCACACATGGTATAGGAGAGATGTGTACTATGCCCTAGAAATAATTTGCTGGATGTTTCTATTATCAAGTGATCATCCATGTGGATAGGAAAAGACTATCTGAACAACATATACCTGTGTGATCTATGACATAAACTGGAGTGCCCATGTCACACAGTTATAAATGTATGCTCAGCCTATAGCCTATAAATGAACTTGAATAATGCCTTAATATGCGCATTATATCATCACTAGTATTGGCGGCCTACTGTTTATATGCACATATTTTTTGTATATATTTTTTCTACCATTTCACATTATTATCTTTAAGTGGATAAGTATAAAGGTGAAGTTTTAAGCAATCTCACAACTCATCAGTGCTACATATATTTATGAAGTGAGAGATATATATGGATATAATTACTGATCAGTGCAATATATTAAGGGGCTTCAGTCCTCAATCTGTGAGCTAAAAGGTAGAGATGCAGTCTATCAGTCTTCTGTTCTGCCTGGCTAAAGCCAAGGATGTCTCACATCTGAATTACTTGTCCTGTAATACACTGCCCAAAAAAAAAATAAAGGGAACACTAAGATAACACATCCTAGATCTGAATGAATGAACTAATCGTAGGAAATACTTTCATCTTTACATAGTTGAACAAAATCACACAAAAATTATCAATGGAAATCAAATGTATGAACCCCTGGAGGTCTGGATATGGAGTCACACTCAAAATCACAGTCGAAAACCAAACTACAGTCTGATCCAACTTTATGTAATGTCCTTAAAACAAGTCACAATGAGGCTCAGTAGTGTGTGTGGCCTCCACGTGCCCGTATGACCTCCCTACAATGCCTGGGCATGCTCCTGATGAGGTGGCGGATGGCCTCCTGAGAAATGTCCTCCCAGACCTGGACTAAAGCATCCGCCAACTCCTGGACCGTCTGTGGTGGATGGAGCGAGACGTCCCAGATGTGGTCAATCGGATTCAGGGGAACGGTCGGCCAGTCCATAGAATCAATGCCTTCCTCTTGCAGAAACTGCTGACACACTCCTGCCACATGATGCCTAGCATTGTCTTGCATTAGGAGGAACCCAGGGCCAACCGCACCAGCATATGGTCTCACAAGGGGTCTGAGGATCTCATCTTGTTACCTAATGGCAGTCAGGCTACCTCTGACAGACACAGCATATTATCTGTATAAACTGAGACCATGTATATAAAAAGGAATTGTATTTTTATTTATAACTATATCTACTGAAGAAAGAGTCATTGTACATTCTCAAGTACCCTGAAACGCGTCTAGGAATTATATTTATGGACACTTTATTACAATAATATTATCCAGCAAATGCAACCAGTCTACTAGTCCAGCCATCCATATTTTGGGACTGTACCTGAAACCTTCAGATTGCTGCTGACGTCAGACGCCTAGCCACGAGGACTCTCCTGGGTGATTCCATCTTTCCAAGTGCTGCAGCTATGGGATCGAGTCAATCACTAGCGCCTGCCAGCGCTCTCCGCGATCTGTACAGTACCTTCTGCTTCAACAACTATACGGGACCCAGCCGGAACATCAGCACTTGCGCGCGCTCCTCACGTCCTGCACAGCTTCATTTGTTCCAACTACCTGCTGCATTCACAGGGTGCGGTGCATACGGACCAACCGCAGCTGCGCCTGCCAGCGCTTTCCATCTAGCGTGCTTGATTGAGTCATCAGCACTACCACTCTGCATCAGGCGTCTGACCTCGCAGGTAATATACCGGCAGATGTTTGCTGATAGAATTTATAGGTGAAACCCCAGCATACGAACTGTATACCAAGTTAAATCCTGCAGAACTGTCTCCTTTTATACATGCTGGATTTAATGTAATAAGTGCCCTTTTTATTTTATTTTTATTATTTTATACATATTGTCCTTATTGTTGTGCATCTATTCCTGCCACAAGGGCCCTGTGACAGGAGGTGCAAATTTTATGCATATGCAAATTTTAATAAAATATAATAATTGAAGCACAGTCTCTTATACTAATGTCTACATAAATTTCTATCATGAACCAGTAACCCTGGTATTTTCCTTGAGGTATATGGTTACAATTGTTTTACTATATTTTCCATTTAACACCTAAGGTATAGGTGTAAAACTATAGTATACCTCTGAGAATTAATTGTGAACTGCACTACCCAAATTTTTACCTCTGGCAAGCACATGGAGGGCTGTGCGGCCCCCCAAAGAAATGCCATCCCACACCATTACTGACCCACCGCCAAACCGGTCATGCTGGAGGATGTTGCAGGCAGCAGAACATTCTCCACGGCGTCTCCAGACTGTCACGTCTGTCACATGTGCTCAGTGTGAACCTGCTTTCATCTGTGAAGAGCACAGTGTGCCAGTGGCGAATTTGCCAATCTTGGTGTTCTTTGGCAAATGCCCCCAGCGGTGTACGTCGGGCCCTCATACCAACTCTCATGGAGTCTGTTTCTGACCGTTTGAGTGGACACATGCACACTTGTGGCCTGCTGGAGGTCATTTTGCAGGGCTCTGGCAGTGCTCCTCCTTGCATAAAGGTGGAGGTAGCGGTCCTGCTGCTGGATTGTTGCCCTCCTACAGCCTCCTCCATGTCTCATGATGTACTAGCCTGTCTCCTGGTAGCCCCTCCAAGCTCTGGACACTACGCTGACAGACACAGCAAACCTTCTTACCACAGCTCGCATTGATGTGCCATCCTGGATGAGCTGCACTACCTGAGCCACTTGTGTGGGTTGTAGACTCTGTCTCATGCTACCACTAGAGTGAAAGCACCGCCAGCATTCAAAAGTGACCAAAACATCAGCCAGGAAGCATAGGAACTGAGAAGTGGTCTGTGGTCACCACCTGCAGAACCACTCCTTTATTGAGGATGTCTTGCTAATTGCCTATAATTTCCACCTGTTGTCTGTTCCATTTGCACAACAGCATGTGCAATTGGTTGTCAATCAGTGTTCTTCCTGAGTGGACAGTGTGATTTCACAGAAGTGTCATTGACTTGGAGTTACATTGTGTTGTGTAAGTGTTCCCTTTATGTTTTTGAGCAGTGTACTACATGCTGCTACAGGTGAAATGTGTGGCTGGATGTAGCTCCCCTGGGGAGTACCAAGAGCAAGACCAAGGGCGATCAGCTGATCTGATGACTCAAGCCTGTTAAGGCAGATGTAATAGGAGTTTGTTCTTTCTTTTATTAAAAGAAAATAACCATCAACAGCACAAGTATAGTCCAGGATAAGGTATCTGTACATGGTACTATAGCTGTGTAGTAGGGTCAATTATATCAGTACAAATTGCAGTATCTGACATCCACATACAATAATGGGCTCATACTAGACGGTAACAAAAGAAATATAAAACAAACAAACAACAAAGAAGAAAAAAAAAAAACAAGCCCAGCCCTCGCTCCAACCCCATCAACTCCTGGTAGGACGAGAAGGTGCGAGTAGACGACACTGCTGCCAGACTAAAGGTTCAAGGTGAAGAAGAGTGCGGAAGATCAATTGTAGTAGAAGAACATTGAGTCAAGGAAGGGTGGGGGGGGGGGGGGGGGACAGGACCAAGATCCCCATAAGTGTTCAAATTTTGCCGGGCACTTCCTGTTTTTATACACCACATGCGAGAAAGGGTTGAGTTCACCAGGTTATTCCTTTAGGTAAAGGTCGGGGGCCTCGGATCCGTCCACCTAAGGGCAATCGCCTTATTCACAAGAAACAGGAAGGTATGTATATGGTGGGGCCAAACCAGTTCATCCAACACACCAAATAAACATCCGTGGTTCTATAGGGGGGTTGAGGGATCCAATATGGTGGATATCAGTGGCAACAGTGACCAGCATCTGAGACCTATAATTGTATAGGCATAATGATGTCATTGCAAGTGAAAGAGAAAGTTTGTGTACTTTAGTTTAAGCAGTTTTTTCCAACCAGGGTGCCTCCAGCTGTTGCAAAACTACAACTTCCAGCATGTTCAAACGGACAGCTGGAGTCATTACTGGTTGGCGGACACTGCTAAAGAGCATGGAAACATTCAGTGGTTGTTAGGCTATATAAAGAAGTCATTGACCAGGTTTTCTACAGGCCCCCCCCCCCATCCTTCACAGAACTAACATGCAGTGAGAAAATCATTCTAAGGGTAAGGTCACACATAGCGTAAACGCTGCGTATTCGTTGCACCTGCGTTTTTCTGCTCTAGCAAAGTTTATGGTAGTATTAATAAACACCCATAGACTTTGCCAGCACTGTAAAGCACACGAGCGGCAAATACGCAGGTGTGACCCTACCCTAAGGCTATATTTACATGGCGGAAAATGTGCGGACATTTGCATATTCCAGCAGTGACTTCATAGACCCAATGCATTTCCCAGTAGAATCTGCAGAAACCATTAACAGGTTCATTGCTCCTGCGGATGCCGAAATCGGGATTGCTGCAGATTTTCCGCCGTGCAGCAGAATTCCATTGAAATCAATGGACTCTGCTGCAGCTGAATTTCCAAGCTGAATATTTCTGCTCGGAAATTCCGCCATGTGAACATTCCCTTAGGCTGAAAGAATCTTTGGCCGACAGTTCTGGAACAAGCTTCAAGTATCTCTGCTCTTCAGTCCCCGAGTTTGTACCATGTCGGGGATGTGTTTTTCTGCTGTTTCCCAGCTTCTCCCTGATTGATGGATCAGTGCGGGGAGAAGCTGTGGGAGGATACTGCACAAATGGAAGGGACCATGAGCAATAAATCTTACACATTTCTGTGCCATCTGTTCAGCTGGTTTTGTCTGGATTTCACTGATCCCTGCCGCTTCTGCTGACACCCCCGTCTCCTGGCTTTGGCTGCTCTTTATTAGATGCTTTTAATATCTTGATTACTAGAAAGGTTATGGAGAAATGTCACTAACACTGCCCGGATTAGAGAAGTGTATGTTCTGTGTGTGGGCACAGACAGAGCCTGGAATCTGTGGGGAAGAGAATCCAACAATGTGGGGGAAATAAACTGCAGATGTTTGGGACAGAAAACTATTTCCCCTGTGCCCTTAGTCCATTATAATTCAATGCATAGAAAACTGCAATAATTAGATTTTAGTGTCCACTTTTTATTTTATTGGATTGGATATGTTGGATTATGAAGCCTAAGCAATTTGTATTGGGAAATGTAGCAAAAATAACTTACAGTAAAATTGTGATAGATAGTTCAAGGTTGGAAAGAGAAAGAGATCCATCAAGTCCGAGCTATAGTCCCACAGCAGGTGACTAGATTCATTTCAGTAAAGGTCTAGTGAAGGACTGCGATGAACACTAGATATCGTCTTGTTTCAAACTTTAAGGGTGCATTCACACCACGATTTGGGCAAACGGCAGCCCGCTGCCGTTTGCCCAAATCATGGTGTGAATGCACCCTAATACTGTTTACATCGCAATTTATTATTTGTTAGTCGAAAGCCTGACCAGACCTGAAAATTACCCCCTTAAAGACTAGTATGAGGGCTCATCTTCTGCTCTGGACTGCTCTCTATCAGACCAGAGCAGGAGACCCATGGAAGGCGACGGAAGCAGGTGAGGGGACCTCCGTCTGCCGTCTTGGATGATCGGATCTCTGTGGCAGCGCTGCGGGTGAGCCAATCATCCATTTTAGTGACCGCAACGCTGCAGATGCCGTGATCTGTATTGATCACGGCACCTGAGGGGTTAATTGCAGACAGCCGCGCCATCGCGGATGTCGGCCATTACCGGCGGGTCCTTGGCTGCTGTCAGCAGCCGGTACCTGCCGCACATGACCTGAGCATCGCTCCGTTGCTCACGGTAATGTATACGACGTAAATGTACGTCCTGGTGCGTTAAGTACCACCGCACCAGGAGGTACATTTACGTCCTGCGTCATTAAGGGGTTAAAGGGACACTCCTTCCATAGACATCTTATCCTCTATCCAAAGGATAGGGGATAAGATGTCTGATCGCGGGGATCCCGCAGCTGGGGAACTTCGCTCTGTGCCGGATGACTGGCTATGCGGGACAGAGGCTCATGACGTTACGGCCATGCCCCCTCAATGCAAGTCTATGGGAGGGGGCGTCTATGGGAGGGGGCGCCTCCGGCGCAATAATCAGACAATCTAAACGAGTGCCGCGGGGGTCCCCAGGGGTCCCCTTTTGATAGGGTGTAAGATGTCTAGGGGTGGAGTACCCCTTTAAGAATCCAGATCAAACCCCTAAACTCATTCGGACCCCAGATCAGACCTCTAAACTCATTCAGACCTCAAAATTTAAGTAAAAGATAAGTGTAAATAACACAGTCAACAGAAAATGCAGTCGGCATCACTCCAACATGCATTCAATACAGTCCACAGGATTACAGCCACAGATAGGGATCGCGCAGCAGATCGTCCGGTGCCGGCGTCTAAAGCCAGGTGTGTGAACAATACCTTGTGAAGGAAGAATGACACGGCACCCAGAGCGATTCTTGCTAAACTTGCTGCTTTATTGCTTGGAGCAGGGTATACAAACGAGGAGGCACTTTACCAACAACCCCAACGTTGTTGGTTGGTAAAGTGCATCCTGGTTTGCATACCCTGCTCCAAGCAATAAAGCAGCAAGTTTTGCAAGAAGTGCTCTGGGTGCCGTGTCATTCTTCCTTCACAAGATATAGCTGTAAATAAGCCCGTGGCTTTATAGGTCTTCTCATCAGGATTCTGGACATCCTTTTTTTTTTTTTTTTTTTTTTTTTATCTCCATAGCGCTTTTCAGTCCCAGATATATGGCTTTTTGTTAATTTGTAAATAGGGCTCGAAAACCTAGGGGGTGATCCTCAGCACTGTAAAAGCCCAGGCAAGCCATGTCCAACCCATGTCCTCTTAATTACAACTTTTGTACCCACTTGCATTCGCCTACCCCATTTGATTCACTAGATTAGGAGGACATGGGCCGGACTTACCTGGACTCTTGCCCTGCTGGAAAACACTCCCTGGGCTATTGAGTATTATTTACATATTGATAAAAAGGCTTATATCTGCTTATATCTGGAGCTGGATTGGACCTTAGAGATAAATAAAACGGTATGCCCGGAATCCTGATGACTAGCCTTGTGCTTATTTACAGCTTATTTACATCCCTACTTTCCTTCTGACATGTCTGCTTTAAAGCGTACCTGTCAGATCCCACAAAAATACGAAACAAAACTGTAGTATGTTACTCAGTACTTCCTGATCATGTATATGTAACTTTTATGTATCAGCCATTTCTCACAAAAAAGAGCATATTACAGCTGCAAAATGAGATTTGAGATAACTGTGATGACTCCTCCCCCTCCCTCATTCTGCTGACTCACTGCTCTCAAAGGAGCCTGGCAGCCCTGCTCTGTAACCATTTCCTCTCTGGATTTATGCTGTATAGATATATATATATATATATATATATATATATATATATATATACATATACATACACACGCACGCACACGCACACACAGTGATCATTGGAGATTGCCTGTACTCTACCACCTAAGACAATATGGTGAGTGTATAACTTACATCTTCCTATGTCATTCTTGTGTATCATCCTTAGGCAGTCCTGTAATGCTGGGACTTGTAGTTGTGGAATAGTTGTAGGTACAGTGTTTGGATAGCTCTTTTTTGCAGCAGTGTTGCCTTCAGCTGTGTGCCTACAACTTTTGCTAAACTACAACTCCCACCATGCCCAGACATCCTTTGACTTTCCAGGCATGCATTCAGTTGTATAAAACTATGTGTTACAGCAGTGTTGCTGCATGCTGTGTTCCTCCTGCAGTCTTGTCAATCAGTTATCTTGTGTCCATGACCCTTGGACACACTCATGCTGCTGTGGGACTCATCAGTGTCCCAGGAAGTATGGGGACCTCTAGTGGTGGGATTTTCAAAGGTAGTTTTCTTTAATAAAATGTTATGTATCTGACAGTGCCCATTTAAAACCCCTGATCAGACCCATGAAGTAATTCAGACCCCAAATCCAACCCTAATCTTATTTACACCCCATATTAGACCGCTACATGTATTCTGACCCCTCAACTAATTTAGAACCCAGATTATACCCATAAACTCATTCTGACCCTAAGCTAATTCAGATCCCTGAGCTCATTCAGACCCCAGAACAGACTCCGAAGCTCATTCAGACCCGAGAACAGATCCCTAAATTCTTTCAGACTCCCATTGGGCAGTGTCAAGGGAAGGTCAAAGTTCAGTTTATATTTGTTGTCTGGGACTGCCAGGTTTTATTGTATTCATTCGTTAGCATTTCATACTGATTATTTGCATATAGGACATTGCAGTAAACGTGAGCTGTCACAGGGACACTTATGGAAAAAGCTGCAGATGCCGGAGATTATGAGGAGGGTCTATTTATTTTGTGATTACAGATTCCTTTATTCCTGAATTATTGCTAGGGGTAGAAGGAGGGATGTTTATTATTGTCTAAACTTACAGTTCTATTTCTCTGTATATTTTTGAGTGTGTGTAACAACCCCTGATTTTTCTTGTTCTCCAGCCATGAAAATGATGACAGCCTTGGTGAAAGCAGCGAGGGACCTAAAGCATCACTTTGACACGAGCCAGCGTCAGTTTAATGTGGAGCGATCGAAAAGTCCAGAGAAGAGATCAGCGGAGAGGCTGGAGACACTTGTTGAAAAGATGAGAGAGGTGACTGTAATAACATGACTTTATTTGGTTGGATTGACAGCTGCCTAAAAGTGGACATTTCTTTCCATTGTTGTATACGGATGTCACATCTCTCTATACCAGTGTTTCCCTACCTGGGTGCCCCCAGCTGTTGCAAAATTACAACTCCCAACATGCCTGGACAGCCGAAGGCTGTCCAGGCATGTTGGGAGTTGTAGTTTTGCAACAGCTGGAGGCACCCTGGTAGGGAAACATTGCTTTATACTAATAATATTAGGCTATATTCACATAACACTTTCAATCAGTGTTCGCCATATGCAGCAACAATGCTCTGAACCCCCAAACCAAGTGCCTCAATTTTCTCAGCATAAGCCAGAAGAGTATTTCTACCATGGCCCAGGGTAATAATGGCCACTATATAGTTACTTATTACTTTACTGTTTGCACATTTGTAATATATTTGCTTTTTTTTCCCTACATCTTTGGTCCAGCGTCTATGTGTAGAAGATTTTTGTGTGGCTCTTACACCTCAGGGCCTCCTATAGGGTCACATTCCCATTACAGATACATATGGCGGTATCATTATACAGTTATTAATGTGCAGTTACTTTATATACATTTGGCAGCTTGAGCTGCATAAATTCAGCTTGTCCCACACTGTATGGTAATTAAGTGATAGAAAGTTGGCAAATTCCCATTCTGTACGGTAATATTTGAAAGAGCATCTGCCCGATCCCAACCATGTTCTTTGTGAGCAATGAATATTCATGTGGCTGATACTTCATCAGTCAGATCAGATCTGTCTCCTGATGCCTGCCCTGATGGTACCGGACCAAAATCTACAGAATTTACTGCTTTAATAAAATGTTACTGTGTATATCAAGTGGCACTGGTTCTTACTGAAGACACCCAGCTGGTGTATGGAGCCTTACAAACAATGCTCTATAGGAAAAAGTATATAAATAAGCTCTCCTCCAGAAGAAAGAAAACAAGGAAACTGACTCTATTGCCCTCCGTAGGAAGCTGGAGTGCTGGACGATTCTACTTAAACAAGTATGGGAAGCTATCTTGTCAGTTTCCGACCCATAAAAGAACTTTAAAACATGATTAGGATATTAGCCGAGATGGGCGAGGGTCAGGAACCCTGAAATAGCTGCTTACAGATTGGGGTCTTTCCTTTAGAAGAACACATATAACGGAGCAGTGGATGGAGGATCAATTTCATATCCTATTTATAATTGGTCACAGCCGTGACCACTAAATCCTTGTTTTACCATCCACCATACAAGTAAAACTAAACTTTTAATGCCTCATTTGGATTAAAAACTTTCCACCAATTTGCTCACAGTAATCTGTGTATCAGTGCAAGATCTGTGCTTGCTACATATCTTTTCATATTGGAGTAGGGTGGCTGCAGTTCACACAATACCTAACTAAATATAGAGTGTTGGTGGAATTATTAAAATCTCTGACGCAAATACCCGTCCATCAGTGGCTTTGTCAAAGACTAGGGGCAAATGGCATCCAAACATGCCTGTCCTGGGTTTATATAACCTCCTACTGATGATGTCACATTATCCTTTGCCCAATCCTTACTTGTGGGATAACTTGTTACTACATTATTGGTCAGCTAATGATTGACAACTTGATCAGCCATTCCTTTACTGTCATTACGACCTATCCGTTGCTCCCATAATGCATTTCATTTGCCTCTGACAGAGATTGACACTCTGACAGACCATTCAGACATACAATCAGAGGCGTGACCTGAATGCCGGAGTGAGCGGCCGCATAGCGTGAGGGCTCCTGCTTCCCCAGCCTAATTTACCCTTCATACTCACCCTGTCTGGCTGGTCTTCACCTGGCCGGTCTCCCCAGTGCCGAGTGGTCCTCCGGTGGTGTTCCTGGCAGACTCTGGTTTCTCTGCCAGGTGCAGGCGGCTCCCGGCGCTGCGGTCTTCTTGATCCCTGTGGTGAGGAGGCTGGTGACTGGCTGCGGCTGCTGTTGCCTGGCGGAGTGGTCCTTTGGTCCCTAACTGCTGTAGGTGCGCTGTCCGGAGGCTCTCCCCGGCTGCTGTGACGTCCTGGGCTGCCCTGCATTGAAAGTCCAAGGTCCGGTGCCATTGTGGACCTTCGTGGGTGGGGCCTTCTCCTCTCCCTGGTTGCTGTAGCAACTCCTGTGACTGGCGGGAGCTTGCTGGAGGGGAAGAGCACGCACATCTTGTGTGGCCTCTGGTCCCTTCTGTGAGAGGGGTGAGCTCCCTTGCTGCCTTGACTGCTCCATAACAGGCCGCCCTGTGTTATAAGAGGACTGTCTGGGCTGCTGTTGTGTCCCCACTACTCTGCACTCCATTTATCTTTCAAGTTCCTGCTGACAGTTGTGGACTCCAGTGCACACAGATGTTACCCCTCAGGAGGTCCCTTCTGCTATATTGTTATCTGGACTGCCTGTTGCCTTGCCCTCTGACTGTGAGTACCTTTGTGCGCTGCCTCTGGGACTTGTGGTGCCTCGCACACTTGCTGGGGTCTGCATTACTGATCCTAGTGACTTTCTATCTGCTCTCTTTGTGACCCTGTCAGCCATGAGTGGCCCCCGTGGTGGTAACAGAAATAAGAAATCCAAACTAAATGCTGAAGCCTCTTGGCCTACTTTTGATGGGAATGCCTCCTCCGATGATGGGTCCTCCCGCTCTTGTGGTCTGTCCCATCGGGACCCTGGTGCTCAGACCCTGCTTGCTGCTAAAATCTCTGTGCAGGCGGCAAAAGCGCTAAGCCAGTTCTCTAGAAATCTGGACCATCCATGGGGCGACTCTCCTGATGCTCCGCTGTCATTGTTTGAGGGATCTCCGACTCCTCCACAGAAACAGTCCCCTGAGAGGCCTGCATATGATACTGCTACAATGGACCAGCGATTCACTGAACTTTTGGCTGCTTTTACCTCCTGTCAAGCGATTATGGGGTCCAAGGTGGATGAACTGCGGCAGTAGTTTATCTTACGACATAAGACTCAAAAGATACGTGAACGCACTGAGGAGGTGGAGCACAGGGTCTCTACAGTGGAGGATACTCTCCATCCTTTGCCGGATCAAGTCACTTCTCTTCAGCGCCATGTGACGGGAGTCCTGAGCCGTATGGCTGATATGGAGAATCGCTTACAGCGCAATAATATTCGCCTCATAGGCCTTCCTGAAAAGGTAGAAGGGGGCTTGAAAAGTGGCTGAAGGAGACTCTTCCATTGGATACCTTCTCTCCTTATTTTTCTATTGAAAGGACCCACAGAGTACCGTCTCAGCCTCCTCCCCCTGGGGGTCCTCCACGCCCTTTCCTGGCGAAACTTCTCCTCTTCAAGGACAGGGATGCAGTTCTTCGTGTGGTGTGAATCAAGGGGGAGGTCATCTGTGGTGGAAGCAGAGTATCCTTTTATCTGGACTTCTCCGTGGAGTTGCGCAAGCAGCAGTTTCAGTTCACTGAGGTCCGGTCGAAGCCACATGCAAAGGGCTACCGCTAATCGATGTTGTATCCTGCTCGCCTTAGCGTGGTGGATGGGGCTTCCACTAAATTCTTCACCTCCCAGACTGAGGCTCTCCACTTTGTTGATGTGGCCTTGCCCGTCAGACCTCTGACCTGAACTGTACTGGACTGTCCTACCCGGGACTGCTCTCTCCTCCTTTGCCCCTAAGTTAGTGGTTAGGGAGTTAGTTTGCCCCGGGATTCTCCCTAGGTTACGGTTCTCCTTAGGGGATCTCTTGGGGTCATCTTCCTAAGTTACCGGCCATTTTAGTGTTAATGGGGGGGGTGGCAGGAGGGTTCTGGTATTAGTTGATCAGTTTACTACGCGTTCTTCTAACGCCCAATGCTAATTGTATTTAGGGTATAGGTCTGTACTGTGTAAGGGCATAGAGTTCTTCTTCTGTCTGTTTAGTGCTAGTCAGGGAAGTTTGGGGAATGTTTTGTTTATGCTTATTCAAATCTTTTTATGTGTGCCCTGTCTGTTTTTATGTTGGTTGTGAGTGGTATGTGTGGTCCCGGTGCTCTCTCCTTCCTCGCTCTGGATCTCCCATGGTCCTTCCTGTATTTTCTCTTACCTGTTTGTGATGATGGGGACCCTAAAAGTTAGCTGGAATGTGCGGGGGCTTAACTCCCAATTTAAAAGCGCCTTATGCTTAGACTTTGTGAAACATCAGTCTCCTCATATTATCTTTCTACAAGAGACTCATATGAAGGGCCAGAAGGTTCTTGTCCTGAAAAGGTCCTGAATAGCTCAGGTTATCATGCCTCCTACTCTAACAATGCTCGGGGTGTCTCTGTGTTGATTACCAAATCTTTGCCGTTGGTTATTTCCCAGGTGGATTGTGACCATTTTGGGACATTTGTGATATTGCACTGCTCTGCCAGGTCTTTTTCCTTTGTTCTTGTCTCTGTTTATGTGCCTCCTCCTTTTCAGATCTCTGTGCTGGAGCTGATTACTAATAAACTGTTGTCTTTTCCTCAGTCCTTATTCTAGGTAACTTTAATGTGGCTCCAGATCCCCAGCTTGATCGCACCACTGCTGCTGACCCTGGCTCTCCTTACTTGACTAACTGATGCCTGCTGTTGGGCCTGACTGACCTCTGGAGATGGAAGTACCCGGATGCGACTGCATTTTCTTTTTACTCTGCAGCCCATAGGTCCTTCTCTCTCATAGACCTTGCCCTGGCTATGTGAGGCGGTAAGAGATGTTTCCTACACCACTAGGGGGTTCTCAGTCCACTCTGCTGTACTTGTAGTCCTCAATTTAGGCCTCAGTACCCCTTCCCGTCTTTGGCGCATGAACCTGGGCTGGTTGAGGGCTGAGGCAGTGGCGGATGCGCTGGGGGGTGGCTCATGCTGAGTACTGGGAGCATAATGCTTCTCATCCTGATCCCTTAGTTCAGTGGGATGCGTATAAGCCACGATTCAGGGTGCCTTTATAGCGGGTGTGGCGGGCCAGAGGAAGCTTAGGTCAGTTATGAAGGTTGGGATGCAGGCGAAGGTGAGTACTTTGGAAGTGGTGTATGTCAGGGAAATGAAAATGAGAGGACGTGTGCTAGTGCTCAGAGGTCTCTTTTGGTGATTCCGAGGGATAGGATCCAGCCGCGGCTGGCAGACAGGGAGGCAGCCCTTTTTGAGTTTGCGGACACGAATGGGAAGTTGTTGGCTTATTTGACGAGAGCTAGTAGGCCGACTGCCTTTATTCCGTGTATTAGGGGTGGTGATGGTGCTGTGGTCAGACCCTCAGGTGAATAACTCCGTCTTCAGAGACTTCTATGCCTCTTTATACTCTACTCCTGTCCAGCCCTGTCAGGGGGAAAATCCTATTTTTTCTACGGCATCTGTCCCTTACCATGCTTAGTCGGATGCAGGCGGAGGCATTAGATGCTCCTTTTACAGTTTAAGAGGTGAGCCAGGCTATTCGTGACCTTCCTACTGGAAAGACCCTGGGTCTGGACGGGACGATTTGTGACTGGTACGGGACAAATAAGGAGAGGTTGGCCCCTATTCTCCTTAGATTGTTTCACTCGATAGCTGCCACGGACTCTCTTCCAGACTCTGAGGGAGGCTTTGATTGTTGTCCTCCCCAAGCCTGGAAAAGATCTGTTGCTACCTGATTCTTATAGACCTATCTCCCTTCTTAATGTTGATATAAAAATTTTAGCTAGAGTACTGGCTACGCGCCTCCACGGCGTCATTACTTCTGTCATTCATCCTGACCACACTGGGTTTATGCCGGGTAGAGCTACAGATGTTACTGTTAAACGCCTGCAACTTAATATAGCGGCGATGGAGGCAGGATTTCCTTCTGGAGTGGTGGTTAGTTTAGATGTCTATAAAGCCTTTTGTAGTATGGCCCTATCTCTCAAGGGTTCTGGAAGCACTTGGGTTCAGTCCCCGTTTCTGCGCTTGGGTCCACCTCTTGTATAATAACCCTAGAGTCCACATTCGCACGAATTTGGATGTATCTGCACTCTTCCCCTTAGGTCGCGGGATGAGACAGGGATGTCCGCTGTCCCCTTTCTTATTTGCACTTGCGGTAGAGTCTTTAGCGGCGGCCATCTGTAAGGATCCCACTATTTGTGGTATTCCCAGCGGTTCTATTATTAAAAAGGTATTCTTATATGCAGATGATACGTTAGTGTACTTGGCGGATGCGGAGGGTTCTCTCCTGTCTTTAATTGACCTACTTGACCGATTTGGTTCCATTTCGGGCTTGCGTGTCAACTGGGCTAAGTCCTCCCTGATGACGCGCTCACCCGGGGTTCCCCTTCCCTCTGCTCTCCTGGTGGGTCTGCAGGAGGTTACTTGTTTTAGATATCTTGGGGTGGAGGTTACTGCTTCCCTTGCGGAGTATATATCCCTGAATTTGGAACCACTTTTGAGCTCCACTGTGGAACGGTTGAATGGCTAGTCCTCTCTTCCTTTTCCCCTAGCTAGTAGGATTAACATATTTAAAATGATTTATCTTCCTAATTTTCTATATCTGTTCCATTTAGTTTCCCTTATTCCTCCTAAGAAATATTTTAGTATGCTTTGTGGTGCTCTGGGATCCTTATATTGGCATGGCAAGCTCTGTCATTCATCCTGACCAAACTGGGTTTATGCTGGGTAGAGCTACAGATGTTAATGTTAAGCGCCTGCAACTTAATATAGCGGCAATGGAGGCAGGATTTCCTTCTGGAGTGGTAGTTAGTTTAGATGTCTACAAAGCCTTCTGTAGTATGGCCCTATCTCTGGAAGGTTCTGAGAGCACTTGGGTTTGGTCGGCTCTCCTCCAGGCCCCTACATGGCATGGCGGCCTAGCCTCCCCCGATGTCTATAACTATTTTCTTGCCTCCCAACTGGTTTATGAAGCGTGGTGGATCGACCTGGATCTTTCGAATTCTGCTACTGCCTTAGCTGATGCGCTTATGGGTTCCTACGAAGCTCTTACTAACTCACTCTACAGGTACCATACTCACTCTTCCTTTCTTATTACCCTTCAGACAATAGCTAAAATGTGGTCCGTGGTGTCAAGTAAATATCCGCAACCCCTGGTATCTCCTAGGGCACCCTTGTGGGGGAATGTGCATTTTCCACACCTGCATGTGTTACAGGAAGCCGGCTTCTGGGGGACTCATGGGGTCAAATTTGGGATCCATCTGTTTGGAGAGGATCAGGTTTTCTTATCCTTTTCGGACATGATGGAACGTTATGGCATCCCTGGAAATACCTATCATAGTTTTTTTCAGCTTGGTTTGGCTCCTTGACATTTACTCCTGCATTTTCTGAAGTGGAACTTCTCCTGGGCACTACGAACCTTTCTAAACCTCTTACTCAGTCCTATGCTCTCCTTCAGTCGTTGGGGCCTCGTCCTTTCTATGAGGCTTATCATAAGTGGATGGCTGATGTCCCAGATTTGTCTGCATGCCAGTGGAAGGAGGTAGAGAGTTCTTATTACTCCACTGTAGTTAGTAGTAGAGATATGCTCATTCAATCTAGATATGTGCTTAGACTGTATTATACCCCTGCTAAATTGAAGCGTATAGGTATTTCCCCTTCGGATCTGTGTTTTCGTTGATCCTCGGAGGTAGGTACCTTTTGGCATGCTTTTTGTGACTGTCCAGTTGTCGCCCCCTTTTGGAGGGAAGTGATAGGGTTTTTAGCGGATAATTTGGACTTCTTCTTTATACTCATGCCTGTGGTGTGCCTGTTGGGTGTAATTAATGGAGTGGTTTCTAGTTCCCATAGGCGCCTACTTATCCGTTTCCTTCTTCTTTTTGTGCACGTAAGATTGTGGTGAACCTTGAAGGCTATCTCCTCTCTCCCCTTGTCCAGGTGGCTTAGTCTGATTAATAGATATGTCCCATTGTACCAGACACTGTATGTGAGTTGCAAGTGCCCTAAGAAATTTCATAAGGCATAAGGTCTGGACCCCCTGGCTCTTATTGGATGTGTCAGCGGACTCTGGAGGAGACTGAGACCACCCACGTGACTCTGGAGGAGACCAGGACTGCCTGCATGACTGCAGAGGAGACTGAGACCACCCACATGACTCTGGAGGAGATCAGGACTGCCTGCATGACTGCAGAGGAGACTGAGACCACCCACATGACTCTGGAGGAGAAGAGGACTGCCTGCATGACTGAAGAGGAAACTGAGACCACCCACATGACTCTGGAGGAGATCAGGACTGCCTGCATGACTGCAGAGGAGACTGAGACCACCCACATGACTCTGGAGGAGAAGAGGACTTCCTGTATGACTGAAGAGGAGACTGAGACCACCCACATGACTCTGGAGGAGAAGAGGACTTCCTGTATGACTGAAGAGGAGACTGAGACCACCCACATGACTCTGGAGGAGACCAGGACATCCTGTATGACTGAAGAGGAGGCTGAGACCACCCACATGACTCTGGAGGAGACCAGGACTGCCTGCATGACTGAAGAGGAGACTGTACCACCCATATGGCTTTAGAGAAGACTGGAAACACCTACATGACTTCTGAAGAGACCAGGACTGACTCCATGACTCTGGACAAGACTGCCCATCTGACTCTGGAGAGATTGCGACTGCCTGCATGACTGCAAACAAGACAGGGACCACGTACATTATGGCTCTTTTTAAGGCCCAATTCAGGGTCACGTCTAACAAAACCATTACCATTCTGTATAACACTATGGTGGTGGTTCAGGGATGGTATTTTTTTTTATTTCCTTCTTCCCACATTGCGTACCAAGGACTCCAGGTTAGGTTCTGACTTTATCTACATTTAAAGATTCACTAGAGCACCACATTCCCTTTCTAACCATCATATTCTTCTCCTTATAGGGGTTTGTGATCAGAGCAGATGCTATTGTTTTGTCCTTTGTTATCTTTATTTCATAGTGTACATAAGATTCAGTGACAAGGATGTGTCTGGCGTTAAACTCTCTTACCAGTGTAGAAGCATTGATAGAGGTTTTATATTGTACAGTATTACATGACTCATTTGTATCTACAGATGCACTCCAACTTGGAGGACATTGCTAACATGATGAATTGCTTATTCAAAGGCGTCTTTGTGCATCGCTTTCGGTGAGTAATAAGTACACATGTTCTCCAGTTATTTCCATGTAGAGCTTTTACATTTCTTACCTTACACTGGGAGCTTCCTAAACACTGTGTTGTTGTCATTGAGTTCAGTGTATTCATCAGTATACAGTGAGCTCCCCCTAGTGGTCTATGCAGGCAGACAGAATTTTATTTCTCTAAATGTAGAACTGTAGACTCGGCACTGCCAACGTTCTTGGGATATCATCCAGAAAGTAATAAAAACGCTGCACTGGCTAAAATGTGACCGGGTGCTACTCAAGTTATTAAATGCCAGTCCCAATAGCAACAAATAGAACAGTAGAGAAGAATAGACGAGTGCACTCAAAACACAATCTTGCTTCAATCCGCTTTATTCTTCAAGAAGAAACGAAAACAGTGCAGTACAGGTGCACAGCAGAGCGTGCGGGGGACGTTCACCTGGCAACGGCGGCCGTTTCACACTACCTAGTGTTTCATCAGCCCCCTGGTGATGTCATCCCGTAAACAGGTAAGTGCTTTTAAGCAGTGAATGGGGGAGTGGTTACCATAGTGACTCATGTACACAAGTAATAGGAAGGGGAAAAACACTTAACCAGCCTAGCGGTATTCCCTAGCGTGACTCGGGGTTCATTTTCGCTGCTAGAAGCGGTAACCCCGAGTCACGCTCGGGGTAGAATTGCAGAGTTGCTGTGCGGGCTGCACAGTATATCGCAAAAGCAATTGAATCGCGATTTTTGCTTTTTGCGATGTAGTGATGCAGCCCCCGGGAAAATATGTGATTATCTGCTCGGGTCGGCTCCCGTGCCGGGGGCCGGCCAGAGCAGGTAAAGACATATACTAAAAGTCAGTGTTTCTCAACCAGGGGGCCTCCAGATGTTGCAAAACTACAACTCTCAGCATGCCCGGACAGCCAAAGGCTGTCTGGGCATGCTGGGAGCAGTAGTTTCGCAACAGCTGGAGGCCCCCTGGTAGAAAAACCCTGAACTAAGTGTAAAAGTAAAAAGGAAGAAAATAAAAAAACCTTTTGCTTACCTAATCCCGATCCCTGCAGATGTCGTTCCCCTCCGTGCGCTCTGGTCACTGCTCTATTCATCTTACAGGACCATTCACTTTTCAGCCAATCACAGGCCGCAGTGGTGTAAAGCCTGTGATTGGCTGAAGGGGAAAGGGCTTGTTCTGCAGCAAATACACTAGGTTTGAAATCTGCCCGGCAAACCCAGTGTATTCTGCTGCAGGACAAGAAAAGGTGACAGAGGGGGGAATGTGACACAGGGGAGAATGTAACAAGGGGGGGGGAATGTGACAAGGGGGGGGGGGGGAATGTGACATAGGGGAGAATGTGACAAGGGGGGGGGGGGGGAATGTGACAAGGGGGGGGGGAATGTGACATAGGGGAGAATGTGACAAGGGGGGGGAATGTGACAAGGTGGGGGAATGTGACAAGGGGGCGGAATGTGACAGAGGGGGGAATGTGACAAGGGGGGGGGGGGAATGTGACAAGGGGGGGGTGTGACAGGGGGGAGGTATGTGACAAAGGGGGGATGTGACGGGGGGGAGTGGAATGTAACATGGAGGGGGGAGAATGTAACAAGGGGGGGGGAGAATGTAACAAGGGGGGAATGTGACAGGGGGGGATGAATGTGACGGGGGGGGGGAGTGTAACAAGGGGGGAGAATGTGACAGGGGGGATGAATTGTGACAGGGGGGGGGGAGAATGCAACAAGGAGGGGGAATGTGACAGGGGGGGGAATGTGACATGGAGGGGGAGAATGTGATATGGGGGGGGGAAATGTGACAAGGGAGGGGGAATGTGACGGGGGGAGATGTGGAATTTCAATGCAAAAATTTGTACCGCTTTTGGTACAAATTTCCAGACGGAATCATACCGCTAGGGAGGTTAACATAAAACAAATTTCCACTGCTAAAAACCGGTTGCATTCAATTTAATTATTCACCTGGCTTCACGTAACAGCTACCTATGCCTATCACCTCCTCTATGGTGAAACCCTATATTTTCAATGCCTGCAAACCTAACTGTTTTAGGATCACTATTATGGCATGTTTCTATATGGTTAATGAAACATGAAGCTCCTACTTTTGTTTGTAAGGAACGGAGGTGTTCTTTAACTCGTAGGTTAAGCTTCCTTTTGGATTCTCCGCTATAGAAAAAAACACAAGGACAAAGCAAAGCGTATACTACAAACGAGCTTTGACAGGGGATCAGTTGACGTACTGTAATCTCCTCTGCTCCTAATCTGAAATATCTCTCAGACAAATCCTGATTACAGATTGATCAGTCCCACACTTATAGTTACCTTTAGGTTGCATGTTGCTTAGCCAGTTATTCTTTTTGGTTTTATTTTGTTCTTTCATTTTTAATCTATTTAAGTTATTACCCAAAGTTTGATTTCTCCGATATGTAATCAGTGGCCTATTTTTGGCTCAATTGTGGGTCCTGCTCTACCATGAACCAATGAGGATTAATGATACTTTTAAAGGGGTACTCCGCTGCTCAGCGTTCAGAACAAATTGTTCCGAACGCTGATGTCGGCATCGGGAGCTCCTGACGTCATAGCCCCGCCCCCTCATGACGACATAGCCTGCCCCCTCATGATGTCACTCCCCACCCACTCAATGCAAGTCTATTGGAGACAGTCACGCCCCCCTCACATAGACTTGCATTGAGTTGGTGGGGCGTGACGCCATGAGGGGGGCGGGGCTATGACGTCACGAGCTGCCGGCTCCAGCGTTCGGAACAGTTTGTTCCAAACGCTGAGCAGCGGAGTACGCCTTTAATGGTGTCATTCATAGGTGTATTTTTGAATGAAAACACAAACCTTTTTTGTCCTTTGTTTTTCTTTTTGTACAGTAAATCATGTTGTGATTGGTTCTCTACTATGTTAAAAGCTTGCTGTACCAAAAGTTCAGGATAACCTCTCTCGATTGATCTGAACTTCAAGTCCGTTGCTTGAGATATAAAGGAATCATGATTATTGTTGATACATTTCAAACGTACAAACTGACTGTACAGAATGCTCCTCTTCACATGATACGGGTGTGAACTATCAAAGTGGAGAAGAGCATTCCGCGCAATTTCCTTCCTATGTCCAGACGTTATCAGAACACCATCTTGTCCCTCGATATTAAAGGGGTATTCCAGGAAAAAACTTTTTTTAATTTATTCAACTGGCTCCAGAAAGTTAAACAGATTTGTAAATTACTTCTATTAAAAAATCTTAATCCTTTCAGTACTTATGAGTTTCTGAAGTTAAGGTTGTTCTTTTTTGTCTAAATCCTCTCTGATGACACCTGTCTCAGGAAACACCCAGTTTAGAAGAGGTTTGCTGTGGGGATTGGCTTCTAAACTGGGCGTTTCCCGAGACAGGTGTCATCAGAGAGGATTTTGACAGAAAAGAGCAACCTTAACTTCAGAAGCTCATAAGTACTTAAAGGATTAAGATTTTTTAATAGAAGTAATTTACAAATCTGTTTAACTTTCTGGAGCCAGTTGATATATATAAAAAGTTTTTCTCTATCGGCTCCATTGGGGTACACAGACCGTGGGTGTATGCTGCTGTCTCTAAGAGGTGTGACACTATGGTAATAAAAAAAGTCGGCTCCTCCCAGCAGGATATACCCGCCTTCAGGCCCTGAGCTAATCAGTTTAAGCTTAGTGTCTGAAGGAGGTGGACATGGTCTGGAATTCTCCAGACCAGGTCTTCTGATTTTTTGTTTTCCTAGTATAGGGACGTGTTAGTTTTTTATTCCTTTTTCTTTTCTGTTTTTAGGTGGGGACTCAGGGACTCCGGTTCCCTGTTTCCCCATTGCGAGTAAGGGGGCACAGACATTGCGTATATGCGCTGTTAACCCCCCTCGCCAACGGTCAGCCCCTGGGTTGGTACCTCATGGGTCCGGGTCCCCCTATTTCCCTGCTCGCCTCGCTCGCGCATAGCAGCCAGGCGTGATGCAGGTAACTAAAGCTGACTGAAGACTTCACTGAAGACTCCATTAGGTAAGTTCTTCTGACTGAGGTAAGTACTTTCCCCCCTTTTCTCCTTAGGTACGGACTTGCCACCTCTGGAGACCCCCTGATTTTGGCCCACCTTTCAGGTTATGGGGCTGGCTTATACAGGGGCTGGACTTTTATTCTGGGGAGCAGTGGCATCTCATTGGGCATGTAATCTATTTTTACATTGGGCACTTCACTATATGTGTGTGTGTTTCTTGCGACTATGTCCGCAGCGCCTTATATGCGGCTGTCAGCCGCGGCGCTGGGACGGGCCGGACGCTCTCAGCGCCGGCTTACTTTCACTTCTCCGGCAGCGCCTTATATGCGGCTGACAGCCGCGGCACTGGTACGGGCCGGGCGCTCTCAGTGCCGGCTTACTCTCACTTTCTCCGGCAGTCTCTGCCGGCGTATAGGCCGCCCGCTATATTTCCCCGAGCGCATATGCGGCTGACATGTGCACTCGGGACAAGGAACGGGCGCCATTACAGCTTCTTCTCGGCAGTCTATAGCTCCGCACCACAGGGTGGTCGGAGCTCTTCAGAGGCACGAAGTAGCCTCCAATCAGCGCCGTGGGTGCGAATTTCAGTTAGGAGGGGCTAATTAGTTAGTGTCTCTGCTTCAGGCACGCCCCTCTCTCCCTATTGGCTGGCACTCTAGCTGCACAGAGCCGAGTTCTCCTCACTGCAGCTGCCTGGGAACACAGACTAGGGTGAGAAAGTTCCAGTCTCTTTTCTCATTATGTCCGTACCCAGAGCTGTTCCTCCCTCTAAACAGAAACCTGAAACGTCAGTGACTTATTTTGTCTGTAAGCACTGTAATACCAAGATGCCTGGCTCTGCTGAGCCCACTTGCCCTGCCTGCTCCACTGCTCTCCCAGACCCCCTGGTACCCCCTGATGCCCTTTCGGTTCCGGTGGATTCAGCCGCTCCACCAGCCTGGGTTTCTTCCCTGACCCAGTATATGGCTGACTTGACCCAAGTCTCCCGTTCGATGGCTGAGGCCTCCCGGTAAGTGGTGTCCGCCTTGTGGTGGTCTTCCTTGCGCAGGGCCTCTGAGAGGGCCCGCTCCTCGTCTCCACATACTTCACGCTCTCACAAGCATACTAGGGGTGCCTCGTCTGACTCTTCCATTGAGTCTTCCGATAGACGTGGGCGTTCCGCTCGTGAGTCCCCCCCCCCTGTCATCTGGGCACAAACGTTGCTCCTCTGGAGGACGTTCTCGGAGTCGCCGCTCTGCCACGCCAGAGCCGCGTACCCGATCAGGGTCGCCCCCTCCAGGACTGCCTCTACTCGTTTCCCATTCTCCTGGTGAACTGGCGGACGAGGCTTCCTAGCTGGCATCTGACTCAGAGGACCGCTCGGATTCAGTTGAAACGGTGAACTCATTGGTGACAGCCATAAGAGACACCTTTCACTCAGGACCCAGGATCTACGGATGACACTCCAGGAGTATCCTTTCCTCGTACTAAGCCAGCACCTCAAAGGTTCAGCTCTCACGCTGACTTTGACGACATTCTGGAATCTGCATGGAAATATCCCGACAAGAGGTTCCCGGGAATCAAGACGATTCAAGAACGTTATCCATTTGACAAGGACTTTGTCTCTAAGGTGGTTTCCCCTCCCTCTGTGGATCCACCAATCTCCCGGATCTCTAAGACGACTACACTGCCACTGGCAGATGCCGCTGCCTTCAAGGATTCCACGGACAAGAAGGTAGAATCCTTAGCGAAGTTTGCCTCTGAAGCAGCTGGCTCTTCTCTTCTTCCCATCTTCGCCTCGACATGGGTGTCCAAGGCCCTGTCGGAGTGGT
Organism: Hyla sarda; assembly: GCF_029499605.1. Classification (NCBI taxonomy): domain Eukaryota; kingdom Metazoa; phylum Chordata; class Amphibia; order Anura; family Hylidae; genus Hyla; species Hyla sarda. The sequence continues at coordinate 22,948,376 of NC_079192.1, read as the reverse complement.
GCCAAAAGCCCCATCAGGATAACTTAGCAGGATCCCCCCCAGAGGATCTATCTGCTCTGGCTCTCCAATGCTCTAAATCTGGGGACTTTCTGTGCGCAGATTCCATGCAGTCAGCCCGTTGTTCTGCCTTTGCTGTGGGTCACCTAGCGGCTCTCCGCCGCTCTATGTGGCTTAAAGCTTGGAATGCGGATGCCGCTTCCAAAAGGTCTCTCACTGTGCTTCCTTTTACGAGTGGCCGTCCTTTTGGCAAGTGCCTTGATGAGATTATCTCTGAGGCGACGGGAGGTAAGAGTTCTTTGTTGCCTCAAAATAAGGCTCGCTCTAATTCCCAAGGGAAGTCCTCTTCCTTCCGGTTCTTTCGGACCTTTGGCTCCAGCAAAGGGTCCGGGCAGGCGCCTTCGCGGGACAAGAAGGCTCTCTCGTTCCGGGCGCGCCCGTCTTGGAAGTCGGACTCCAACCGGTCTGGCCGTTTTGCGCCCAAATCAGGCAAACGCAAACCCACTTCTGCATGAAGTGAGGCCCCCACCCGCAGTTTTTTCCTGGGTGGGAGGTCGTCTCTTACTTTTTCGAGCCATCTGGACCTCACACATTCAGGACTCTTGGGTCAGGGACGTGGTGTCCAACGGTTACCAAATCGAATTCGCCTCCCTTCCGTGGGATCGCTTTTTTCGATCCCGGGCCCCCCGGTTGCCTTCTCTGGCGAAGCAATTTCGAGAGGCTCTCCAGTCTGCTTCTCCAGGGGGTTATCGTTCCCGTTCCTCCAGGGGAACGGTGTCGGGGTTTCTATTCCAATCTTTTTGTGGTTCCCAAGAAGGACGGTTCTGTGCGACCAATCCTAGACCTCAAGCGTCTCGACTGTCATCTTCTCATCCGTCACTTCCAAATGGAATCTCTCCGTTCGGTGGTGGCGTCTCTGGAACAAGGGGAGTTTCTTTAATCGGTGGACATCAAGGATGCCTACCTCCATGTGCCAATATTTCCAGGCCTTCATCGGTACCTCCGCTTTGCGGTTCCGTAGGAGCATTTTCAATTCGTAGCCCTCCCCTTCAGTCTGGCCTCGGCTTCTCGGGTCTTTACCAAGGTCTTTGCGCTAGTGATGGGCCTGTTACTGTCGAGGGGAGTCTCGGTGATACCCTACCTGGACGACCTTCTCATCAAGGCTCCAACCAGAGCCCAGACTCTGGAGAATGTGGACGTCACTCTCCACACTCTGGATCGCTTCGGGTGGATGGGCAACCGGGACAAGTCAGTCCTCTGTCCTACCCAGTCTCTAACCTTCTTGGGACTTCGCTTCGACACGGCCTCTGCCCGAATTTGCCTCCCGCCGGACAAACGTCTGGTGCTTCTGTCGGGGTCCGCTCCCTTCGAACCCAGGTCTCAGTCCCCATCCACACTTGTATGAAAGTCCTGGGTCGGATGTTGGCAACTATGGAGGCCGTACCATTTGCCCAGTTTCATTACTGCCCCCTTCAACTGGCGATTCTCGATGGGACAGGTAGGTCTCCTCTGTCCCTCGATCGTCAGATTGTTCTCCCTAGCAGGGTCAGTCAGTCTCTGCTCAAGTGGCTCCGCTCCCCCCTTCTTCTCCAAGGGCGGTTATTTCTTCCCCTTCACTGGCAGGTAGTTACAACGGTTGCCAGCCTGTCGGGCTGGGGCGGCGTGTTCAGGGATTGGACGGTTCAGGGACTCTGGTCTCCCCGAGAGACCCTTCTTCCTATAAACATATTGGAATTACGGGCGATTCTTCTTTGTCTTCTTCATTGGGAGTCCCGGCTTCAGTCCCGTCCTCTCCGTGTCCAGTTGGACAACGCCACGGCCGTGGCGTACATAAATCGACAAGGCGGCACTCGCAGCTCGGCAGCCGTGGCCGTGGTGACCAAGATTCTCATCTGGGCGGAAAGCAAGTCCCGGGACCCTCAGGCTCTGGCCGTGGGCGCCCTAGTGATTCCTTCGGCGGGTTTTGCCCTACCCTATCAGTTCCCTCCCCTTCCGCTCCTTCCCAGGGTTCTGAGGAAGCTCAAAACAGAGGGCGTCCCCGCCATTCTGGTAGCTCCAGATTGGCCCCGAAGGTCGTGGTATGCTGACGTAGTCAGGCTCCTGGACAACTCTCCACTGCGCCTTCCACTCCGTCCAGACCTGCTCTCTCAGGGTCCTCTTTGCGACCCCAATTTACAGTCGCTGCATTTGACGGTGTGGTGGTTGAGACCGCGGTTTTGAGGGCCCGCGGGTTCTCTTCCCAAGTCATTCACACCATGCTCAGGGCTCGTAAGCCTTCCTCCGCAAGAATTTACCACCGTACTTGGCGGTCTTATTTTCGTTGGTGTGAACCTCAGGTTCAGGTTATCCCCTATAACCTTCTCGGTTCCCCGTCTTCTCTCCTTTTTGCAGTCTGGTTTGGAACTGGGGTTGTCTCTCAGTTCCCTTAAAGGTAAGATTTAGGCCCTTGCTATTCTTTTCCAGCGGCCCCTGGCTTCTATTCTCATGTCCGGACCTTCCTTCAAGGAGTGGCGCATGCTGTTCCTCCTTATCGGTCATCCTCTCCCCCTTGGGACTTGAATTTGGTTCTGAGTGCCCTCAAGGGTGAACCCTTTGAGCCCCTTAGAGAGGTGTCTCTCCGCCTCCTTTCTTGGAAAGTGGCGTTTCTAGTTGCTATCACCTCCATCCAGAGGGTGTCTGAATTGGCAGCTCTCTCCTTCCTTCTCAGTTTCTGGTGATCCACCAGGACAAGGTTGTTTTCCTGCCAGATCCTTCCTTTTTGCCTAAGGTGGTTTCGGCCTTTCATCTCAATGAGGACATTGTCCTCCCGTCTTTTTGTCCTGCTCCTTCTCATCCTAAGGAGCGCTTACTACACAAGCTGGATGTAGTTCGGGCTGTTCGGTCTTATCTCTCCATCACTTCTTCGTTTCGGCAGTGTGATTCCTTTTTCATCCTTACGGAAGGTCGTTGTAAGGGACGACCTGCTTCCAAGGCCACCATTTCTTGGTGGATTCGGTCCGCCATTTCAGAAGCCTATCGCTGTAAGGGGAAGATTCCTCCTTTCAGGGTTGTGGCTCATTCTACCCGTTCTGTTGGGGCATCCTGGGCTCTCCAGAATAGAGCCTCGGCCTCGCAGATTTGCAAGGCGGTTACCTGGTCGTCTTTGCACACTTTCTCGAGGTTCTACCGAGTTCATACCTTCACATCGGCTGATGCTAGTCTGGGCCGTAAAGTGTTGCAGGCGGCAGTGGTTCGGCCGTCTGCCTGACTGTTTATCTGCCCACCTCTTTCTCGGAGGATCCATTGGAGGACACAGCTCCCACCCTTTTTGGGGTTTCCTTTTGGTTCTCTGTCCAAGGGTATGTTCAGTTATGTTGTTTTTTTTTTCTTCTGGTTTCCGGACAGTTTGGGGTTTTTTCTTTGACCTGTTGGTCTCCTCCTATTGCTCTGGAACTTAAACTGATTATCTCAGGGCCTGAAAGCGGGTCTATTCTGCTGGGAGGAGCCGACTTTTTTTATTACCATAGAGTCACACCTCCTAGAGACAGCAGCATACACCCACGGTCTGTGTCCCCTAATGGATCCTCCGAGAAAGAGATTTTACGGTAAGTAAACAAAAATCTCCTTTTTCCTGGAATACCCCTTTAATAGCGATAAATTAGAAATTTTTTTCTATCCCTTATATGTATACTATTACAAAAATGTACATATGTCTGGACAATTTAGACTAAAGAACACATGATGGTCATTCACTCTGCAGCTTCTGACCCTTCTCTTCTGTTGGTTTATACATAGTGATACCCATTCTGACGTCCGAGCCCTCTGTATTGAAGAACTTGCCACTTGGATAACCACTTACCCCCAGTCCTTTCTGAATGACAGCTATTTGAAGTATCTGGGGTGGATGCTGCATGATAAGGTAAAAAACTGTAATTTGAAAAAATAAAATAACATTTGGACATGTCAAAAGTTTTGATTGATTGGCGTCTTAGCGATATGACCCCCACAATCTCTAAATATTACCCCAGACTCGGTGTTCAATCTGTCTCATTGCAGAAGACGTGCTGTATTATAAGTTTATGAATCCTGAGTTTTGCAGTGAGACTGGTACAAAGCCAGGAAACGAAGCACCCTACCACATGCTTCTCCCAGCTGTATCTGTAAGAGTGCAGCTGTAGCTGTAAGAGTGCATTTTTTTATTTTTTTAGTAAGATTATCTGATAGCTTTATTTTCAGTGTATAATGTTTTGGCATGTTTCTGTGTTCCAAGATGTCACTATGAAATGCTGCTGTTACGGAAACATTTAAACCTGCTATGCTCCTTTAATAGCTGCTCAGCTGATGACTATCTCTCCCATTCACCCCATACACATGTATGTTCAGCTCGACTGAGCGTTTATGTACTGAGGGAGAGAGGCCCCCCAACAAACCTACCCTTCACCTCCGGGCCAAAAGGTACCTGCAAGGATCCAGGTTTGATGCCCCTTTTCGCCGAAGCTACTAAGGAGCCACAAATGCACCTGGCTTCAGCCTAGGCGTTAACCAGGGTATCAGCCAAGGAGCCGTATACTGATGGCATCACGACCAAATCCTAGATGCCCAGGGGTTGCAGGGAGGTGAGGAACCTGATGGCCACACACACCTCCCCTAGACCGCCAGGAGGGACACCCAGAAGGACTACCGCATCCTGACAAATCCTGTGTACAAACAAACACGCAAAAGTGGCACAGTGACATACAAAAAAAAAGGGGGATGAGTGCAGACATACTGCCCAGTCATCCGGCCGGATCTATAAAAAATGTCCCTGATACCAAGATTGAGTGCCAAAGGTGAAGAGTGTGTGGTGTTGTGTGTTCACTCAGTGAGCTATAACACCCAGTGAGTTTCGGCACCTCAGGGTCACCACTCCCCGAGGCACAAAAGTACCCGGAGGAAACAGGTCACATCAGGGCAGCCGTTGAGCTTGTTACTTGGCACCAGCCCCAGAACGCCCCGGTACACCTGCTCCTCCATGTAGCCATCCATTCCTACCAGTGGACTACCTGATAAGAACAGTTACTACACTTGCCAAACTTCTTTGGTGGTGGCTTTTCTCCTAAAAGATAAAAGGTTTGAACAATTAAAATCCAATTTGCCCGACCCTCCTCTCCCCTGACATATCAGCGAGAGTCAGTAGGCCCCCATACACATTCACACTCGTCTGGTCCTGCCAAAAATGGCGGGTTTAAAAAACTTTTCTCTGCTGCGTACCCACTCCATGGCACAGGACACCCATAAAGGGCTTATTGTACAGTGCCATAAAAACAGCCCCCTAATGGCTGCTGTAAAAAGGCATAGCAATTAATAATAATAATAATAATAATTTCATTTATAAAGCACCAACAGATTCAGCAGCGCTAGCAATTGTTAAGGGGTTAATTGTTTACTTTTTAAGGGAAATTTCTCAATGCTAACACCAGAAAAAAGTTTCAAATTTCTCTGGCGCTCTTCATTAGGGGACACCTAACTGATGGGTATATGCTCTTGCCACTAGGAGGCGCTGACACTAGGAAAAAAAGGTCCGCTCCTCCCTGGCAGGATATACCCGCCCACTGGAAGTGAGGAAACCAGTTTTAGCTAGTGTCAGCAGGAGGCAAGACACAGGTCTGGGGGCTCCCCAGACCTTGTCTTTTTTTCTCTTTGTTATTTTCCTAGTTTCAGGCTTAAAGTTCAGTTTTTCTCTCCTTTTTTATTTTTTCTTGCGTGGGGCGACAGGAGCATGGCGCTGCCTGATCCCCCACATGCGAGCTATGGGCACAGTGCATTGGAATGGGAATGACCCGTTAACCCCTCCTCGCCAACAACCAGCGCCTGGTGGTGTACCCTGGGTCCGGGTGCCCCATTCGCCCCTGTTCGCCATGTCGACAAAAGGCAGGTGGCACTAGCTGGTCGAAGACTTCGAGGGTGAGTATGTGGCGGTTGAGGTGAGTATATCCCCCCCCCCCCCCCCCCCCCCGAGCGACGGGCATCTCATAGGTTAACTCTATTCCCCCCCATCCCCCTCGTGAAGGAGCGTGCTTTCTCACTATTACTGGGGTGGGCAGTGAGAGGTTAATTCCTTTATTCTGAAATGGCGGGGGTCACCTGAGAGCTGCAAGTCTTTCCTGGCGGGACCTTTTCACTTTTACTCTGCAGGTCCCGCCGGCTGCTACTGTCCCTCTGACTGGAGCAGTCTCCCCCTCACCGTCTCGCTGGGTCTGCTGTGCGGACCCGGCAGGGGTACGCTCGGGGCGACTTTTTTCATGGCGGCCGTGACTCCGCCTTTCTTCTTCCTTATACTCTGCGTGCGAGCCGGGAGGTTGGGCAGCTCCTTCCTCTTCTTGCGCGCTGCTGGAGGCCGCCCACACTGGACGCGTAGCCCCGCCCCTTCCCTGTTTCCGGGATTCGGCGCGGACATTAGTTATGTTCTCCCGAGGCAGAAGCTCTGTTAACCCCCCTCCCCCTAGCTGATGGGACTTTGCCTTCATTGGGGGGGGGCTGTGTGTTTTGCATAATAGGTCCTGTGGAGGACATGTGGCGGCTCACCTCTGAACAGCCTGGCTGTTCCTTCTCGCCGGCTATTCTCCGTTCCCATGCCGACCGCATCGTGCTAGCGCAGGTGCGGCCGGCACTGTGTCTTCCGGCGGAGGTGTGCAGCGGGTGCTGTGGCCGCCTCTCTGGGTCCTTTTCTCCATACGGCGGGTAGCTCCGCCCTTCTTCCCCGTTCAGCGCGCAGGCCGGGACTACCTCCCCTCAAGCTTGCACGCTGCTAGGGGTGATTTTCTTGTAGCACTTGTATTACAGTCTGATTTCTATTCTATTGTTGCTCATTTCATGAATCACATGAACACTGCCAAGGCGGGTTGTTACCAGGGACTCATGTTCCCTTGGAGTAGGGGGTCATGTTCCAGCGATAGGTTCCCTTCTACTGCTGAGGGCCATACAATGAGCAAGTTCTTTTGCGTTCCTGGCTGACGCTCATGTTTCTTTATAGAGTCCTCATCTGTCAGGTCTGCCGGCCATCCATCCTAGGTGCTATGGCCTATGCAGCTAGTGCTCCGGATACTCTCATCCGGCGCACGGTCCTCAGGGGAATATTCCTTCATGGCATGGAATAGACCGGTTTTTAATATGCGGACAGTAGTTTTGCCTGTTCCTCTTTTCGGGGCTGACGCGTCCACGGCTCACACTCGGTACCCCACTGCGGGTGCGAGGTGCCTTATCAACCGCCTGTCATACATCTTCAGCTGCTGTATCTGCGGCTGCAGTTCCGGTCCCTCACTGCTGTTGGAGGTGTCCGACGGGATGTCCCATTGTCTATTATGGACCCATACCAGTAAGCCAGACAGTGGTCTGCATGGTTACCTACTCTGCCTGTCATACGTCAAACGGCTGGTGTATCTGCATCTGGAGTCCGGTACCTCACTACTGTGTGAGGCATCCGATGGAGTGTTCCATTTTCTACCATGGACCCCTACCAGTAAGCCAAACGGTGGTCTGCATGGTTTCCTATACCGACCGTCACACATCATATGGCTGATGTACCCAAGACTGGAGTTCTGATACCTCACTACTGGGCGAGGTGCCGATGGGATGAGTCTTTATCTACTATGGACCCATACCAGTAAGTCAGACATTGGTCTGCATGGTTCCCTACACCGCCTGTCATACCCCACTGCGGTGTGAGGTACCGGTGGGATGACTCACTGTCTACTATGGACCCATACCAGTAGGCCGGACCATTGTCTACATGGTTTCCTGCAACCACTTCTCACCCGTCGCACGGCTGATACTCTGCGGTTGGAGTTCTGGTACCCCTCCACTGTGCAAGGTGCAGACGGACCGACTCCTTCCCTGCTATGGACCCATTCTATTTAGATAGACAGTAGTCTGCATGGTTTCCTGCAATCGCATGTCACCCGTCACTCGGCTGGCACATCTGCGGTTGGATTTCTGGTACCTCTCTACTGTGCAAGGTACTGTGCTATTCTTGTCGGCCAGTTGGTTTTCCACATGGCTGTCTACTTACTCCAGTTATCTACATGGTTTTCTAAACCACCTGGTCGCCTTCTTCATTACATCGGGGTCGCGGCTGTAGTCCGATATCCTTTTTTCAGGGGCAGTTCCGCTGTGTGTGTATCTGCGGGTTCTTGACGCCCTTTCTACCTTTGAGTCTACCCGTGTCTGCAGGTTTCCTGCTCCACATACCTTCTTCTTCGGGATGTCTGCGTTTTTTTTTCTTGTGTGGCAGTCTTGGTACCCCCCCCCTTCTATCGTTGCTCAGCTCCAGTGTACAGGCTTCCTATCCCTCTGGGGTCTCCTGTTGCCCCTCTGGACGGCGTTGGGCTGCCTCTGAGGTCTGGGGGCTCTTCCCACCCACCACCTGTTCCATGGCCGTGGGGTGGCATTTCCCTTTTGCTGCTGTGCCTTGCGCACTTGACACCCCCCTTTCCACAGAGGGTGTGGGTATCGGGGTGCTTGGCACGGGTCCTTACTGGCTTCTGCTTCCAAGATGATGCCGTCTCGTTGTTCACCCTTTTTTTAGGTGGGATATCGGCGGGGCCCTTGTCTTTTCCGAGGACACTCATCTGAGTTTCTCCCTGTCTGGGCTGTAGGCTTGCCAGCCACCTTTGCAGCCTGGCTCTCTTCCCCCTTTTTGGTTTTCTACTGCTTCTCACGCAGCCAGACCTCTCTCCTCTGTTGGAGGACCTTGTGCATTCTCCATGGAAGGGTTAGTTCTTCTTCCCCTTTTTTTTTTGTCTGTGTCAGTCCTACCGCACTGACACCTAGGTCTTCTGGCGCACTCTTTCCTGCGCCCAGACCCTGGGAGTCCCCGTTGGGCTCTCCTTTGTTGCCCCCTCCATTCCCGTTCTGGCGGGATGTTTTTTCGAAGTGCTTGGGTCCGCTCGGAGCACTGGATCTTTGACTTACTGGTCCTTGACTTGGACTCTGTCCTTGGCTGCTGTTGCGTGCCTTTCTTTCAGGCAGCTTTTTCAGTTAAACCTTGGTGCCGGTTCCGATCTTGGGCACGTGTTCTGTTTCGTCCCAGATTCCACCGCTCGCCCGTCAGGCAGGACGTTTTTTTCTCTACTGCACTCCTTCTCTTCTTCATGTTCCCTCATGAAGTGGTCGTCCGGAGACTTTTCGCGGACATCTGCTTCCTTACTCCTCTGGGGTTGTTTGTTTTCCAGGTGACCCTGACATTTTCAATTTCTCATCTGGTCCCCCCAGAGGTCGGCCTTTACCTTGGGGTCCTAGTCCCTCTTCCTGGACGGGCGATCTTCCGGGAGCTCAATTTCTGGCACTGGTTTGTCTCCGACCTGGGGGCTCGTCCACGCGGGGGCGGTGTCAGTCTTGGGCCTGTTTCCTCCTTTCCGGTGGTTGTATTTTCCCACCCTTGGGGACTGCTTTAGTACGTCCCATCAGTTAGGTGTCCCCCCAATGAAGAGCACCAGAGAAAAGGAGATTTTTGTACTCACCGTAAAATCTCTTTCTCGTAGCTCTCATTGGGGGACACCGCACCCACCCATTTCTTCTTCCTTTTTACGGATTATTCTTTCCGGTTATTGAGTTGTTTCTCCGGGATTCCTTTATAGGGTCCTTCGGACATATTTCTTGTTGGCTTCTCCTACTGCTTTGTGACAAAACTGGTTTCCTCACTTCCAGTGGGCGGGTATATCCTGCCAGGGAGGAGCCAACCTTTTTTTCCTAGTGTCAGCGCTTCCTAGTGGCAAGAGCATATACCCATCAGTTAGGTGTCCCCCAATGAGAGCTACGAGAAAGAGATTTCACGGTGAGTACAAAAATCTCCTTTTTTTAAGCCGTGCTCTAAATTTTTGTGCAAAACATAGGACAATTCACTAACTTTGTGATTTTCTTACGCTAAAAAAATAGACATTAAACCTTTATAAATTTCACCCGGTATGTTTTTACAGCAGGGACACGTCAGGTTACAGTGTCTGCGATGTCTTCATAAACTCTACAGTGTGTCTGAATGGGTGGGAAAGTTGGAGCTTTTTACCAGCAGGTTTAAGGTAAGGTCTTTATATCAGTCTGTGATCTGCAGTGTAAGGGGCTTATATAGTGTATGTGACCACAATCTCTTATCACAGAGCAGGATGGTGTCTATGACCCATGACAAAGAGCATCAGGTCTCCGCAGAAGCCGTACAACTGATCGGACTCATTTACAGGTGAGTTATGGTGGCTGCAATCTGACATTACTAAGAGATGGACAAATATACAATGAATGGATCATGTCAGATAGTTGGCCTTTGCTTTTACCCAAATACAATAAATGACAATGTCTTTATTAGATTACAACATACATATAAAATAAATTAAAAAGGAGGAAAGTGGACATCAGAAAAAGGGCAGCATACCCGGGACTGTAATGTACTGAGCAGCAAAGAATGGTGAAAAATATAAGTACAGTTATGGGTATGATGACTAAATGCATAAAAAGAGAGTAAGTGATATGTAGATTCACTAGTAAGTGTCCTGGGCAGTATGGGACGGCATAAAGTGCATGTGCAGTAGCCAAGTCTATATATAATGAGCCATGTGCCGAGATTAACTGGCCGGTATACTGTACAATGTTAAAGTGCAAGGTGCAAAAGGTTCCATATACAGACAATGCATACTACATGGGGTAAATAAACAGAAATGTAACAGCAATACAGACCACAATAGCAGTAATAGTAAATAGTCCCGGAATGCCGCCACCCCAACACGTGTTTCGGTCCAACGACCTTCGTCAGGGAGTGGTATGTATTCTATTGTTAGGAGTCTACATTGGCTAACACCATTCCTCCATTAGGGGGCTTATTTATTTATCCATTTAATATTTTTTACTCGGCAAGTACTATATGCTATACTATTTTAATATAAGGTTATATATAACATACGATGGGTATATATTAAGAGATAACCTTATGTTCCCCCTTCCCTAAAGGAAGGGTTTCTTACATGCTGCTGTGTTTACCAAATACAATATAACATTTTTGTGTAATGGAGGAAACTTGTTCAGTATCATTTCTATCTAGTTCCCTTCTCGCATTTATTCCACATTTCCTTGTTGCTTTTAATTTTCTCTATTTGGTCAGATGACATAACCTGTAGCTAATGACTATGGTTACACTTATTTTATACATCCAGCGTGTCTCTCATCTGTATGATAGGACATGATGTGAATGGTCAGGACGCTGCACACTCCAGTCATATGTAAAGGTTAATAGGAATATAAAAGTTCATTACTTCCTGTGTAATGGTATATAACCTCTGATCAATAAAGCCATCTGTCGTCTATAAACCACCTCATAGTGTCCTCAGCCCTGTAGGGTCCCATGAGAGCTGTAACCTATGGCTGAGGCCAGGATCTGCAGACAATGGGGTTTATTTACTAAGAGTGTTGTGTAGGTTTCTTTGTGGGTTTTGATTTCTGACAGGTATTTTCCCAAGGTATTTACTAAGGTTTCCCTATATTTTGCACTTTTCCCTACGTTTTCCTTTTTTACAACTGTTCTGATCTGTTGGGTTTTTCCTCAGCTCAAATCCACCACATTTTCTGTGTAAACCTTAGTAAAATTGTTGAGTTTTATCAAAACTGTCTGGGTCACGCCCCTTTTTGGGTTTTTCTTGTAAAATGGAGGGGGGGGGGGGGGGTTGTTTGGGTCACAAATTGTGTCGCATGGAACATGCAACACAATTTGTGAGCAAAACCTGCCAAAAAAGAGTCGGGATCACGTTGGTAAATAAACCCCAATGTATACAGATAGGAAAAGAGAGCAAAACATAAAGTATTGGATATCTGTTGTTGATCCATAGCTGTATCTGCTTATATATTACAGCATATGGTTCAGGGGGTAGTGACTGCCTATATCTGCCTCCATCTTCTATATTTTTGTGTTATAGGTGGACTCTAGATGACAGTCAATTTGCATTTTTAGGATGAAGTTCCCAAGCTCCTCTCCCCCTCCCACCCCACTACCTGTCCCTAATCTCCCCTTTATCTCCAATCTCCTGGAACGCCTGGTATATTGACGCATAATCCGCTATCTTTTTGAGAACTCGCTCCCCTTGATCCCCTACAGTCTGATTTCCGTACCCCACCCACCACAGAAACGTCCCGAACCAAAGTCACTCATGATGTCTTGACGGCCAAATCTAATGGCAGTTTCTCTCTATTGATTCTCCTAGATGTCTCTGTGGCTTTTCAGACTGTAGACTACCAACCCCTTCATTGGTCTTAAAGGGGTACTTCACTGAAAAACATCTTTTTTATTTTATTTTTTTCAGAAATACATTTTTATTAAAGTTTTTAAGAACAAACGGATATAAATTCACACTCTTGTAGCATTTATAAGTAAATGCCCTAGTAAAGTCAGGAAAGGAATGCTCCAAGAATAGGCGTACCAAAGCACACCGCAGGTATTGGTTAGAGCGTAATAAAAGTAAGGAAAAAAAACAACAACACTAAATAACAACAATTTCAAAGCTTCGTATACCCTTTACAGGTCTAGAAATATATATATATGGTCCACCGAAAAACATCTTATCCCCTATCCAAAGCATAGGGGATAAGATATCTGATGAAAGGGGATAAGATGTCTTGGAGCTTCCATGTTTATTATCTCACGCCACGCCACCTCCATTCATGTCTATGGGAGGGGACATGACGGCTACTACGTAGCCGTCATGCCTCCTCCCATAGACATGAATGGAGGGGGCGTGGCGGCTGTAATCGCCAGTCATCCATGCATGGATGACTAGGGTGCCGCGATGGAGATTTGGACCCCCATGATCAGACATCCCCTATCCTTTTGATACGGGATAAGTTTTCTGGCAGAGTACCCCTTTAAGCACTCTGCTCTCTCCTCGTTTTCCACCTTTTTGACTGTTAATTCAGTGTCTCATTTTCTGGATTTACTTCTTCCCCCTTTCCTTTTGCTGTTGCGATTCCTCAGGGAATTTTGCTTTATTTACTGGTTTTACATAAAATACTTGAATTCAAGTGGTTACAGGAACATCTCCTAAATCTGCTTTAGTGCTGAGGCTTTTACACCAGCCCCAGCTGTTATTTCCTCAGATCTGGTTATCTCACTCTTCTTCTTTGCCATATTCTGCAGAATTTTACATATCCTTTCTCCTTTTTGCAATGTGGGACTAGAGGAATATTGTGTTTCCTTGGGGAGATCTGAAAACATGCATTTAGGGGGAGATTTATCAAAACCTGTGCAGAGCAAAAGTTGCCCATAGCAACCAATCAGATCACTTCTTTTATTTTTAACAAAGCCTCTGCAAAATGAAAGAAGCGATCTGATTGGTTGCTATGGCGCAACTGGGCAACTTTTCCTCTGCACAGGATTTGATAAATTTCCCCCTAAATGCATGTTTTCAGACCTCCCCAAGGAAACACAAAGCTCCATGGGAAAAAAAAGTAGCTAATTTCCATAAATTGCTCATAAGTGCCACCTACTGGATGTATGTTTGACCCTTAAAGGGGTACTCCGGCGCTAAGACATCTTATCCCCTATCCAAAGGATGCTGTCACGCCCCCTCCCATAGGCTTGCATTGAGGGGGTGGAGCATGACATCACACGGGGCGGAGCCATGACGTCACTATGCTCTGTCCCCGTGATCACCAGTAATCAGACCCGAAGCGAGCACGCTCCGGGGGTTGATTCTGACGGAGTGCGGCTTGGAAGATCACGGGGGTCCCCAGCGGCGGGACACAGAAATCTTGCCGCTAGAGCGAGGTGTCAGTGACAGCCAGGCACACCAGAGAGAAAGCGGAAATGGTGTTTCTCGATTGGCTCCATTGGGGGACACAGGAACCGTGGGTATATCTTGCTAACACTAGGCATTAACAAAAAAGAAGTCGGCCCCTCCTGTCAGGATATACCCCACCTACAGACTCTGAACTAGTCAGTTTTTAGCTTAGTGTCCGTAGGAGGCAGACACAGGTCTGGAGCTCTCCAGACCTGGTCTTCTTTTTGTTATTTTCTAGTTTTAGAAAGTTATATTTTTTCTCTGCTTTATTATTTTTCTGTCCTTGTCGTCCCAATTTCTGTATACACAGCGTTCAATGGAGGACATGTATCATTATTTGTGTATGGTAGAAGCAGTTTACCCCTTTTGCCGAATTCTAAATTATGTGCAGATGCACTAAATTTATCAATCAAGCGCAATGAGTTTCATAAATTGTGGGCAATTATAGTAATCTCCTCATACCTCCACTTTTTGATGATTTAGAGCATCTTGCTAAGTGCAGTCCAAGATGGCTTATATTTGCGTAAAAAATTTGGTCATTGCGCAAGATTTCTGCAGATTAATGAAATGTACGCAGTTAATAAATTTGTGCGTACTAAATATGTCACTCCAAGGTACACCGAAACCTACACAACTGGAGGAAATGCTCCACCAGAATGTACTCAAAAAAAGACACAAAAAAAACAGCTTGTGCAAGATTTTGCGCAAAAAATTTAACACAAAACAGGGGTAAAATCTTTGAAACATGTCCCCAATGAGTGTATACAGGTCAGCAGGAAGCAATGGACTGTATCCCAGCCAGGTGATTATATGATCCCTAATGCCAGGTATCTGCAGGAGCTGCTGGGCAACACAAAAAGGTGTCTTATAGCTTTTAAATGTACATTCACTGCATAATCTCAAAATGTGTCTGGTGAGGAAGTAGGGGGGGGGGGGACAAGCCAGGTTTGGAAGCCTTAAAACATAATTGGAAATCTCACTTTCTGGTGGAGTCTGGCTTGGTATATAATCCCCAATCCTGTTTTAAGGCTCTTAAAAGAAAAAATAAATATCTAAAACTTGTTAACAGTTTTCATCGGTCAAGGTGAGTGTTTAGACCCGACTAATGACTTAAATGAGTCAGAAGAGAGGCGCACAACCACACACTACTCTCCCCTATTTGTGTCTGTTAGAGCTGGATGGCCCCATAGACTTCCATTGCAAGCCTGTCCAGGTCAAGTGACACAGAACCGGGAGAGAATGCATACTTTCTCTATCTGCTCCATTGGGGGACACAGACCGTGGGTGTATGCTGCTGTCTCTAGGAGGTGTGACACTATGGTAATAAAAAAAAGTCAGCTCCTCCCAGCAGGATATACCCGCCTTCAGGCTCTGAGCTAATCAGTTTAAGCTTAGTGTCTGAAGGAGGTGGACATGGTCTGGATTTCTCCAGACCAGGTCTTCTGATTTTTTGTTTCCCTAGTATAGGGACGTGTTAGTTTTTTATTCCTTTTTCTTTTCTGTTTTCAGGTGGGGACTCAGGGACTCTGGTTCCCCGTTTCCCCATTGCGAGTAAGGGGGCACAGACATTGCGTATATGCGCTGTTCATCCCCCCTCGCCAAAGGTCAGCGCTTGGGTTGGTACCTCATGGGTCCGGGTCCCCCTATTTCCCTGCTCGCCTCGCTCGCGCATAGCAGCCAGGCGTGATGCAGGTAACTAAAGCTGACTGAAGACTTCACTGAAGACTCCATTAGGTAAGTTCTTCTGACTGAGGTAAGTACCCCCCCCCCCCCCCCTTTTTCTCCATAGGTACGGACTCGCAACCTCTGGAGACCCCCTGTTTTTGGCCCACCTTCAGGTTATGGGGCTGGCTTATACAGGGGCTGGACTTTTATTCTGGGGGAGCAGTGGCACCTGAGGGGGCATGTAATATGGGGCACTTCACTTTATGTGTGTGTGTGCTTGGTGCTACTACGTCCACAGCGCCTTGTATGCGGCTGTCAGCCGCGGTGCTGTTTCGGGCCTGGCGCTCTCAGCGCCGGCTTGCTTTCGCTTTGCCGGCAGCGCCTTATACGCGGCTGACAGCCGCGGCGCTGCTATGAGCCGGGTGCTTCAGCGCTGGCTTACTTTCACTTTCGCCGGCAGTCTCTGCCGGCGCTTTGACCGCCCGCTCTATTCCCCCGAGCGCATATGCGGCTGACGTGCGCTCGGGACAAGGAGCGGGCGCCATGACAGTTCTTTTCGGCCGGTCTGTAGCTCAGCCCACAGGGCTGGGAGCTCTCAGAGGCACGAAGCAGCCTCCAATCAGCACCGTGGGCGCGATTTTCAGTGAGAAGGGGTCAGTTAGTGCCTTGCTTCAGGCACGCCCCTCTCTTCCTATTGGCTGGCCTGTTCATTCACTTTAGCTGCACGGAGTGAGTTCTCCTCACTGCAGCTGACAGGGGACACAGACTAGGGTGAGAAAGTTCCTGTCTCCTTTTCCCACATTATGTCCGTACCCAGAGCTGTTCCTCCCTCTAAACAGAAACCTGGAACTTCAGTGACTTACTTTGTCTGTAAGCACTGTAATACCAAGATGTCTGGCTCTGCTGAGCCCACTTGCCCTGCCTGCTCCACTGCTCCCCCAGACCCCCTGATGCCCCTTCGTCCCGGTGGGTCCAGCCGCTCCACCAGCCTGGGTTTCTTCCCTGACCCAGTATATGGCTGACTTGACCCAAGTCTCCCGTTCGGTGGCTGAGGCCTCCCGGGAAGTGGTGCCTCGTCTGACTCTTCCATTGAGTCTTCAGATAGACGTGAGTGTTCCCCTCGTGGGTCCCGCCCCCCCCCCCCCCCCCCCCCCCTGTCATCTGGGCACAAACGTCGCTCCTTCAGAGGAAGTTCTCGGAGTCGCCGCTCTGCCACGCCAGAGCCGCGTACCCGTTCAGGGTCGCCCCCCTCCAGGACTGCTTCTACTCATTCACATTCCCCTGGTGAACTGGTGGATGAGGCTTCCGAGCCGGCTTCTGACTCAGAGGACCGCTCGGACTCAATTGCAATGGTGAACTCATTGGTGACAGCCATAAAAGACACCTTTCACTTGGAGGACCCAGGATCTTCGGATGTCAATCCAGGAGTATCCTTTCATAGTGCAAAAGCCAGCACCTCAAAGGTTCAGCTCTCACGCTGACTTTGACGACATTCTGGAATCTGCATGGAAACATCCAGACAAGAGGTTCCCGGGAATCAAGACGATTCAAGAACGTTATCCATTTGACAAGGACTTTGTCGCTAAGGTGGTTTCCCCTCCCTCAGTGGATCCACCAATCTCCCGGATCTCTAAGGCGACTACACTGCCACTGGCAGATGCCGCTGCCTTCAAGGATCCCACGGACAAGAAGATAGAATCCTTAGCGAAGTTTGCTTCTGAAGCAGCTGGCTCTTCTCTTCTTCCCATCTTCGCCTCGACATGGGTGTCAAAGGCCCTGTCGGAGTGGTGCCAAAAGCTCCATCAGGATATCTTAGCGGGATCCCCCCCAGAGGATCTATCTGCTCTGGCTCTCCAATGCTCTAAAGCTGGGGACTTTCTGTGCGCAGCTTCCATGCTGTCAGCCTGTTGTTCTGCCTTTGCTGTGGATCACCTAGCGGCTCTCCGCCGCTCTATGTGGCTTAAAGCTTGGAATGCGGATGCCGCCTCCAAAAGGTCTCTCACTGAGCTTCCCTTTACGAGCAGCCGTCTTTTTGGCAAACGCCTTGTTGAGATTATCTCTGAGGCAACGGGAGGTAAGAGTTCCTTGTTACCTCAAAATAAGGCTCGCCCTACTTCCCCAAGGAAGTCCTTTTCCTTTCGGTCCTTTCGGACCTCTGGCTCCAGCAAAGGGTCCGGGCAGGCGCCCTCGCGGGACAAGAAGGCTCCCTTGTTCCGGGCATGCCCGCCTTGGAAGTCGGACTCCAACCGGTCCGGCCGTTTTGCGCCCAAATCAGGCAACCGCAAACCCACTTCTGCATGAAGTGAGGCCCCCACCCACGGTTTCTTCTCGGGTGGGAGGTCGTCTCTTGCTTTTTTCGAGACATCTGGACCTGACACATTCAGGACTCTTGGGTCAGAGACGTGGTGTCTAACAGTTACAGAATCGAATTCGCCTCCCTTCCGAGGATCGCTTTTTTCGATCCCAGGCCCCCCGGTCTCCTCCTCTGGCGTAGCAATTTCGAGTGGCTCTCCAGTCTCTGCTTCTCCAGGGGGTTATCGTTCCCGTTCCTCCAGGGGAACGTTTTCGGGGTTTCTATTCAAATCTTTTTGTGGTCCCCAAGAAGGACAGTTCTGTGCGACCAATCCTAGACCTCAAGCGTCTCAACCGTCTCCTTCTCATCCGCCACTTCCGAATGGAATCTCTCCGTTCGGTGGTGGCGTCCCTGGTACAAAGGGAGTTCCTTTCATCGGTGGACATAAAGGATGCCTACCTCCATGTGCCAATATTTCCAAGCCATCATCGGTACCTCCGGTTTGCGGTTCCGGAGGGGCACTTTCAATTCATAGCCCTCCCCTTCGGTCTAGCCACGGCTCCTCAGGTCTTTACAAAGATCCTTGCGCCAGTGATGGGCCTGTTACGGTCGAGGGGAATCTCGGTGATACCCTATCTGGACGACCTTCTCATCAAGGCTCCAACCAGAGCCCAGACTCTGGAGAATCTGGACGTCACTCTCCATACTCTGACTCGCTTCAGGTGGATGGTCAACCGGGACAAGTCAGTCCTCCGTCCTACCCAGTCTCTAACCTTCCTGGGACTTCGATTCGATACGGCCTCTGCCCGAATTTGTCTTCTGCCGGACAAACGTCTGGCGCTCCGGTCGGGGGTCCGCTCCCTTCGGACCCAGGTATCAGTCTCCATCCGCACTTGTATGGAAGTCTTGGGTCGGATGGTGGCAACTATGGAGGCCGTACCCTTTGCCCAGTTTCATTACCGCCCTCTTCAACTGGCGATTCTCTCTCGATGGAACAGGTCTCCTCTGTCCCTCGATCGTCAGATTGTTCTCCCTCGCAGGGTCAGTCAGTCTCTGCTCTGGTGGCTCCGCTCCCCCGTTCTGCTCCAAGGGCGGTCGTTCTTCCCCTTCACTGGCAGGTTGTTACAACGGATGCCAGCCTGTCGGGCTGGGGCGGTGTGTTCAGGGATTGGACGGTTCAGGGACTCCGGTCCCCCCAGGAGACCCTTCTTACGATAAACATATAGGAATTACGGGCGATTCTTCTCTGTCTTCTTCATTGGGAGTCCCGTCTTCAGTCCCGTCCTGTCCGCGTCTAGTCGACCAACGCCACGTTCGTGGCGTACATAAATCGACAGGGTGGCACTCGCAGCTCGGCAGCCATGGCCGAGTTGACCAAGATTCTCACCTGGGCGGAGGGTAAGGTTCCGGCCATTTCGGCGATTCACATTCCGGGAATGCTCAATTGGGAAGCGGACTTCCTCAGCCGGTCCTCACCTGACCCCGGCGAGTGGTTTCTACATCCGGAGGTCTTCGCGCAGTTCTGCGACCTCTGGGGCATTCCGGACGTAGACCTCTTCATGTCCCGGCACAATCGGAAGATCCTTCCTTTTGTGTCCAAATCCCGGGACCCTCAGGCTCTGGCCGTGGACGCCCTAGTGATTCCTTGGGTGGGGTTTACCCTACCCTATCTGTTCCCTCCTCTTCCGCTCCTTCCCAGGGTGCTGAGGAAGCTCAAGGCAGAGGACGTCCCCGCCATTCTGGTAGCTCCAGATTGGCCCTGAAGGTCGTGGTACGCTGATGTAGTCAGGCCCCTTGGACGACGCTCCACTGCGCCTTCCGCTCCGCCCGGACCTGCTCTCTCTGGGTCCTCTTTGCCACCCCAATTTACAGTCGCTGCAATTGACGGCGTGGCGGTTGAGACCGCGGTTTTGAGGACCCGCGGGTTCTCTTCCCGAGTCATTCACACCATGCTCAAGGCTCGTAAGCTCTCCTCCGCAAGAATTTACCACTGTACTTGGCAATCTTATTTTCGTTGGTGTGAAGCTCAGGACTTCTCCCCGGTAACCTTCTCGGTTCCCCGTCTTCTCTCCTTTTTGCAGGCGGGGTTGGAACTGGGGTTATCTTTCAGTTCGCTTAAAGGTCAGGTTTAGGCCCTTACTGTTCTTTTCCAGCGGCCCCTGGCTTCTAATTCTCATGTCCGGACCTTCCTTCAAGGAGTGGCGCACGCTGTTCCTCCTTGTCGGTCACCCTCTCCCCCTTGGGACTTGAATTTAGTTCTAAGTGCCCTCCAAGGTGCACCCTTTGAGCCCCTTAGAGAGGTGTCTCTCTGCCTCCTTTCTTGGAAGGTGGTGTTCTTGTTACTATCACCTCCGTCTGGAGGGTGTTTGAATTGGCAGCTCTTTCCTGCCGTTCTCCGTTTCTGGTGATCCACCAGGACAAGGTTGTTTTCTGGCCAGATCCTTCCTTTTTGCCTAAGGTGGTCTCGGCTTTTTATCTCAATGAGGATATTGTCCTCACGTCATTTTGCCCGGCTCCTTCTCATCCTAAGGAGCGCTTACTACACAAGATGGGTGTAGTTCGGGCTGTTCGGTCTTATCTCTCCATCACTTCTTCGTTTCGTCAGTGTGGTTCCTTTTTCGTCCTTAAGGAAGATCATCGCAAGGGAGAACCTGCTTTAAAGGACACCATTTCTCAGTGGATTCGGTCTGCCATTTCGGAAGCCTATCGCTGTAAGGGGAAGATTCCTCCTTTTAGGGTTATGGCTCATTCTACCCGTTCTGTTGGGGCATCCTGGGCTCTCCAGAATAGAGCCTCGGCCTCGCAGATTTGCAAGGCGGCTACCTGGTCGTCTTTGCACACTTTCTCGAGGTTTTACCGAGTTCATACTTTCGCATCGGCTGATGCTAGTCTG
Organism: Hyla sarda; assembly: GCF_029499605.1. Taxonomy (NCBI): domain Eukaryota; kingdom Metazoa; phylum Chordata; class Amphibia; order Anura; family Hylidae; genus Hyla; species Hyla sarda. The sequence goes on along the minus strand of NC_079192.1, from coordinate 22,927,762 downwards.
GGTCATAAAGTGTTGCAGGCGGCAGTGGATCGGCCGTCTGCCTGACTGTTTATCTGCCAACCCAAGGGACGGCTTTCGTACGTCCCACGGTCTGTGGCCCCCAATGGAGCCGATAGAGAAAAGGAGATTTTTGTTTACTTACCGTAAAATCTCTTTCTCGAAGGATCCATTGCGGGACACAGCTCCCGCCCTTTTTGGGATTTTCCTTTGGTTCTCTGTCCGAGGGTGTGTTCAGTTATGTTTTTTTTTCTGGTTCTCGGACAGTTTTGGGTTTTTCTTTGACCTGTTGGTCTCCTCCTATTGCTCTGGAACTTAAACTGATTAGCTCAGAACCTGAAGGCGGGTATATCCTGCTGGGAGGAGCTGACTTTTTTTATTACCATAGTGTCACACCTCCTAGAGACAGCAAGATACACCCACGGTCTGTGTCCCCCAATGGATCCTTCGAGAAAGAGATTTTACGGTAAGTACACAAAAATCTCCTTTTTCCTGGCACATTCTTGTGAGAAAAAAAAAACCTGACCGATAAAAATGTTTGATGTATCTTTGTGACAAATCAAAAGTTTTTCTAAATGACAGGTACTATTTAAAGGGATACCTAGGGAAACTTAACCCATAGCCCATCATTACTCTCTAGTCAACCTATTAAATTGTCTAAATATCATCCATTAGCTATATAGAGCAGTCTCCCCCTCTTTTGTTGTCACATGCATGAAGTGAGGGAATTACATCATCATGCCATCCACTCCAACTCTGTCCAATTCCTTCTCTGAAAGCAGCCCCCACCCTCCTGAAAGACACAGACCATGTAGTTTTTGCCTAGGGCTGCACGATATATCACAAAAGCAATTGAATCGCAATTTTTGCTTTTTGCGATATAGGGATTCGCCCGGGTCAGGTCCGCGTCATAAACGAGAGTTGCCTGCTGCTGACATCTGCCTGTAATGACGGACATAGGTGATTGCTCTGATGTCCGCCATCGACCAAACCCTGCAGCCCCCTGCTAATTCTTGTAGTGGGAGGCTGCCGCTAATAGCAGACATGAAGATCACCGCGGCCGGCTATTAACCCTTTTGACAGCGGCATCTAAACGGACATGTAAATTCTCCCTGGTGGGCCAGTGGGGTATAGCATTGTTTTGCATTAGGAGGAACCCAGGGCCAACCGCACCAGCATATGGTCTCACAGGGGGTCTGAGGATCTCATCTCGGTACCCAATGGCAGTCAGGCTACCTCTGGCAAGCACATGGAGGGCTGTGCAGCCCCCAAAGAAATGTCACCCCACTCCATTACTGACTCAATCATGCTGGAGGATGTTTCAGGCAGTAGAACGTTCTCCATGGCGTCTCCAGACTCTCTCACATCTGTCACATGTTTTCATTGTGAACCTGCTTTCATCTGTGAAGAACACAGGGCGCCAGTGGCAATTTTGCCAATCTTGGTGTTCTCTGGCAAATGCCAAGTGTCCTGCACGATGTTGGGCTGTAAGCACAACCCCCACCTGTCGACGTTGGGCCCTCATACCATTCTCATGGAGTCTGTTTCTGACCGTTTGAGTGGACACATGCACATTTGTGGCCTGCTGGAGGTCATTTTGCAGGTCTCTGGCAGTGCTCCTCCTGCTCCTCCTTGCACAAAAGCGGAGGTAGAGGTCCTGCTGCTGTGTTGTTGCCCTCCTACGGCCTCCTCCACGTCTCCTGATGTATGGGCCTGTCTCCTGGTAGCGCCTCCATGCTCTGGACACTACGCTGACAGACACAGCAAACCTTGTAGACTCATGCTACCACTAGAGTGAAAGCACTGCCAGCATTTAAAAGTGACCAAAACATCAGCCAGGAAGCATAAGAACTGAGAATTGGTCTGTGGTCACCACCTGCAGAACCACTCCTTTATTGCGGGTGTCTTGCGAATTGCCTATAATTTCCACCTGTTGTCTGTTCCATTTGCACAACAGCATGTGAAATTGATTGTCAATCAGTGTTCTTCCTGAGTGGACAGTGTGATTTCACAGAAGTGTCAGTGACTTGGAGTTGCATTGTGTTGTTTAAGTGTTCCCTTTATTTTTTTGAGCAGTGTATATACACTTCCCTGGAGTACTGGAGGTATTGGACATTGATTCGAAGGGAGACTACCTCCAGTAGGTGGCAGTGTAGAGCACGTTCTTTTCCTTCTGGAAATAAGCTACTTTGTGTACCTTTTGCAATGAATAGGATGAAATCCACAATAAAATCCACGTCAAATTCTGTATGGATGTTGATGTTTAGAGGCAGATTTGTTGTGGATTCTTACACCTGAGACATCTGTATAATAAATGCTTTCTTTCCCACAGAAATATGGAAAATATTCTGAGCACAGAAGAGTGTGACAGTATTAACCCTTTAGTGTATGTAGCCAATCGAGCCGTAGCCGCTGCAGCAGGGGCGTTTGTTTACCATAGGTGAGTGTCAGAAGTTGCATATACAGGCCGGCTTTTTCCTACCACAGTGAGATTTCGCAATTGTGAGACTACAATTACCAGACATTGGCCGTCCAGGCATCCTTTGATTTGTTGTTTTGCAACAGCTGGTTGGAGCCCACTATTCTGTCCCATCCTGCAGTTTTCTCATACTCTCCTAACATTATTGTGAATGGGTTAGGGGGAATCGCATTGCATAAAATAAATTAACATTTCCGGTTCTTCAGATTTGCTTCAGCTGATCTGTGTACAGACTGGATTCTCCTGTTAACTGGGTAATTTCCTACATATAACTGTTCCTATTGCCATTGTGTATTTGTCTTTTATTATCAGGTTATTGGAGGCTAGTGACGACGAGGAATCTGGGTCCGAGCACAGCGGTCGTCGCAGTTCCAACACATCCTTCTTCCATCTGCTCATTGATTTCTTCATTTCCAGTGAGGTGAGCGCCACAGGGGCCTCTCTTATGTGTCAGCTTGTTAGCCCTCCCTCCCTATTATGTTACCTTAAAAGGGAAAAAGGCCACATGGTCCATCCACATGGTTAATCTTAGGATATATATATATATATATATATATATATACAGTGGTCCCTCAAGTTACAATATTAATCCGTTCCAGGACGACCTTTGTATGTTGAAACCATTGTATGTTGAGACCATAACTATGGAAACCTGGTAATTGGTTCTGAAGCCTCCAAAATGTCATCCAAAAATAGGAAAAAGTGAGGATAAAAAAATAAATAAATAAAAAAGCAGATAACTAACACAGATAAAGCAAATCCTTACATATAAAAGTAAGAAGGAGCTGCTGGGAGCTGTAAATCACTGCCTGTCAGTGTTTCCCAACCAGGGTGCCTCCAGCTGTTGCAAAACTACAACTTCCAGCATGCCTGTTGGCTGTCCGGGCATGCTGGTAGTTGTAGTTTTGCAACAACTGGAGGCACCCTGGTTGGGAAACAATGGTTTATGTAGAGGACAGGAGCTTCATCAGGGTCCTATACAGTACACACAGTGTCCCAAATGGAGCCGCCCTTACTTGGTGTACAAAAGAGCAGCTAACCCTGGCAGAGGTAAGGAGTAGTACAGAACTATTAGTTCCTCCCTGTACTGTAGGGGGCGCTACCAGACAGCCAGTCAGTGCAGGCACTTCAGCAATAGAGGTGATTTACCAGTAAAATGCCCATTCTGATTGGTCGGTTCCTCCAGTTGTGACACATTTCACAGATCTTGTCTGTCTATACATTGTATGTTGAGTCTGATTTCAAGTTACAATGGTCCAGAAAAAAACATTGTATGTTGAAACTATTGTATGTTGAGGCCATTGTAAGTTGAGGGATCACTGTGTGTGTGTATATATAACACTTACATCAATCTATACAACATTGTTGTTACGCCGAGCGCTCCGGGTCCCCGCTCCTCCCCGGAGCGCTCGCTACACTCTCCCCACTGCAGCGCTCCGGTCAGATCCACTGACCCGGGGCGCTGCGATTCCGCTTCCAGCCGGGATGCGATTCGCGATGCGGGTAGCGCCCGCTCGCGATGCGCACCCCGGCTCCCGTACCTGACTCGCTCTCCCTCGGTCCTGTCCCGGCGCGCGCGGCCCCGCTCCCTAGGGCGCGCGCGCGCCGGGTCTTTGCGATTTAAAGGGCCACTGCGCCGCTGATTGGCGCAGTGATTCCAATTAGTGTGTTCACCTGTGCACTTCCCTATATCACCTCACTTCCCCTGCACTCCCTTGCCGGATCTTGTTGCCATCGTGCCAGTGAAAGCGTTTCCTTGTGTGTTCCTAGCCTGTGTTCCAGACCTCCTGCCGTTGCCCCTGACTACGATCCTTGCTGCCTGCCCCGACCTTCTGCTACGTCCGACCTTGCTTCTGTCTACTCCCTTGTACCGCGCCTATCTTCAGCAGCCAGAGAGGTGAGCCGTTGCTAGTGGATACGACCTGGTCACTACCGCCGCAGCAAGACCATCCCGCTTTGCGGCGGGCTCTGGTGAAAACCAGTAGTGACTTAGAACCGATCCACTAGCACGGTCCACGCCAATCCCTCTCTGGCACAGAGGATCCACTACCTGCCAGCCGGCATCGTGACAGTAGATCCGGCCATGGATCCCGCTGAAGTTCCTCTGCCAGTTGTCGCTGACCTCACCACGGTGGTCGCCCAGCAGTCACAACAGATAGCGCAACAAGGCCAACAGCTGTCTCAACTGACCGTTATGCTACAGCAGTTACTACCACAGCTTCAACAGTCATCTCCTCCGCCAGCTCCTGCACCTCCTCCGCAGCGAGTGGCCGCTCCTGGTCTACGCCTATCCTTGCCGGATAAATTTGATGGGGACTCTAAGTTTTGCCGTGGCTTTCTTTCCCAATGTTCCCTGCATCTGGAGATGATGTCGGACCAGTTTCCCACTGAAAGGTCTAAGGTGGCTTTCGTAGTCAGCCTTCTGTCTGGAAAAGCCCTGTCTTGGGCCACACCGCTCTGGGACCGCAATGACCCCGTCACTGCCTCTGTACACTCCTTCTTCTCGGAAATCCGAAGTGTCTTTGAGGAACCTGCCCGAGCCTCTTCTGCTGAGACTGCCCTGTTGAACCTGGTCCAGGGTAATTCTTCCGTTGGCGAGTATGCCGTACAATTCCGTACTCTTGCTTCAGAATTATCCTGGAATAATGAGGCCCTCTGCGCGACCTTTAAAAAAGGCCTATCCAGCAACATTAAAGATGTTCTGGCCGCACGAGAAATTCCTGCTAACCTGCATGAACTTATTCATCTAGCCACTCGCATTGACATGCGTTTTTCCGAAAGGCGTCAGGAGCTCCGCCAAGATATGGACTTCGCGGATGTTTTCTGCAAAAAACAAGCTGAGACTCTACCTCCTCACAGGCCTTATGATTGTCCTATCGACCTCCTCCCGGGCACTACTCCACCCCGGGGCAGAATTTATCCTCTCTCTGCCCCAGAGACTCTTGCCATGTCTGAATACGTCCAGGAAAATTTAAAAAAGGGCTTTATCCGTAAATCCTCCTCTCCTGCCGGAGCCGGATTTTTCTTTGTGTCCAAAAAAGATGGCTCCCTACGTCCTTGCATTGACTACCGCGGTCTTAATAAAATCACGGTTAAGAACCGCTACCCCCTACCCCTCATCTCTGAACTCTTTGATCGCCTCCAAGGTGCCCACATCTTTACTAAACTGGACTTAAGAGGTGCTTATAACCTCATCCGCATCAGAGAGGGGGATGAGTGGAAAACGGCATTTAACACCAGAGATGGACACTTTGAGTATCTGGTCATGCCCTTTGGCCTGTGCAACGCCCCTGCCGTCTTCCAAGACTTTGTTAATGAAATTTTTCGTGATCTGTTATACTCCTGTGTTGTTGTATATCTGGACGATATCCTAATTTTTTCTGCCAATCTAGAAGAACACCGCCAGCATGTCCGTATGGTTCTTCAGAGACTTCGTGACAATCAACTCTATGCCAAAATTGAGAAATGTCTGTTTGAATGCCAATCTCTTCCTTTTCTAGGATACTTGGTCTCTGGCCAGGGACTACAAATGGATCCAGACAAACTCTCTGCCGTCTTAGATTGGCCACGCCCCTCCGGACTCCGTGCTATCCAACGCTTTTTGGGGTTCGCCAATTATTACAGGCAATTTATTCCACATTTTTCTACCGTTGTGGCTCCTATCGTGGCTTTAACCAAAAAAAATGCCGATCCCAAGTCTTGGCCTCCTCAAGCGGAAGACGCCTTTAAACGACTCAAGTCTGCCTTTTCTTCGGCTCCCGTGCTCTCCAGACCTGACCCTTCCAAACCCTTCCTATTGGAGGTTGATGCCTCCTCAGTGGGAGCTGGAGCTGTTCTTCTACAAAAAAATTCTTCCGGGCATGCTGTCACTTGTGGGTTTTTTTCTAGGACCTTCTCTCCGGCGGAGAGGAACTACTCCATCGGGGATCGAGAGCTTCTAGCCATCAAATTAGCACTTGAGGAATGGAGGCATCTGCTGGAGGGATCAAGATTTCCAGTTATTATTTACACCGACCACAAGAACCTCTCCTACCTCCAGTCTGCCCAACGACTGAATCCTCGCCAGGCCCGGTGGTCTCTGTTCTTTGCCCGATTTAATTTTGAAATTCACTTTCGGCCTGCCGATAAGAACATTAGGGCCGATGCTCTCTCTCGTTCCTCGGATGCCTCAGAAGTTGAACTCTCTCCGCAACACATCATTCCACCTGACTGCCTGATCTCCACTTCTCCAGCCTCCATCAGGCAAACTCCTCCAGGAAAGACCTTTGTTTCTCCACGCCAACGCCTCGGAATCCTCAAATGGGGTCACTCCTCCCATCTCGCAGGTCATGTGGGCATCAAGAAATCTGTGCAACTCATCTCCCGCTTCTATTGGTGGCCGACTCTGGAGACGGATGTTGTGGACTTTGTGCGAGCCTGCACTATCTGTGCCCGGGATAAGACTCCTCGCCAGAAGCCCGCTGGTTTTCTTCATCCCCTGCCTGTCCCCGAACAGCCTTGGTCTCTGATTGGTATGGATTTTATTACTGATTTACCCCCTTCCCGTGGCAACACTGTTATTTGGGTGGTCGTTGATCGATTCTCCAAAATGGCACATTTCATCCCTCTTCCTGGTCTTCCTTCAGCGCCTCAGTTGGCTAAACAATTTTTTGTACACATTTTTCGTCTTCACGGGTTGCCTACGCAGATCGTCTCGGATAGAGGCGTCCAATTCGTGTCTAAATTCTGGAGGGCTCTCTGTAAACAACTCAAGATTAAATTAAATTTTTCTTCTGCATATCATCCCCAATCCAATGGACAAGTAGAAAGAATTAACCAGGTCTTGGGTGATTATTTACGACATTTTGTTTCCTCCCGCCAGGATGACTGGGCAGATCTCCTTCCATGGGCCGAATTCTCGTATAACTTCAGAGTCTCTGAATCTTCCTCCAAATCCCCATTTTTCGTGGTGTACGGCCGTCACCCTCTTCCCCCCCTCCCTACCCCCTTGCCCTCTGGTCTGCCCGCTGTGGATGAAATTTCTCGTGACCTTTCCATCATATGGAGAGAGACCCAAAATTCTCTCTTACAGGCTTCATCACGCATGAAGAAGTTCGCGGATAAGAAAAGAAGAGCTCCTCCCATTTTTTCCCCTGGAGACAAGGTATGGCTCTCCGCTAAATATGTCCGCTTCCGTGTCCCTAGCTACAAGTTGGGACCACGCTATCTTGGTCCTTTCAAAATTTTGTGTCAGATTAATCCTGTCTCTTACAAACTTCTTCTTCCTCCTTCTCTTCGTATCCCTAATGCCTTTCACGTTTCTCTTCTTAAACCACTCATCCTCAACCGTTTCTCTCCCAAATCTGTTCCTCCCACTCCTGTTTCCGGCTCCTCGGACATCTTCTCCGTCAAAGAGATCCTAGCTTCTAAAAAGGTCAGAGGGAAAACCTTTTTTTTAGTGGATTGGGAGGGTTGTGGTCCAGAAGAGAGATCCTGGGAACCTGAGGACAACATCCTAGACAAAAGTCTGCTCCTCAGGTTCTCAGGCTCTAAGAAAAGGGGGAGACCCAAGAGGGGGGGTACTGTTACGCCGAGTGCTCCGGGTCCCCGCTCCTCCCCGGAGCGCTCGCTACACTCTCCCCACTGCAGCGCTCCGGTCAGATCCACTGACCCGGGGCGCTGCGATTCCGCTTCCAGCCGGGATGCGATTCGCGATGCGGGTAGCGCCCGCTCGCGATGCGCACCCCGGCTCCCGTACCTGACTCGCTCTCCCTCGGTCCTGTCCCGGCGCGCGCGGCCCCGCTCCCTAGGGCGCGCGCGCGCCGGGTCTTTGCGATTTAAAGGGCCACTGCGCCGCTGATTGGCGCAGTGATTCCAATTAGTGTGTTCACCTGTGCACTTCCCTATATCACCTCACTTCCCCTGCACTCCCTTGCCGGATCTTGTTGCCATCGTGCCAGTGAAAGCGTTTCCTTGTGTGTTCCTAGCCTGTGTTCCAGACCTCCTGCCGTTGCCCCTGACTACGATCCTTGCTGCCTGCCCCGACCTTCTGCTACGTCCGACCTTGCTTCTGTCTACTCCCTTGTACCGCGCCTATCTTCAGCAGCCAGAGAGGTGAGCCGTTGCTAGTGGATACGACCTGGTCACTACCGCCGCAGCAAGACCATCCCGCTTTGCGGCGGGCTCTGGTGAAAACCAGTAGTGACTTAGAACCGATCCACTAGCACGGTCCACGCCACTCCCTCTCTGGCACAGAGGATCCACTACCTGCCAGCCGGCATCGTGACAATTGTACAGAGTAAAACATTTTCTAATATTAGATTTAAAAAAAACATACCCCCACCACCTCTTTCCGGCACTGACAAAAAAAAAATTTAATAAATATTAACATTTTAACTTATATCCAGTACCCCAACAAGCCTTGGAATTTTTTATTTGCTTTCTTAACTAGTTCTACCTATATAGCGAGGGAAAGATCGATATATTTCAATTACATTCATGCTCAAAGGATCGCTGTCATTTCAATGAACTTCCCTCCATGTAAAAGCCCAACATACAGGTGCAAGAAAAAGTATGTGAACCCTTTGGAATTATATGGATTTCTGCACAAATTGGTCATAAAATGTGATCTAATCTTCATCTAAGTCACAACAATAGACAATCACAGTCTACTAAAACTAATAACACACAAAGAATTAAATGTTACCATGTTTTTATTGAACACACCATGTAAACATTCACAATGCAGGTGGAAAAAGTATGTGAACCCCTAGACTAATGACATATCTCCTAGTGAGCTATCATCCAACTGGAGCCCAATCAGTGAGATGAGATTGGAAGTGTTGGTTACAACTACCCTGCCTTTTAAAAAAAACACCCACCAGTTCTGGGTTTGCTTTTCACAAGAAGCATTGCCTGATGTGAATGATGCCTCGCACAAAAGAGCTCTCAGAAGACCTACGATTAAGAATTGTTGTGTTGCATAAAGCTGGAAAGGGTTATAAAAGTATCTCCAAAAGCCTTGCTGTTCATCAATCCACGGTAAGACAAGTTTTCTATAAATGGAGACAAAGTTCAGCACTGGTGCTACTCTCCCTTGGAGTGGATGTCCTGTAAAGATGACTGCAAGAGCACATTGCAGACTGCTCAATGAGGGGAAGAAGAATCCTAGAGTGTCTGCTACAAAACTTTCAAAAGTCTCTGGAATATGCTAACATCCCTGTTAACTAATCTGCGATACGTAAAACACTAAACAAGAATGGATTTAATGGGACAAACCCATCGCTGAACGTTTACAGTTTGCACAAGAGCATCTGGATGTTCCACAGCAGTACTGGCAAAATATTCTGTGGACAGATGAAACCAAAGTTGAGTTGTTTGGAAGAAACACACAACATTATGTGTGGAGAAATAGAGGCATAGCACAGCAACATCAGAACCTCATCCCAACTGTGAAGTATGCTGATGGGGGCATCATGGTTTGGGGCTGCTTTGCTATGTCAGGGCTTGGACGGATTGCTATCATCGAAGGAAAAATGATTTCCTAAGTTTAACAAGACATTTTGCAGGAGAACTTAAGGCCATCTGTCCACCAGCTGAAGCTCAGCAGAAGATGGGTGTTCCAACAGGACAACGACCCAAAGCATAGAAGTAAATCAACAACAGAATGGCTTAAACAAAAGAAAATACGCCTTCTGGATTGGCCCAGTCAAAGTCCTGACCTCAATCCAATTGAGATGCTGTGGCACGACCTCAAGAAGGCGATTTACACCAGACATCCCAAGAATATTGCTGAACTAAAACTGTTCTGTAAAGAGGAAGGGTCAAGAATTTCTCCTGACCGTTGTGCACTTCTGATCTGCAACTACAGGAAATGTTTGGTTGAAGTTATTGCTGCCAAAGGAGGTTCAACCAATTATTAAATCCAAGGGTTCACATACTTTTTCCACCTGCACTGTGAATGGTTCGTTACATGGTGTGTCCAATAAAAACATGGTAAGATTTCATTTTTTGGGTGTTATTAGTTTAAGCAGACTGTGATTGTCTATTGTTGTGATTTAGATGATCAGATCACAATTTATGACCAATTTGTGCTGAAATCCATATAATTCCAAAGGGTTCACATACTTTTTCTTGCAACTGTATTTGTAAATCAATTCATTTACCAAAAATTACCTTTTACCCTAGAAAAAAAAGTTTTCTAGGGTAATTCTTGGCCACTAGGTGTCTCACTTCTCTATAAACTGAAGAAAAAACATATCCCCTATCCACAGGAAAAATTAAATGTTTCATTACAAAGTAAAGCAAGTCCTATGGAAAACAAGCCTCATATGGGTCTGTAGATGAAAAATTGTGTTAAGGCTCTTAGAAGACGAGGAGGAAAAAATAAAAATTTCCTGTGTTCTCCTGGGGTAAAATACCTTTACTGTGATTTTTCTATCCATATCAGCTGGAAATTTGTTCCGAACATCTACTCATACAGTAAAATAATAATTTATCATATTTGCTACTGATGTTAATCATCAAGTAAACTCAGATTGTGTCCTCTTTATTTTTGTGTTTCATCCCCTTTAATAAATAATATATAAAAAAAAAAAAAAAAACTTGGCCCGTACGGGGATCGAACCCGCGACCTTGGCGTTATTAGCACCACGCTCTAACCAACTGAGCTAACCGGCCAACTTATATTGTTCTGTGAGAGCTTTAATGAAATAAATTTGGTATTGCTGTGTGTAGAATTTTCTGAACTATTAACCCCTTAAGGACTACAGGTTTTTTTCGTTTTTGTAATCGTTGCAGTGTGCTACAGGAGAGAGACAGAGGGAGCCCCCCTCCCTCTGTCTAATCTCCTTACAGCTCGTGGTCGCTTCCGGCCGCGGTTGTAAGGGTTAAACTGCCGGGACCTGAAGTCTTCTTCGGTCCTGGCAGTGTGGCAGGCCCCTGCCCATTGGGGATCACACACAGCACCCCGCGATTGCTTTTCAGGTTCTGCAGGGAAGAAATAGGGAGCTCCCTCCCTCTGTCAAAACACTTAAAGCCTGCGGTCACTTCCGACCGTGGCTGTAAGGGTTAAACTGCCGGAACCGAAGTTTACTTTGTCCTGGCAGTGCGGAAGGGTCCCGGCTGTGTGTTATAGCCGAGTCCCTGCCAGGATCTGGTGGGTGCACTGGGCAGCACCCATGAGAACCATGGACATGTATATTCGTCCTGTTGTGGGAACGTGCATCCCGCCTGGACGTGTATACACGTCCATGGTCGTTAAGGAGTTAAAGGGAAAAGGGGGGTGATTCAAACTTTTATTCAGGAAGGGGTTAAATCACATTTACTCACTTGTTTTTATTTATTTTTTCCTTTTTTACCCTTTTTCTAGCCCCGATTGGGGACTACTACATGCAATCGTTTGATTGCATTCACTGATCAATGCTATGCCATAGCATAGCATTGATCAGTGTAATCTGTGCTCGATTGTTCCAGCCTGGATCTCAGGCTTAGAGCAATGGAGCGACGATCGGACAGCGAGGAGCAAGGTAAGGAGTCTTCCCCTCAGCTGTTCGGGATGCCGCGATTTCACCGTCGAGGTCCCAAACAGTTCCGCTGAGCTAACCAGCAGTATTTTCTCCCGATTTAGACGACGCAATCAACTTTGATCGCAGCGTCTAAAGGGTTAATACCGGACATCAGCCAGATTGGCGATGTCCGGTATTAACCGCGGGTCCTAGTTGCTGACAGCAACCGAGACCCAGCAGATACGAAGCGAGCTCGGCTCCTTAGCGCGCTTCACATAATAGGAGCCGGCCAAGGACATAAATATACGTTCGTGGTCATTAAGGGGTTATATTATCACATCCCTGATCCTGCATGGTCAATGATGTAAACACAAAACAATAAAATCAAAAATTGCTGATTTTTTTCGTCACATCCCAGAAGAAATTGAATCAAAAGTGATCAAAAAGTTGCATATACACGAAAATGGTACCAAAAAAGCTACAGATTACGGCACATAAAAGTGAGTACTCATACGGCCCCGAACTCATACTGACCAGAAAATAAAAACATTATAGAGGTCAGAACATTGCAGTTTTAAGCATTTATATTATTTTTATTTACTGTTTTTTTTTTTTTTTTTACTATTTTTAGGAAAATAAAACAAAAGCTAAACAAATTTGGTGTTGTTGCAATCATACTTTCCAACACAGTGTTTTCCAAACTGCGTGTCTTCAGCTGTTGCAAAACTACAACTCCTTCGCCTTTGGCTGTCCGGGCATGCTAGGAGTTGTAGTTTTGCAACAGCTGGAGATACATTGTTCGGAAAACACTGGTCCAACAGAATAAAGATAACCTTGTCAGTTTTACCATAAAGTGCACTGCGAGGAAAAAAATAAAATGAATTTGCTATACTTTTCAATTCCACCCCACGAATATAGTTTTTTTTTTCTGTTTCGCCTTACATTTTATGGTAAAATGAAAGGTGTCATTACTGAGTAGTTAGTCCCGTGGATAACAAGTCCTCATATGGCTCTGTGGATGGAAGGGAGAAGGGAAAGAAAAAAAAATATGCACAAAAAAATTGGCCGCGTTACTAAGGAGTTAAATTCTCCTACTGTGGATTTATCGACTTATTTAGTAAAATAACACTTTATCAAATTTGCTTTTGATCTTAACCCCTTAGCTAAACTCAGAATGTGCCTTCTTTGTTCCATAAAAATATCTTGGCCCGTACGGGGATCGAACCCGCGACCTTGGCGTTATTAGCACCACGCTCTAACCAACTGAGCTAACCGGCCAATTTATTGTGCAGTGACATAGCAGAGAAGTCCGTCAAATTTTTTCCTGAACTTTGCAGCCTTGTTTGTGGAGTGGGTAAACATATATAAATATATAAAGCAGTCAGTGTTCTCTGTATAGTGTACAGCAGTGTTTCCCAACCAGGGTGCCTCCAGCTGTTGCAAAACTTCAACTCCCAGCATGCCCGGATAGCCAAAGGCTGTCCGGGCATGCTGGGAGTTGTAGTTTTGCAACAGCTGGAGGCACCCTGGTTGGAAAACATTGGTGTACAGTATGGGTAGCTGGACTCCTCCCCAGTACTTGTGTTTCTCACCTGCCATCTCTCTCTGTCAGCTACATGAACACGCTGCCTACCTGGTGGACAGTCTGTGGGACATTGCTTCAATTCCATTAAAAGACTGGGAGTGTCAGACCGATCTGCTCCTGATGAAGAAAACGTGTAAGTTTCTACCAAGTTTAGGCCCCTTTCACACTACAGGTATCATCCTATAAAAAAACCTCCGTTATTACTCCCGGCAAAAAGTCCTTAAAACGGCCGTCAAAAAATCCTATTCATGTCAATGGGATTTTTTGAACATCCTTTTGCATCAGGTATGTCCGTTTTTACTAATGTCAGTTATTTTTGCCGGCACAAAAGACGGTGCATGCACTAATATTTGGTCCGGCAAAAAAAATGGTGAAAAAATGGACGTTAAAATTTAAAATTGAAGCCTATGGGAACCGGATGTAAAAAAAAAAACATCCATTATCATCAGTTATTGTCAGGTTTTTTTTACTGAAAATGCTCAGTACAGCTTAAAAAAAAAACAAAAAAAAAAAAACCTGATTAAAACTAGGGATCGACCGATTATCGGTATGGCCGATATTATCGGCCGATAATCATGATTTTGGGCATTATCGGTAAAGGCAATTACCTTGCCGATAATGCCCCGCCCCCACCGCACCACGACCGACCCACCGCGTCGCACCCCCACCGTAGTGCTGGGCGGTATACCACTATGGATTTTTGCCCATACCGCTATACCGGTCAGGCCCCTCCCCCACCCTCCGAGTCATTAAAAAAATAAAAATAAACTTACCCGTAATGGGGGTGGTCCGGGCCATCCATCCATCCTTCCTGTACTGTCCGGCGCCATTCCGGGTGGAGGGTGCACCGGTACGGGCTGTCCTTCTCCGGGGGTCCTCTTCTCCACTCCAGGCAGGCTCCGGCCTAGTAAGCTGCATAGACGCCGCTACGCCGTGACGTCAGGTACGTTGCTGCGCACGGGCGTCACTGCGCAGCGGCGTCTATGCAGCGTACTAGGCCGGAGCCTGCCCGGAGTGGAGAAGATGATTGCCGGAGAAGAAGGACAGCCTGGACCGTTGCACCCTCCACCCTGAATGCCGCCAGACACTACAGGAAGGAAGGATGGATGGCCCTGACCACCCTGACAGGTAGGGGGAGAGAAGCGAGTGGCGTCGGCGGCGGTCTATGGCACCGCAAAAGCCACTGCAGTGCATTGATTTAAAGCGCCCGCTTTAAATCAATGACCTGCAGTGGTGTCGAGGGGGGATAAATAGCCGATAACTTATACCGGAATATCGGTATGAGTTATCGGCTATCGGCCCTAACCTCCACCGATTATCGGTATCGGCCCTAAAAAAACGATATCGGTCGATCCCTAATTAAAACGGATGTAACTGGTAATAACAGATGAACAACATCAGGTTTTTTTAAGAAAGAAAAACATTAAAAATAGCGGACAATGGTCATCTGTTATTACCAGTTATTGCAACCATTTTATTTTCATCCGTTATTGTAAAATAATGGCAGTATAAAAGCAGGATGATACCTGTTGTGTGAAAGGGGCCTTAAATGACGTCGCTATTGGTAGGTCCTAGAATATGTCCATAACATACTAAAAATCCCCCCCGTATTACTTCTGCATCCCTGTTTGTATTTAAAGCGTCACAAACTTTTGGAAAAACTTTTGACATGACAAAAGTGTTAGATCGCATCAGTCCTAAGTCCTGGGACCCGCTGCGATTGCGAATTATAACTCTGTGAATTACGCAGCAGTGCTCCTCACTCCCCAGCCAGCTGCTCCGTCCCACTTATTTACTGCATTAGTCTTTGGTGGATGAGTTGGGTTTGAGCAACAGTCGTGAAGTGAGGTGCGCGCTGCCACGCACTTCACCCAGCTGTAACTTGTGATCTCAGGAGGTCTGAGACCCCGTGCAATCTAAGCTTTTAACTCATATGGCAACATGTCAAATTTTTTTTCCAAGGATAGGTGACAATGACTTTCTTATAGGTATAACTAATCAATAATGCTCAGAATAATCCTCTGCTATTTATTACTAGACATGTTGTAGAGACCTTCTCTTCATCCAGATTCTGCTCCCTTAAACCATGTTCAGATGTCCTGGTGTTTGCAATACAGGTTCTTCACCACTAGCTCTCTTGTAGCAGAATAAATCTGAAGAAATATATGTTCAGTCTTTATGTCACAGAAATGCAGATTTAGGCCCCGTTCACTCTGCAAAGATTCTGTGCAGAATTTACACAAGGAAACTCTGCACATACTTCACTTGAAGGCTGTCCGAGCATGCTGGGAGGTGTAGTCTTGCAACAGGTGGAGGCACACTGGTCGGCAAACGCTTCTGTAGAGCATAACCATGTGTTGTCCATAATGTCACGTGTTGGTCAAGTGACATGGAGTGGGATGTCAGGTTAAACGGGTTATCAAGGATTGCAAAAACAAACAAAAGAGAAACAGCATACCCATCAGTATAGGCAATTACCTATATATAGCACCATTCACTCATGTAGCGCTGTTCCCCTCCTTTCATATAGATATTCCGCTTCTTTCATGTAGTGTCTTCCCATAGCCAATGAGGGAAAGGGCTATATGGGGGGATTGGACATGAAATGAGTGGAATGGACATAAAATGGGGGAGATTTCACCCTTTGTTTATTAAATCGCAATCACATATCGAAATTGCAATATTTACCTCCTTAAAGGGGTACTCTGGTGGAAAACAATTTTTTCAAATCAACTGGTGCCAGAAAGTTAAACAGATTTGTAAATTACTTCTATTTGAAAACCTTAATCCTTCCACTACTTATCAGCTTCTGTATGCTCCACAGGAAGTTGTATTTCTTTCTGGAGTTCTTTTCTGTCTGACAATGTTGGGGATGATTACAATGATTCTGATTACTGATCAATATATCAAAATATATAGATATATCCATGCTAATGATATGCTGCAGAAAAACATTATTATTCTTATCAGATATATCAGCTTAGCTATTTGCTTGTAACCAAGAGATGAACCTGCTCTCTGGATAATATTTGAGAAGCAAGAAAGAAGATTTATGGTGTTCCAAAGAGGAAGATGTAACAATGAAATGAGTAGGAGTCTGAGTGAAATCATTCTGAGGAGAATACAATGGGTGCAAAATAGCGGATACATCTGTAATCTTCAAAATAAAACAGGAACTCTGCCCTATAATCTCATATGACTATGATTGAATAAATGCTTAAAAATAAATGCTTACGCCCGTATAGGTATATGGACTTGGATAACCAATCAAGACGTGGCAAGATGATTTTTTATGTGATTGACAACCACCCCTTTTGATAATCATATATAACAATGTACTTCCTTAATAAAGACAGAACTTTCTTGGCTGAGAAAGGAGATTATACCAAACTCTCTTGTGTGGTATTCTTTTCTTACGTCGACACTCAGCACACAAATTGAACAGCAGCAGTCACTCACATTTAAGGCCTAAGCAGAGACACTCCTTGACAACAACAGTGCTCTCTGCTGGCACCTCTGTCCGTATCAGGAACTGTCCAGAGCAGGAGAAGTTTTCTGTGGGGATTTGCATGTACTCTGGACAGTTCCTGACATTCACAGCAGAGAGCACTGTGGTCAAACAGAAAAGAACTCCAGAAAGAAATGCAACTTCCTCTGGAGCATACAGCGGCTGATAAGTACTGGAAGGATTACAATTTTTATATATAGAAGTAATTTACAAATCTGTGTAACTTTCTGGCACATGTGAATTAAAAAAGGAGATTTTTTTTTTGTACTCGCCATTCTTGTAGCCTTCATTAGGGGACACAGACCATGGGTATATGCTGCTGTCCACCAGGAGGCTGACACTAGGCAAAAAAAGAAGTCTGCTTCTCCCAGCAGGATATAGCCGCCCACTAACACTGAGCTAATCAGTTGTGTCACAAAGCAGTAGGAGAAGCCAAACCACAAAAGGAGAAAACGTCCGAAGGACATCAAAAATAATACAAGACAAAAAACCTTACCAGGTGACTGTAAATGGGTGGGTGCTGTGTCCCCTAATGAAGGCTATGAGAAAGAGATTTTACGGTGAGTACAAAAAAAATCTCCTTTTCTCTGTCACCTTATTGGGGGACACAGAGACCATGGGCTGTCCCAAAGCAGCCCCTGGGTGGGAAAAAGAACTACCAGAGAAGGGAAGGTCAGGCCAGAGACTGAGCCATAACCATTCGCCCAAGAAAGTTGACAAGGCTCAGAGGAAACCGGAAACCAGCAACTAACCACCCGGAAGCCCCCGCAAAACATGAGGGGCGAGTCAGGACCCAAAAAGGAAGGAACTGTGCATGGACTGGAGTCCGACAGGCAACCAAATAAGACAACAAATGGTCGCCCTGGAGGCTTGCTGGGCTGAATCGGTCCTGGCAGAAGAGCAGAAAATACCTCTGATGAAAAGACAGAAGACGCCGGACCACCAAGGCCTCGCCAAAACGCAGAAGAGAGAGAGATATGAGAACCCCTAAAGCAGAGATTCGTCCAAGTAAGGCAAACATGGCGATGAAACGCAAATCTCAGAAGAGAAACGTGCCGGATAAGCTGGAGGGGAGAGCCCTGACAGGAGTCCATCCGCAACCATTGGACAGAGGCGGAGGAGAGAAAACAAGAAAAGAACAGCTAAGCACGCCCAGAAAGAAGACAAGGCTCAGAAGGCAGATACTAGAGACGCTAGAATGGGACGAAGAGAGAAATAAAGCAAAACTCATGTACAGTCCCGAGCGCCCAAAGAAACTGGCCCAGAAGAAGGCTAAGGCAGACACACCTGCCAACCACCCGAACCGAGTGGGCCAGACTCAACTCCTCAATCCTAAACCCACCCCACGAAAAACCAGGAGGAAGGGAGAACCCAAGAGTACGCCGCATAGCCATGAGAGCGACAAGGTGGACTACGCCCATACGGCCAGACTGGGCAACCAGGACAACCAGCAGGCCCTCTACCCTGAGACAATACGATCCGGGCCCATCCTACTCCGGAGGAAGAAGGAGGAACACAAATAGACTGGAGGGAAGGAGCAGAGCAATCCGGAACACTGGAGCTGTCGCCCAGAGAAACAGGATCCCAGATCCAGGAAGAAATGGAGGGACCCTGGAGTCCCAAACCAGGAGAGGCAGAGAAACTCAAGCCAGAGTGAACACTCCAGCTGACGAGCATCTAGGCCGGGGCAGGACATGGAGTGGCGAACAGAGACTGCCTCTGAAGAGAAATGGCGGAGAAGAGCGGGACTGGAGCCTCGCCAAGGCCAGAAACAGGAACCCCCAGAATGGTGGAAGCATCAGGTAGAACCTCACCCCCCCCCCCCCCTGAGTGCAAGGCATGGAAAGGCCACCCTGAAGAGAGGCAAGGGCAAGGAGAGCCTGAAAAGGCAAAATACCGAGGGAGAGGGACCAGAACGACTCTGGGCCTGCCAGGGAAGAGTGACCTACCCTAGCGGAGAATAGTGGCCACTACCCCTGAGGTCACCGTGCCGCCCGGCACTCGCAGACACAAGAGACTAGGGGATAGACAAGGCCGATAAAGCAGGGGACTCCAATGGTCGGAAGGGGCTGGATGACCGAGAGAGTATGAGTAAGGCCTTTATGTAGGCTTAAACGTGTCACCTTGCCTGTCCCCACCCGTAGCTGCATATTACTATGGAATAAACTTGAAGTTTTATAACAAAAGTTTTCCTGCTGGACATCCTCTTTCTGCTGCCGGATGACCGCGAGAGTAACAACCCAGAAGGACAGTCACCGAGAGGAAAAAAGAGGGGACCCAGTGAGATGTCAACCTAACCTAAGCAACAAGGCGAGGTAAAGAAGACATTACCAGGACTCGGGAGGGTTCCCACCTAGATTGGCGGGCAAGCACAGGACAATGGACACTCCAAAAAAGGAGGAATGACTTGCCACAGCCGAGATTGTCGGGGAACCCCGGGGAGCCAAAGGCACCCAGAAAAAAAGGTCTCAAGAGGAAGGCCTAGAGACATTCTAAGCAGAAAAATCACTGGAGAGAAAGAGCAGAGAACAGAGCCTTCACATCCAGAAGGAAGCACAAGGACCACCAAGATGGCTTCCTAGCAAGATGTACCCTGACAGAGAAAGAGAGGGCAGCACAATGGGCTGGAGAAGCCAGGGTATGGACCTGGCAAGAACCAACAAAACCCCGACCAGAGAAAAGTGCCCCAAAGAGGGTCAATGTGAAAGCTAGGACAGCAACAGCTGCAATTAAGCCAATCCAGCAGAACTCCGAGGGCAGGAGCGGGATAAAGAAAACCTCCGATACTGGAAGATCGGAGGACAACGGCTGCAAAAGCAAAGGCAGGAACAACCCCTCCTTCTTCTCATACTCATCCTTGAAGTCTTCCGTCAGCTAAAGGCCGTGCTGCATCGCGCCAAGCTGCCATAGTTAGGCAAGTGGGGGATCCAGATCCAGGGTACTACTGCCAGGTGCTGACCATTGGTGAGAAGGGGCTGACTGCCCATACTTTATGCACCGCGCCCCTTTGTCGCATGTGGGAGATCAGCTAGCTCCATGCTCCTGTTGCCCAACCTAGAAACATAATAAAGGGGGAAAAAAATGCTAACTAGACATCGCTAGCTAGAAAATAATAAAAGACCAGGTCTGGAGATCTCCAGACCGGTGTCTGCCTCCTACTGACACTAAGCTAAAACTGATTAGCTCAGTGCTAGTGGGCGGGTATATCCTGCTGGGAGGAGCCGACTTCTTTTTTGCCTAGTGTCAGCCTCCTAGTGGACAGCAGCAGATACCCATGGTCTCTGTGTCCCCCAATAAGGCGACCAAGAATTTTTTTCCCCACTGGAGTTCCCCTTTAATTGCACACTTCCCCAAATTGTGCAGGCCTAATACATGACCCAAGTATCAGGGTCACCCAAAAACCTCCATTCTACAGTGTAGGTGTCATTCAGAGTTGTGCAAAATAGAGACCAGTTTTGTATTTATGTGAACCCTCTTTTTGGTAGATATATTAAGAGATCTTTCCCTGTTTTGTAGGCTTAGATGACCAGGAGGAGAGCGCTCTGATAAAGATCTTAGTGTCATCCATTAGGCAAGCAGCAGAGGGGACGTCTCCAGCTGGCAGAGTACCTGCAAAGAAGGTAGGTGAGCCTGCCTGAGACTGTTCTCATAGGCCCATGTTTATCAAACTGTGACAGAAAAAGTGGAGAGATTTTCCCATAGCAACCAATCACAGCTCAGCATTCGCTTTACCAGAGCTCATTACCTGCG
The DNA here is from genome assembly GCF_029499605.1 of Hyla sarda. Classification (NCBI taxonomy): domain Eukaryota; kingdom Metazoa; phylum Chordata; class Amphibia; order Anura; family Hylidae; genus Hyla; species Hyla sarda. The sequence continues at coordinate 22,906,958 of NC_079192.1, read as the reverse complement.
CTTTGATTGGTTGTTGTGAGACAATCTCTCCACTTTGTCTCTCACACAGTTTGATAAAGCTGGGCCATAGACCTAGCATGCGGGTAGTAAGCCAGTCTACTACTACTTCTTTTGTTTACAGACACATTGCTGTATAGAACAATGTTTCCCAACCAAGGTGCCTTCAGCTCATGCAAAACTACAACTCCCAGCAAGCCTGGACAGCCTTTGGCTGTCCAGGCATGCTGGGAGTTGTAGTTTTGCAACAGCAGGAGGCACACTGGTTGGGAAACACTGCTCTAGAAAATGGCACTGAAAGAGCCCATCTGCTTTTACCTTAAAGGGGTATTCCAGCCATAGACATCCCCTATTCCCAGGTTGCTGTGTTTCCGGGACTGGAGACATGATGTCACGCCACGCCACTCGTGACACCACCCCACGCCCCCCTGCATTCATGTTTATGGGAGGGGGCGTGACTGGAGCAGCAGCCCGGCATAGAATGCTGCCGTGGGTGTGGCACTGATCGCGGGATGCCTGCCACTGGGACCCCCCGCGATCAGACATCCTTTGGATAGGGGATAAGATAGACATATTTTCTTGTTCAGTTCCATTAGGGTACACAGAGACCGTGGGTATATGCTGCTGTCACCAGGAGGCTGACACTAGGCAACAAAAAGTAAGTCTGGCCCTACCAGCAGGATATACCCGCCTACAGACTCTGAGCTATCAGTTTCAGTTTAGTGTCCGTAGGAGGCAGACACAGGTCTGGAGTTCTCCAGACCTGGTCTTCTACTTTCTTATTTTTTAGTTTAGGGACGTGTATGTAGATTTTTTTCCTCCCTTTTATGTAACTTTTTAGGTGAGGGTTCAGGAGCATGGCGCTACCTGTTCGCCCATATGCGAAGAATGGCGCTACCTGTCCCCCCCCCCCCCCCCCTTTTCCTAGGGTCTATCTTTTATTCAAATTTATCAACCCTGGAGTCCCCCTGTTCCGTCCACCCGATCCTGGATCTGAAGCTCCTTAACCGCCACCTTCACCTGCGCCATTTCCGTATGGAGTCACTCCTTCTGTGGTGGCATCCATGGATCATGGGGAGTTTCTTTCCTCGGTGGATATCCGAGACGCTTACCTTCACATCCCAATTTTTCCCGCGCATCAGCGTTATCTCCCCTTCACCATCCTGCGAGCCCGGAGTGTGTCTGTCATCCCCTACCTGGATGACCTCCTGATCAAGACTAGAATCGGGAAAGTCTCAATCCTTCTCCACAGTTGTTTTCCACCTTCCATGCCTTCTTTCCTTTTTGCAGTATGGGCTGGAACAACGCTTGGTTCTCAGTTCCCTTAAGGGTCAGGTGTCGGCTCTCTCCATTCTCTTTCAGCGCCCCCTGGTGTTTGACCCTCACATCTGCACTTTTCTGCAGAGTGTAGCTCATTCGGCTCAGTCATACAGATCCCCTACCCCCCCCCCCCCCCCCCCCCCATGGGATCTGAATCTGGTGCTCAGTGCCTTGCCGGGTAATCCCTTTGAACTTCTCCGGGACAATTCTCTTCATGTTCTTTCCTGGAAGGTGGCCTTCCTCATTGCGGTCACTTCCATTAGGAGAGTTTCGGAGCTAGTGGCTCTCTCCTGCCATTCATCCTACCTGGTCTTGCACCAGGACAAAGTTGTTTTCCATCGGGTCCCATCATTTTTGCCTAAGGTGGTCTCCGCCTTTCACCTAAATGAGGATATCGTGCTCACGTCCTTTTGCCCAGCTCCGTCCCATCCCAGGGAACGGTTGCTTCAGGGTCTTGACGTGGTACGGGCCGTTCGGATTTACTTTTCGGTCACTTCTTCCTTTCGCCAGTGTGACTCCTTCTTTGTGCTTACGGAATGTCGTTGTAAGGGATTTTCTGCTTCGAAGGCGACCATTTCGCGGTGGATCCGTTCTGCCATCTCGGAAGCTTACAGCTGCAAAGGGAAGACTCCGCCTTTACAGGTCTCAGCTCATTCCACTAGTTTCGTTGGGGCCTCCTGGGCTCTCCATAACAGGACTTGGGCCTAGCAAGTCTGTAAGGCGGCCACCTGGTCATCCTTGCACACTTTTACAAAATTTTACCAGGTGCACACCTTTTGCGTCCGCTGACGCTGGTTTGGGTCGCAAGGTGTTGCAGGCGGCTGTGGCCCAGCCTTCCACCTGAGTTGCTTGGGTTCTCTCCCTCCCCGGGGACTGCTTTGGTATGTCCCACGGTCTCTGTGTCCCCCAATGGGGGGCTATAACACTGCACACACTGATCTTTTACCCTGATCCCTGCAAAGCCATAGCTTTGCATGGATCAGCGAGATAGGGGGCTCGATTGCTCAAGCCTGCAGCTCAGGCTTGGAGCAATCAAATGCCGATCGGACGCGACAGAGCAAGGTAAGGGGGTCTCCGCTCGCGTCCTAGCTGATCGGGACATCGTGATTTTATCGCAATGTCCCGATCAGCCCGACTGAGCTGCTGGGAAGCATCTACTTTCATTTTTAGACATGGCGATCAACTTTGATCACCGCGTCTGAATGGTTAATAGCGTACGGCAAAACGATCGGTGCCACACGCTATTAGCCCAGTGTCCCGGCTATCGTTAGCAGCCGGGACTGACCCGGTGTGATGCGGGATCACGGTGTGACCCCGTTTTAAACACCTGGCATAGGGCGTACAGGTACGCCCTTCGTCCTGAAGGAGTTAAAGAAATTAGCTCTGTTTATCTTTTCCTGGCTAACCCCTTTAAGTGTATGCAGGGGATCTGGAACTTTGTGTTGGAGAAAGTAAACTTTGTCCACTGAAAATATGTTTAGAAATAAATCCTTACAGAACGTTGGAGAAGAAAATGTTGTTTGGTGATGTTCAGAATGTTATAAGGGGCTCATATTCCGATGTATAATTTTCCCGATATTTCTTGTTTTAGATTCTGTCTATGAAGGATAAGAAGATTCAGGCAGAGGACAAATTGAGGCTGAGCCGCCACATGATCGTGACATTACCTCATCTTCTGGCCAAGGTACAGCAGCTTCATCATGAGGACAGACTGTGAGATGTGACTGGAAAATATTACACTTATTAACCCTTTCATGCAGATTGACATGTGTGTGTGTGTATCCATATATATATATATATATATATATATATATATATATGTATGTATCTATATATATATATATATATATATATAAGCAGCTGTAACGGGCCAGGGCACCAGGAAGGAAGCGGAGCTCGGGCCCATTACATCACACTGCTGCTCAGCTTATCACCGGCCGAGGCGTGACACCGCTGTGACTGGCGATTAGCTAAGCGCAGTGTTACATGTCAGGCCCCAAAACCATGAAGAAGATCTGGGCCGGACGACAAGAGACCAATATCGGCAGCACCGGGAAGTGGTGGAAGGTAAGTTAAAGTTTATTATTTTTTATTGCAATGGCCGAGCAAAAATAAAAATAATCTCTAGATAACCCCTTTAATATCTGCATATATTTACATACCATAAGAGGTCTTGGTGTCTCCACATCCTCCCTTATGTTTTCTTTCATGGTTCATTTGCTGCATCCAGTTTTCAGCTGATGAAGACAAAATGACCGTGCTCCTAAAGGTTGTCCAGTACCTAGAACTAGAGATTTACTCAACCGAGAGGCAGGAAAAGGTAAGAGTGGATAGGGGGCGGATTGAATTATATATTGATATTTCACGCAAGAAAAAAATCTGCATGCCGGGCCACGGATCAGATGCCGGGGCACGGACCGTATCACGCCACTAGGCGCTTTGTCAGGCCGCCTCAAGCGGCCTGACGAAGTGCTTAGTGGCGTGATACGGTCCGTGGCCTTGCGTCTAAACTTCCCCCATTTCCATCTGCCACCTCCCTGCACGGATCGGTGCTTCCTTCGGATGAAGAAGTCCTTCTGCCGCCATACCAGTGGGTGAGCGCTCCGTGATTTTTTTCTTGCGTGAAATATTATTATAGGTCTGTGATTCACACGTGTAGCACCACCTATAATTGCTTTCTTCATTATACCTGCTCCATTGCTGCAGTGACCGGAACGATACCTATTAATAGAGTGGGGACGGTGCAGGACTTTTTGTTTTGCTTTGAGGTGTATCTATGAATTATATTTCTCAGTCGCACTTCATTGAGGGACGCCTTACAGATGGGTATATGCTCTCTGCCTTTCATACTCTTTTTAACCTCAGTCTCTTCTTGTCAGAATTTGGACCTGCTCCTTATCCAAGTGCATGATATCATGGAGAAGCACACAGAACCTCTGGTCCTGGAGGCCTGCTCTCGGGCCTTGTACATTTTATGTGACCGGGACCTGGCTTTCTCTAAGAGAACAGACATTATGCTTAGCCAGCTAGTGGACAAACTCACCGCCCATTTCCAGAATGATCTTCCAGATATTTTGCAGGTATCTACCAGTCCGGCGTTTCCTAAACCTAACGGCAGACATGAGAGGTGCCGAATGAATCTTTGACAGATTTTTTGGCATTTTTCTTTTCTATAGTCAAAGGTGTCCGTGACTATTCTTTACAATACCGAGGCATCCTGCATCCGCAGTATATATTCCGTCAAGTTGTGAACTTACCACTTAGAAGTTGTTTATGTTGGTTACAGTCCAAAACAACATATTCCCAAACTGCTGGGATATCATATGGATTTTTTCAAATTTTGCTAAGGACTCTAGTTTTTCACAATTCAAATGAATTACATTAACGCAATTCATAACACATATAATAGAGGGAAACAGAGGTATGCAGTTTTAAAAAAGGCACAGCAATTGAAGCGCAGAGTTTCTCTATCGGCTCCATTGGGGACACAGACCGTGGGTGTATCTTGCTGTCTCTAGGAGGTGTGACACTATGGTAATAAAAAAAGTCAGCTCCTCCAAGCAGGATATACCCGTCTTCAGGCTCTGAGCTAGTCAGTTTAAGCTTAGTGTCTGAGGAGGTGGACGGGTCTGGTTTGCTCCAGACCATGTCTTTTGTTTTTTGTTTTCCTAGTATAGGGATGTGTTAGTTTTTATTCCTTTTTCTTTCTGTTTTCAGGTGGGGACTGCGGTTCCCTGTTTCCCCATTGCGAGTAAGGGGGGACAGACATTGCTTATATGTGCTGTTAGCCCCCCCCCTCGCCAACGGTCAGCGCCTGGGTGGTACCTCATGGGTCCGGGTCCCCCTATGTCTCTGCTCGCCTCGCTCGCGCATAGCAGCCAGCCGTGATGCAGGGACCATAAGCTGGCTGAAGACTTTACTGAAGACTCCATTAGGTAAGTTCTTCTGACTGAGGTAAGTACCTTTTTCCACAGGTACAGCCTCGCAGCCTCTGGAGACCCCCTGTTTTGGCCCACCTCAGTTTTTGGGGCTTTTTTTTAACAGGGGCTGCATTTGCTGGGGGAGCAGTTTCACTAAGGGGGCATATATTACAAAAATTCCTTTATTGTGTTTGTGGTGTGTTTTTTTTGGACACTACTTAGCGCCTCATATGCGGCTGTCAGCCACGGCGCCTTTCAGCTCGAGCGCTTTCAGCGCCGGCTTATATCTCCCTTCACAGCGCCTTATCCACGGCTGCAGCCGCAGCGCTGTTATGAGCCGGGCACTTCAGCGCCGGCTCAGTTTTACTTTCAGAGGCTGCCGGCGCCCTGGCAGCCCGCTCCATTCCCCTGAGCGCATTACAGTCAGATGGGCGCCATGGGGAACAAGGAGACATCGGGACAAGGAGCGGGCGCCATGACAATTCTTCCTCGACGCTTGTAGCTCTGCCCACTGCCCGGGGGGAGCTCTCAGAGGCACTCCCCTCCCTCCCTATTGGCTGGCTTTATGAGTCTAGCTAGCTGCACGGAGCAATTTCTCCTCACTGCAGCTGACAGGGGACACAGATCTGGGTGAGAAAGTCCCTGTCTTCTCCTTTTTACCCCATTATGTCCGTACCCAGGGCTGTTCATCCCTCTAAACAGAAACCTGGGAATTTAGTGACTTACTATACCTGTCAGCACTGTAATACCAGGATGCCTGGCTCCGCTGAGCCCGCTTGCTCTGCCTGCTCCCCCAGACCCCCTGGTGCTCCCTGATGCCCCTTCGGTCCCGGTGGGTTCAGCCGGGTGGCTGAGGCCTCCTACGAAATGGTGTCCGCTTGAAGGGGTCATCCCGGCGCAGGATCTCTGAGAGGGCCCGCTCTTCGTCCCCTCGTACCTCACGCTCTCACAAGCGTGCTAGGGGTGCCTCGTCTGACTCTTCCATTGAGTCTTCGGATAGACGTGGGCGTTCCCCTCGCGGGTCCCGCCCCTCCCTATCATTTGGGCACAAGCATCGCTCCTCTAGAGGACGTTCTCTGAGTCATTGCTCTGCCACGCCAGAGTCGCGTACCTGGTCTGGATTGCCCCCCCTACAAGACTGCCTCTACTCATTCTCATTCCCCTGGTGAACTAGTGGACGAGGCTTCCGAACCGGCATCTGACCCAGAGGACCGCTCGGACTCAATTGCTATGGTGAACTCACTGGTGACAGCCATAAGAGACACCTTTCCCTTGGAGGACCGCTGACTTTGATGACATTCTGGAATCCGCATGGAAACATCCAGACAAGAGATTCCTGGGAATCAAGACAATTCAAGAGCGTTATCCATTTGACAAGGACCTTGTCGCTAAGGTGGCTTCCCCTCCCTCTGTGGATCCACCAATCTCCCGGATCTCTAAGGCGTTTATACTGCCTCTGGCAGATGCCGCTGCCTTCATGGATCCCGCGGACAAGAAGGTAGAATCTTTAGCAAAGTTCTTCTCTTCTTCCCATCTTCACCTCGACATGGGTGTCCAAGGCCCTGTCGGAGTGGTGCCAAAAACTCCATCAGGATATCTTAGCGGGATCCCCCCCTCCAGAGGATCTATCTGCTCTGGCTCTCCAATGCGCCAAAGTTGGGGACTTTCTGTGCACAGCTTCCATGCAGTCAGCCCGTTGTTCTGCCTTTGCTGTGGGTCACCTAGCGGCCCTCCGCCGCTCTATGTGGCTTAAAGCTTGGAATGCGGATGCCGCATCCAAAAGGTCTCTCACTGAGCTTCCCCTTACGGACGGCCGTCTTTTTGGCAAACGCCTTGATGAGATTCTCTCTGAGGCAATGGGAGGTATGAGTTCCTTGTTACCTCAAACTAAGGCTTGCCCTACATCCCAAAGGAAGTCCTTTTCCTTTCTGTCCTTTCGGACCTCTGGCCCCATTAAGGGTCCGGGCAGGCGCCCTCGCGGGACAAGAAGGCTCCCTCGTTCCGGGCACGCCCGTCTTGGAAGTCGGACTCCAACCGCCCAAACCGGGCAATCGCGAACCCACTTCTGCATGAAGTGAGGCCCCCACCCGCGGTTTCTTTTCGGGTGGGAGGTCGTCTCTTGTTTTTTCCGAGACATCTGGACTCCACACATTCAGGACCCTTCGGTCAGGGACGTGGTGTCCAACGGTTACCGAATCAAATTCGCCTCCCTTCCGAGGGATCGCTCCTTTCGATGGGCTTATCACGGTCGAGGGGTATCTCGGTGATACCCTATCTGGATTACCTTCTCATCAAGGCTCCAACCAGAGCCCAGACTCTGGAGAATCTGGACATCACTGTCCACACTCTGATTCACTTCGGGGGGATGGTCAATCGGGACAAGTCAGTCCTCCGTCCTACCCAGTCTCTAACCATTCTGCGATTTCGATTCGACCGGCCTCTGCCCGAATTTGTCTTCCGCCGGACAAGCGTCTGGCGCTTCGGGCGGGGGGCCGCTTCCTTCGGACCCAGGTATCAGTCTCCATCCACACTTGTATGGAAGTCCTGGGTTGGATGGTGGTAACTATGGAGGACGTACCCTTTGCCCGTTTTCATTACCGCCCCCTTCAACTGGCGATTCTCTCTCGATGGAACAGGTCTCCTCTGTCCTTCGATCGGTAGATTGTTCTCCCTCTCAGGGTCCGTCAGTCTCTGTTCTGGTGGCTTTGCTCCTTTCTTCCCCTTCACTGGCAGGTTGTTACAGCGGATGCCAGCCTGTCGGGCTGGGGCGCCGTGTTCAGGGATTGGACGATTCAGGGACTTTGGTCTCCTCGGGAGACACATCTTCCGATAAACATATTGGAATTACGGGTGATTCTTCTTTGTCTTCTTCATTGGGAGTCACGTCTTCAGTCCAGTCCTGTCCGCGTTCAGTCGGACAACGCCACGGCCGTGGCGTACATAAATCGATAGGGCGGCGCTCGCAGCCCGGCAGCCATGGCCGAGGTGACCAAGATTCTCACCTGGGCGGAGAACAAGGTTCCGGCCTTTTCGGCATTTCACATTCAGTCGGTCCTCGCCCTCCCCGGCGAGTGGTCTCTTCATCCGGAGGTCTTCACGCAGCTCTGCGGCCTCTGGGGCATTCTGGACGTGGATCTCTTCGCGTTTCGGCACAATCAAAAAATTCTTCCTTTTGTGTCCAAGTCCGGGATCCTCAGTCTTTGGCCGTGGACGCCCTAGTGTTTCCTTGGGCGGGGTTCGCTCTACCTTATCTGTTCCCTCCTCTTCCGCTTCTTCCCAGGGTGCTGAGGAAGCTCGAGGCAGGGGACGTCTCCGCCATTCTGGTAGCTCCAGATGGGCCCCGAAGGTCGTGGTACGCCGACGTAGTCAAGCTCCTGGACGACGCTCCTCTGCACCTTCCGCCCCACCCGGTCCTACTATCTCAGGGTCCTCTTTGCCTCCCCAATTTACAGTCGCTGTATTTGATGGCGTGGCGGTTGAGACCGCTGTTTTGAGGGCCCGCGGGTTCTCTTGCCCAGTCTTTCACACCATGCTCAAGGCTCGTAAGCCCTCCTCCGCAAGAATTTACCACCGTACTTGGCGGTCTTATTTTCGTTGGTGTGAAGCTCAGGACTTCTCCCCGGTGACCTTCTCGTTCCCCCGTCTTCTCTCCTTTTTGCAGTCGGGGTTGGAACTGGGGTTTTCTCTCAGTTCTCTTAAAGGTCAGGTTTCGGCCCTTACTGTTCTTTTCCAGTGGCCCCTGGCTTCTAATCCTCATGTCCGGTCCTTCCTGCAAGGTGTGGCGCACACTGTTTCTCCTTATCGGTCACCTTCTCCCTCTTGGGACTTGAATTTGGTCCTGAGTGCCCTCCAGGGTGCCCCTTAGAGAGGTGTCTCTCCGCCTCCTTTCTTGAAAAGTGGCGTTTCTTGTGACTATCACCTCCATCCGGAGGGTTTCTGAATTGGCAGTTTTTTCCTGCCGTTCTCAGTTTCTGGTGATCCACCTGGACAAGGTCGTTTTCTGGTCAGATCCCTCATTTTTACCTAAGGTGGTCTCGGCCTTTCATCTCAATGAGGACATTGTCCTCCCGTCCTTTTGGCCGACTCCTTCTCATTCTAAGGAGCGCTTACTTCACAAGCTGGACGTAGTTCGAGCTGTTCAGTCTTATCTCTCCATCACTTCCTCGTTTCGTCAGTGTGATTCCTTGTTCGTCCTTACGGAAGGTCGTCGCAAGGGACAACCTGCTTCCAAGGCCACCATTTCTCGGTGGATCCGGTCGGCCATTTCGGAAGCCTTCGCTGTAAGGGGAAGATTCCTCCTTTCAGGATTGTGGCTCATTCCACACGTTCTGTTGGGGCATCCTGGGCTCTCCAGAATAGAGCCTCGGCCTTGCAGATTTGCAGGGCTGCTACCTGGTTGTCTTTGCATACTTCTCGAGGTTTTTACCGAGTTCATACATGTTGCAGGCGGCAGTGGACCGGCCGTCTGCCTGATTACTTATCTGCCCACCCAAGGGACGGCTTTGGTACGTCCCACGGTCTGTGTCCCCCAATGGAGCCGATAGAGAAAAGGAGATTTTTTAACACTTACCGTAAAATCTCTTTCTCAAAGGATCCATTGGGGGACACAGCTCCCGCCCTTTTTGTTTTTTTTTTCCTTTGGTTCTCTGTCCGAGGGTGTGTTCAGTTATGTTTTTTCTTCTGGTTCTCGGACAGTTTTTGGGTCTTTCTTTGACCTATTGGTCTCCTCCTATTGCTCTGGAACTTAAACTGACTAGCTCAGAGCCTGAAGGCGGGTATATCCTGCTGGGAAGAGCCAACTTTTTTTATTACCATAGTGTCACACCTCCTAGACACAGAAAGATACACCTACGGTCTGTGTCCCCCAATGTATCCTTCGAGAAAGAGATTTTTTCGTAAGTGTTAAAAAATCTCCTTTTTTTTGTGCATGCACACCAGTGAGACCAGTGGGTAGAGGTTTTTAACTGTTCAGGCACCTATTAAAAGTTATGATTTAATATTGCCACTGGATAATATATTTAGGGTTCAGTGGTCATCTAGCAATCAATTGTATTTAGAAATTGAATGTAATAAACTCTCCATCTATAGGTCCATAGTGTGATAATTTAATAAACCCTCTATCAATAGGTCCAATTGTGTGTGATAGTTAAAAAAAAAAAAAAAAAACACTGACTTTAGAACAACACTGACTCCAGAACATGTTTATTTTTATTTTTTTAACTGTTCATCTCTCTTCCTTTTGAATTCCTCCTTCTTTCTTTTTCCCCTCTTCAGCTTACAATCACCTAATACCTCCTCCATCTTTCAACCCACCCCCCATCTTCAGTAGACTCTCCCCACAAACATTCTCCCCACATAAATTTGGTTACTATCTTATCTTCCAAGCATCTGGTTAAACTATGACCAGAAATTAGACATTACAGAATTACTTACTAATTGTTTTTTTTGTATTTTTTTTTTAAAAAAGAGGAGTTTGCTAGAGCTTAAAATCTATGAAAAAAATTTTCTTGCATTGGCCGGGAATCGAACCCGGGCCTCCCGCGTGGCAGGCGAGAATTCTACCACTGAACCACCAATGCATTTCATGTAAGGTACATTGAACTTTGACAGAATCACTTTAACAAGAACCACTCATGAATGCACATGCAAGTTCCTAATCTATTTAATAAAACCGATCCTTGACAGCTGTCCCGTTCTCTATGAAGTGTGTAGAATCTGACTAGTGTTTGATATAGGGTTGAACAAAACGGCAGATTTTTATTACCCTGTGCCAAGTGTGTGAAACTGAATATTGCCACTGACTGCTCCTGCCAGGCAGGGAATGAACACAGTTGCTGTCATATTATCTAGTGCAGAAAGCTACATACAGAACCTGGCTTAACCTACTTGTATGTATAGTACCGCAGGCAGAGAGAGTGTATTGCTGAAGCACAGACATGGGAGAAAGGAAGTGAGTTCTCAAAGACCTGAGAGGGGGGTGGGGTGGTGACTGCTGGGATCATAGAAGAGTGTTTTGTGAAAACGAAGAAGAGCCAGGATGGGGTGGTGACTCCTGGGATCATAGAAGGGAATGATGTGAGGACTGAGAGAGGCAGGGGATGAGGTGCTGACTTCTGGGATAATAGAAGGGGGTGTTGTGAGAACTGAAAGCATACCTCCTAACTTTTGTTGAAAGCATACCGCCTAACTTTTGGCACCTTCAGCCATAACCAAGCCCTGAGCCACACCTCTAACCATGGCAGCACATGCAGAAGGCAGCAATACTGTCAGTCTGTCACCTTGGTTAAGAAGAACCTCCAATTCACAGGTGACAGACTGACAACAACCACCATCATTACCACAACAGACCATATAAGTAATTACATACAGTTACATCAGGTGACTGACAAAAACCCCCATCATTACCACTACAGACCCTATAAGTGATTACATACAGTTATATCTGTATGTTAACACTACAGACCATATAAGTGATTAGATACATTTATATCAGGTGATTGATAACAACTCCCATCATCACCACTACAGAACCTATAAGTGATCGCATACAGTTTCTCCATCCGGCCCACACCGCCATGATGATTTCTTCCAGCCACAACTCCTCTCTGCAGAACCTGACAGACAAACATTTTAGGCTCCGCACATTTTCAGTACCTATAATGCCCCAAACTGTAATATTGCTCGTTTGGTGAGTTGGGGAAGAGTCGGTAGGTCCCTCAGAATAGGTAGTTTGGTCGCTCCAGTAGGTGCCCGAGTCGGTAGGGCTTCCCCATACCCCCCCCCCCCCCCCCCCCCGAGAGCATTGCCCTTGTAGGTAAATCCCCCATAAAGCTCTTCCCTGTAAGTAAACCTCCATTTTAGCTATATAGGTAGTAGGTAGCCCCCCTATTAGCTTGATAGTTATACCCCATAATAGCTGGGCAGGAACGTAGTGGATAGTACCCAAGGAGCCTTGCAGGGTGCCTTTTGGCCCGAAGGCAAAGGGTTTGGTTTATTGGGGGGCATCTCTATTTTTGGAGAAAGGTTTGCGATGGACTGCATCCTCGTGCATGTTTTATTTGTGTGAACACTTATTTACGTGCACTTGGGTGGTCCCCCACATTGGGAGGGCAGCAGTTCCCCCACATTAGGTAGGCAGCAGTTCCCCCACATTAGGTAGGCAGCAGTTCCCCCACATTAGGTAGGCAGCAGTTCCCCCACATTAGGTAGGCAGCAGTTTCCCCACATTAGGTAGGCAGCAGTTCCCCCACATTAGGTAGGCAGCAGTTTCCCCACATTAGGTAGGCAGCAGTTCCCCCACATTAGGTAGGCAGCAGTTCCCCCACATTAGGTAGGCAGCAGTTCCCCCACATTAGGTAGGCAGCAGTTCCCCCACATTAGGTAGGCAGCAGTTCCCCCACATTAGGTAAACAGCAGATCCCCCACATTAGGTAAACAGCAATTCCCTCACATTAGGTAGGCACAGTTCGCCCACATTAGGTGGACAGCAGATATCCTACTATAAGCTAGGCAGAAGTTTCCCCACATTAAGTAGGCAGCTGTTTTCCCCACATTAGCTAGGCAGCAGTTCCCCCACATTAGCTAAGCAGCAGTTCCCCCACATTAGATAGGCAGCGGTTTCCACATAAGGTAGGCAGCAGGTGTCCCACACATTTGCTTGACAGCTGTTCCCCACATTAGCTAGGCAGAAGTTTCCCCACATTAGCTAGGCAACAGTTCCCCAACATATGGTAGGCAGCAGGTGTCCCACACATTTGCTAGGCAACTGTTCCTCACATTAGCTAGGCAGTCCCCACATTAGCTAGGCAGCAGTTTCCCCACATTCGATAGGCAGCAGTCTCTCCATCATTGGATAGGCAGCAGTTTCCCCATCATTCGATAGGCAGCAGTTTCCCCCACATTAGATAGGCAGCAGATGTACCCCACATTCGCTAGACAGCAGCTCTCCCACATTAGATTGGCAGCAGGCCTGGGCCCCATTCCCCAGAATACTTACCTTTTTCTGCTTCTGTCTTCTTCCCCTGTCTTCTTTCGGCCCCGTTCACACTACGGAATTCTCGCGGCTGAATTCCGCGAGCGGAGATTCCGCCTGGCGGCCGTCGCCGATGATACTTCGGCGCTAGGGCCGCAGGGCACTGAGCCGTCACCATTGACGGCTATGCAGTGCTCGCAGAATCCGTGCAAAGAATGTACATAATCTTTCTTTGAGCAGAACACTTTCAGCGGCGGAAATGTCCGCCGCTGAAATTCCGCAGTGTGAAAGGGTCTCGCGGAGACCCGTTCACACTAATGTTAAAGTTCACACCGCGGAATTGGTCCGCCTGGAAATTCTGCGGCAATTCAGTAGTGTGAACGGGGCCTTACTCTTCCTCTGTGCTCTGGCATCTGAAAATAATAATGATAATAAATAATAATAAACGCTCCGTCATCTGATAATGTCACTTGTGCACCAGAGCGCAGAGGAAGGGTTAGGCTAATGGCTCTTCACCCTGTCAAACTTCCCACCAAGTGCCACATTTAACTGTAGATGCCTCATTAGGAGACATTTACAGTTAAATGCAGGACATGTGGGGGCCGTTCCGGGACATCACCCCAAAAGTGGCAATGTTTCACCAGATCTGGGCAGTTGTGAGGTATGCGAGAGGAGCATGGGGATGGGGTAGTGACTTCTGGGATCATAGAAGGGGGTGCTGTGAGAACTGAGAGGGGCAGGGGATGGGGTGGTGACTTCTGGGGTCATAGAAGGGGTGCTGTGAGAACGGAGAGGGGCAGGGGATGGGGTGGTGACTTCTGGGGTCATAGAAGGGGGTGCTGTGAGAATGGAGAGGGGCAGGGGATGGGGTGGTGACTTCTGGGGTCATAGAAGGGGTGCTGTGAGAACGGAGAGGGACAGGGGATGAGGTGGTGACTTCTGGGGTCATAGAAGGGGTGCTGTGAGAACGGAGAGGGGCAGGGGATGGGGTGGTGACTTCTGGGGTCATAGAAGGGGGTGCTGTGAGAATGGAGAGGGGCAGGGGATGGGGTGGTGACTTCTGGGGTCATAGAAGGGGTGCTGTGAGAACGGAGAGGGACAGGGGATGAGGTGGTGACTTCTGGGGTCATAGAAGGGGTGATATGAGAACTGAGTGGGGCAGAGGGTGGGGTGGTGACTTCTGGGATCATAGAAGGGGGGTGCTGTGAGAACTGGGGGGGGGGGGGGGTGGGATTGTGAAGAAGATTTGTCCATTCATTACTTGCAGACCAAACCTTGCCTTTGGAGAATGATTGACTATTAGGATTGACTTACATTTACATAAGATAGAAACCAAACCATGATTTGCTTTGAATGCAATTGATTTTACTGAAATAGGTGAGGACTGCAGATAAATTAGTTAAAAAGCAAAGAATGCAGTGTATTCTGAGCTTGTATCTCTTGTCTGTCACGCTCTCGTTCCCTCCCGTTCTAGGTGGCAGATCTAGATGAAGACGATGTGTATAATACAGCAGCCACAATGAAGAGGCTATCTGCCCTGTACAGGTAACACACGTACATTATATAACCTAGAACAATAAAAAAAACTTCCATAAGAGCAGTGTTTCGCAACCAGAGTGCCTCCAGCTGTTGCAAAACTAAAACTCCCAGCATGGCCAGACAGCCGAAGGCCATCTGGGCATGTTGGGAGTTTTAGTTTTGCAACAGCTTGAGGCACCCTGGTTAGGGAACACTGCATTAGTGATTAGCAATATTCCTCCTTCTTTCCTCAGCGCTCATGATCTTACCCGATGGGAATTGTTTGAGCCCTGTACTCATATTCTACAGAAGGCCATAGACACATCAGAGGTTCCTGAACAGGTGACGCTTATTTTCTTAGAGTTCTGCCTATATAGTCGATATTATCATTCACTAAGGATCTTCTCTTTTATAGATTCTCCTCCCAGTCCTTGTCTGCTGCCACTTCTCCCTGCTATGGGAACTCTCACACTTCTCCAAGTCTCAGCCATCAGAGGTAAAGTACAGGTATCAGTCTAGTGATACAGAGCTCAGGGTGTAATTCTGCCTTAAAGGGTTACTCTGGTGAATTTTTTTTTTAAATCAATTGGTGCCAGAAGTTATACAGATTTGTAAATTACTTCTTAAATTAAATTACTTCAATTTAAAAAAAGTATTGAAGGATTATCAGCTGCTGTATGCTCCACAGGAAGTTATTTTCTTTCTGAATTTCATTTCTGTCTGACCACAGTGCTCTCTGCTGACACCTCTGTCCAGGTCAGGAACTTTTCAAAGCAGGAACAAATCCCCATAGCAAACCTCTCCTGCTCTGGACAGTTCCTGACGTGGACAGAGGTGTCAGCAGAGAGCACTTCTGGTCAGACAGAAAGGAAATGCAAAAAGAGATGAACAGCATACAGCAGCTGATAAGTACTGAAAGGATTAAGATTTTTAAATAGAAGTAATTTACAAATGTGTTTAACTTTCTGGCACCAGTTTATTAAAACCAGAGTACCCCTTTAAATCTGTGCCATCTTGTAGCACCCAGCACTCTCCTCCCTGACCTGTATCAATAGAACAAATACCACGGCAAGTAAGGGTGCACTCTCCAGCAGTGGTCTGAGCAAAAAAAAACTGGATGCACAACAAATCACTGAACAGAAATTTCATCAAATAAAAGATGTAACTGGTATTATTGGTAAAAATCTTTTCAATGGCGGGAAAAAAAATTCCTTAAATGTGTTATAAATGTTTACTGATCCGTGTTGATAAATTTAAATTAACAAATTACAAAGCTTTCCTGGTATAAGCAGTATGAAAGAAAAAAAATCACAAGATAAGAACAAGGTGCCAGGAATGTTAGCAAACCCAACATGTATAGGTGGTACAGTAGTTCACATATTTAGAATACACATTGTCTCCTTCAGGCATACACAATCCTGGTATTACTCAATAACAATCCCAACAATTTCCATCATTTACACTTTCAAAATAACAGAAAACAAAAAAATTACGTCTGCAAAAGTTTGGGCACCCTGCAGAATTTATAGCATGCACTGCCCCCTTTGCAAAGCTGAGACCTGCCAGTGTCATGGATTGTTCTCAATCATCATCATCTGGGAAGACCAGGTGATGTCAATCTCAAAGGTTTTAAATGCCCAGACACATCTGACCTTGCCCCAACAATCAGCACCATGGGTTCTTCTAAGCAGTTGTCTAGAAATCTGAAACTGAAAATAGTTGACGCTCACAAAGCTGGAGAAGGCTATAAGAAGAGAGCAAAACGTTTTTCAGATGTCAATATCCTCTGTCCGGAATGTAATAAAAAAAATGGCATTCATCAGGAACAGTGGATGTTAAAGAAAGATCTGGAAGACCAAGAAAAATATGAGACAGAACTGCGTGCAGGATTGTGAGAAAAAAAATTCAAAACCCACGTTTGACTGCACTATCCGTCCAGAAAGATCTGGCAGACACTGGAGATGTGGTACACTATTCGACTATAAAGAGATACTTGTACAAATATGGTCTTCTATGTCCTCACCACAAAAATCAGCGTTTGAACTTTGCAAATGAACGTATAGACAAGCCTGATGCATTTCGGAAACAAGTTCTGTGGACCGATTAGGTTAAAATTGAACTTTTTGGCCGGAATGAGCAAAGGTACGTTTGGAGAAGAAGGGGAACAGAATTTAATGAAAAGAACCTCTGTCCAACTGTTAAGCATGGGGGTGGGTCAATCATGCTTTGGGGTTGTATTTCAGCCAGTGGCACAGGGAACATCTCATGAATAGAAGGAAAAATGGATTCAATAAAATTTCAGCAAATTGTGGATGCTAACTTGATGCCATCTGTGAAAAAGCTGAAGTTAAAGAGAGGGTGGCTTCTTCAAATGGATAATGATCCTAAACACACCTCAAAATCCTCGGGGGATTACATCAAGAGGCATTAACTGAAGGTTTTGCCATAGCCTTCACAATCTCCTTACCTCAACATAATTGAAAATCTATGGCGAGACCTTAAAAGAGCAGTGCGTGACAGACAGCCCAGAAATCTCAATGAACTGGAAGACTTTTGTAAGGAAGAATGGGCAGATACCTCAAACAATTGAAAGACTCTTGGCTGGCTACAAAAAGCGTTTACAAGCTGTGATACTTGTCAAAGGGGGCAGTACAAGATATTAACTCTGCAGGGTGCCCAAACTTTTGCAGATGCCATTTTTTTTGTTTTCTGTTATTTTGAAAGTGTAAATGATAAATAAATCTAACTTTTGTTAACATATTATAAGAATGTCTAATCTGTAATTTGATGCCTTTTGGAGATTTTTCCATCTTTCCTTGGCTTCTTTATGCACATTAATACAAATTTTTACCTGGGGTGCCCAAACTTTTAATCCCCACTGTATGTGAACAAATGTCACACAGGTGAGTCTGATGGACTGCTCACTTGGATACCCTCTGGTCAAACAGACGAATCATGCTGATGAAAGATGCGCAAGGATGTGATGTACAGGAGCGCGCAGAGTCTCACGGTCCCTAGGGATGCAGTCAGAAAATGACTTGACCGGATACACTAGTTGACTCTGGATGGCTCATTAACCCCTTAAGGACATGTTTTATTTATTTATTTAAATATTTTTTTTTTTTTTTGCACTTTTGTTTTTTCCTCTTCATCTTCTAAAAAGTACATTTTTATACTTACTGTAAAATCTCTTTCTCGGAGCTTCTATTGGGGGACACAGGAACCATGGGTATCTGCTGCTTGCCGCTAGCTGGCTGACACTAGGCAGAAAACAATAGAAAGTCGGATCCTCCCGAAAGGATCTACCCGCCGCCTGGCTCTGAGCAACTCAGTTTAGTCCCAAAGCAGAAGGAGAACCCACCAGGAAAATTAACAGTCCGAACAAAACCCAGACAAAACAAGGGGACCGACCACAAAAAAACACCCCTGCACATCAGTGGCGCAAACTGGCAAGCCACAAACAAACCAATAGGCGGGTGATGTGTCCCGTAATAGAAGCTCAGAGAAAGAGATTTTACAGTGAGTATAAAATATCAACTTTTATCGAGCGCTTCATTGTGGGACACAGGAACCATGGGACTTCCTAAAGCTGTCCCTGGGGAGGGAAAGACCCAACATCCCAGCCAGGAGGGAACTCAGGCGGACGACTGAACTGTGTCGCTTGCATAACCCTGCGGCACAAGCCTGCGTTGTAGGATGCAAAGGTATGAACACGGTAAAACTTGGCAAAAGTATGCAGAGATGACCAAGTAGCCGCCTTGCAAACCTGAAGAGCCGAAGCCCAGTGGCTGACCACCCAGAAGGCCCCCACCGTGCGGGTGGAGTGAGCTGTCACTCGAAAGGGGGGTACCTGACCCTTGCAACGATATCTGGGGCTACCAGAATCGCCGAGACGCCCTACGCCTTGAGCTTCCGGACGACTGTGGGAGTAACGGGAAGCGGAGGAAAGAGGGACGGGAGGGAGTTGAAAGAGGACAGAAAGCGCCAAAACCTGCACTTTAATGGTACTGAGGGCAAGTCACCTTTTCAGTCCCGACTGCAAAAAGGACAAGAGATTCGTCAAAGAAAAGGAGGTGGGAGAGAGAGCAGGCCTCACACCAGCGGAAATATGCTCGCCAGGTACGGTGGTAAATCCTGGAGGATGAGGGCTTCCGGGCACGGAGCATGGTCCGGCTCACACGAGTAGAGAAACTCGAGCCTTCAAAACCGCAGTTTCAACCGCCACTCCGTCAAACGCAGCGGAAGTAAATTGGGGTGGCAGAGTGGCCCTTGGGAGAGACGGTTGGGATGATCTGGAAGACGGAAGGGAACGTCTGTAACGAGACTGATCACATCCACGTACCACACGAGACTGGGCCAATCCGGGGCTGCCAGAATCGTCGAGACGCCCTCCGCCTTGAGCTTCCGGACGACTGTGGGAATAACGGGAAGCGGAGGAAAGAGGTACTGGAGAGAGAAAAAGGTCCAGGGGACCACGAGGGCGTCCACCGCCAGGGGATCCTGCGACCTGGAGACAAAGCGAGGGACTTTCCTCTTCCGGCGAGACGCACAGAGATCAACATCCGAAGTCCCCCAGCGGTGACAGATTTGAGCAAAGACCTCCGGATGAAGGGACCACTCGCCCGGGTCGGCGGTGGAGTGACTCAGAAAGTCTTCCTCCCAATTGTCGATCCCAGGAATGTGTACCGCTGATATGGCTGGAATGTGAAGTTCCGCCTAGGAAAGGTTCTTCAACACTTCCTTCATGGCTGCCGAGCTACTGGTGCCGCCCTGGCTATTGATATACGCCACAGTAGTGGCGTTGTCCGTCTGTACCCGCATCGGAAGGCCCTGAAGCAGGTGACTTCAGTGAAGAAGGCACAGAAAGATCGCACGGAGCTCTAGGATGTTGATGGGGAGACCGGGCCTGGACCATCTGTTCCCTGAAGACACCTCCCCAGCGTAGGAGACTTGTGTCCATGGTCAGGACATGCCAATGGAGGGACAGGAAGGAACGACCCTCCTGGAGGAGAGGAGACTGAAGCCACCAAAGGAGGGAGCGGCGAACTCAGGGCGGAAGCCAAATCCCTCGGTGGAGAGACGGGGGATCTGTCCCACTGAGAGAAGATGGCCCACTGGTACCAAAATTGGGCAAAGGGGACTGCCACCATGGAAGCTACCATCTTGCCCAGGACCGACATGCAGGAACGGATGGGAATCAGACCCGGCCGTCGACGCAAGTGAATCCCGACAACAACTCCCGGAGATTGTTCTCCGGAAGAGTGAGGCGGGCCGCCACCGTGTCAAAGCGGATCCTGAGAAATGTCAGAGATTGGGACGGGCAAAGGTTGGACTTCGCGCGGTTGATGCTCCAGCCAAAACTAGACAGGGTCTGCAGAGTGCTGCTGAGACTCCCTTGTTTTTGTTCCAAGGAGGGCACCTTGATAAGCAGGTCATCCAGATAGGCGAGAACCGAGACACCCCGAGAGTGGAGGAGAGCCACCACTGCTGCCAGCATCTTGGTGAAGGCTCGGGGTGTAGTCGCCAGCCCAAAGGACAGAGCAACAAACTATAAATGACCTGCAGGAACAGTGAATCTGAGGAATCACTGGTGGGCTGGGAAGAAAGGAATGTGCAATTAG
Source organism: Hyla sarda (assembly GCF_029499605.1). NCBI lineage: Eukaryota > Metazoa > Chordata > Amphibia > Anura > Hylidae > Hyla > Hyla sarda. The sequence goes on along the minus strand of NC_079192.1, from coordinate 22,886,610 downwards.
GCATCCTTTATGTCCACGGAAGAGAGAAACTCTCCCGGATCCATGGAGGTGACTACTGACTGCAGGGATTTCATCCAGACACGCCGCAGCCGCACATGATGATTTAGAAGTTTTCAAATCAAGAATAGGTCGGACAGCGCTGCCCTTCTTGGGAACTACAAAGAGATTGGAGTCGAACCCTGAAAAACGTTCCCGAGGAGGGACCGGCACAATCACTCCCTGGGATAGAAGGGTGCGAAGGGCCACCTGAAAAGCAGCAGCAAGGGCTGGAGATCGAGGGGGCAGGACCGGAAAAAATGATCCCGGGGAATAGAAGAAAATTCTATTCGATAGCCCTGGGACACGACCTCCCGAACCCAAGCATCTTGAATCTGCACCAGCCAGACATCCTGAAAGAGGGACAGGCGACCGCCCACCCGGGGAAAGGACTCGGATGGGGGCGCACCCTCAGGCAGTGGAAGGCTTGAGAGTCCCGGAAATTACGGGACTCGCAAGCCTCCTGGAAATCGGGGACAGTTGGAGCGGGTCCCCGATTTCCAGGAGGGACTGGCCTTAGAGGATGACATCCTCCTGTCCTGTGAGGCTGCCGGCTTTTCCGGGCGCAGCGAGTCCAAGTGGCGGGTACGAATTTGTGGCAAGAGAGAACTCTTGCCCCCGGTTGCCTCAGAAATGATCTCGTCAAGGCATTTGCCAAAGAGACGAGACCCTAGGAAAGGAAGCTCAGTAAGGGAACGCTTAGAGGCCGCATCGGCATACCAAGCCTTAAGCCACATGGCGCGCCAAAGAGCCACTAGGTTGCCTGAGGCAAAGGCAGCGCAGCGAGCTGACTCCAAGGAGGCCGAGCAGAGGTAGTTCCCTGCATTAGTGATTTGCTGAGCTACATCCGCCAAATCGCCAGGGGAGGAACCTGTTAAAATCCCCTGGAGCAATTGAACAGCCCACACCGAGTTGAGGCAAAAGCTGGTGATAAAGCCAAGCCTGTCGCCTCATAGGCAAATTTGCCCACATTTTCAATGCGCTTATCTGAGGGGTCTTTAAAGGAGGCTGCGTCAGCCATCGGCAGTGTAGTTGACTTAGACAGCCGCGATACAGGAGAGTCCACAGTAGGAGGAGAAGACCTCTTTGCAACCAGGTCCTGAGGAAAGGGAAAGAGAGCACAGAGCTTCTTAGTCCCATAGAAGCGCTTATCTGGATGCTTCCAAGCCGCCTCTAACAGCTCATCAAATTCCGTGTGTGGGCTGAAAACTTAGGGTGCCTGACGAGCGCGGCGGAAGAACATTTAAAGGGACCGCGCCTGAAGTTCCTGGGTCCTGTAGGTGGAAGGTGTCACTGACTGCCGACACCAGACTGTCCACCATATCTGACATATGGGAAGTCTCTTCCGAGTCAGAGGGAGGAACCGAATCTGAGTCCACAAGCTCCCCTGGGGACCGGGAGCGCACCATAGGAGTTCTGGAACGGGTGGAGGTGGACTGGGAGCAGGGGCGCGGAGACCGGGAGCGCACACTGGGTGAACGGTCGCGGCGGCAACTTGAGGAGGTGGAGTGGGAGCGCATTGGGAGGGCCCCGCTCGGCCGGACTCAGGAGATGAGTTCGGAGGAGAGGTGACCCAGATGGCCATTGGAGGGCCTTAGAGAATGGCAGGAGGGGGGGTCTACCGTTGTCTCCTTGGGAGATTAACGCAAAGAGGACTGCCCCAAAGCGTAGACCACCTCCTAGGAGACCCTCTCAGGAGCGGGATCAGACCTCCCGCAGTCCGGCGGGCCATCCTGAACACGAGCCAGGGGAGTAAATGAAAAGACACTAGTAAGTCAGACAGCCATACAGACAAGGAGTGATCTCACCCAGGTTCCTCTGTCCAGTCCTGAAGGGTACAGCTGGAGCAGTAGCAGCACAAGATGGCCAGCATAGAGTTTGAGCTGAGCGGCAGGCTCAGAAGAGGAATGTGTCTAGCCAGGTCCACGTTTGGTCAGGAGCAGGGAAGGAGGGGCCAGCCCCATAGGGTAAAGGAGTGGGGGAGGAGAAGTACAGCTCCCTGCAGCGTGCGCTCCCACATGATGGCTAATGGCTGCTCCCGGAGCACGCACCGAAAAGAGAGGCCGTGGGCAGGAGAGGAGGAGCTCACAGGACTCTAGCCAAAAATCTTAATATTGACATTTAACAGGGAGATAGGTCTATATGAGCTAGGTAACACAGGGTCCTTTCCTGGTTTAAGAAGCACTACAATAAGCGCTTCATGCATAGAGTCTGGGAGCGCATCAGCATCTGCAATAGAATGACAAGTTTCGAAGAATAGGGGCCAATCTCTCCTCTTTCATCCCATCTCCTACCATCCCATCCAAACCGGGAGTCTTCCCATGAGGAAGATCCCGTATCGCCTGTGCCACCTCCTCCACTGTAACAGGAGCATCCAATGCCTCCGACTGAGCAAGGGGAGGGATAAATCCCGCAGAAAATAAAAAATTTCCCTTTGACACGGCAAGGAAGGGGCAGCATACAGGGAAGAATAAAAATCCTGTAAGACAGAATTGATCATCTGGGCATCATCTACCACTACCCCGTCACTACCCATAAAACAGGGAATAGAGGCCGGAGGGCAAGTATCCCGAGCCAAATAAGCCAACAGTTTACCATTTTCAACAGTTTTCCAATTCAAACAGGGCCGCTTCCCAATCCGCCAGCCGCAACTGAACCCTATCTTTCTGGACAAGCAATAGGCATCTCTGAGCCTTAGCCCATGCCCTTTCGCTATCAGGTGAGGGATTACTAACATACTCGGCCTCTAAGACACCCACCTCCTGCGTCAATTTATTCTCCATGGACGACCTAATCTTCCGCTGGCCAGCAACCCCCGCAATGAAGATACCTCTAATCGTAGCTTTATAAGCATCCCACCTAACTAACGGGTCAGGATAAGAGGCATTATGCTCCCAATAATCAGTATGAGCTGCCCCCAGCGCCTCCTCGACTGCCCCAGCTTGTAGCCACCCCGGATGCATGCACCACACACGGGAAGGGGGACTAGGAACAAGGTGCCAAACTACCAGCACGGCAGAGTGGTCTGAGATCCCCCTAGTGGTGTAGGAGATGTCCCTTACTGTCGGGAGGAGATCCTTAGATGCCAACGCCAGGTCAATTCGGGAAAACAACCTATGGGACGCAGAATAAAAGGAGTAGGAGGTCATAATACTTCCACCTCCACCTCGGTCAAGCCCAACACCAAATACCAAGTGTTAAATGAAGCAGAGCCGGGATCAACAGCAGTGGTGCGATCGAGGACTGGATCTGGAACCACAATGAAGTCACCTATGAAAAGAATAGGGTCAGAAGGAAAAGAGAGCAGTTTGTTAGTAATAAGGTCTAGCAACGCTACCTGAAAGGGGGGAGGGGGACATACACTGAAACAAGAACAAAAGAAAAGGACACCAGAGAACAATGTAAAATAACATACCTCCCAAAATGGTTGCAGGCGGCCTGCGACACTGTCAATGACAGAGACTTGGTGATCAATACAGAGACCCCCCGGGCATACGTGGAATACGAAGCATGGTAACCCCTCGCTATCCAAGCCCTCTTAAGGGCAAGTACTTTCTGACCCGTAACATGAGTTTCTTTGAGACAAATAATATGGGGGGGACTGACGCTTCACAAAGTCCAGACATAAAGCCCTCTTAAACTTAGAATTAAGCCCCCTTATGTTCCAGCTCACCACCTTCAACGTCCCCATCCTGACGGTATATCGCAGAAGAGCAGGGAAAACCAACTCAGGACCGGGGAAGGTCAAGCATCGGGACCACACACACAACAAAAAGACGAATACACCACAAACAATACACAGGACCAGACAAACAATCAAACAACAACCTAAAAAAAGTCCTATATACTGTGGTCTAAATAAAATTGGGGAAAACCCAAAACAACCACTAAATAACCTATAAATATGCCACTACAGCGTATAGGGTAAACCCACCAAAAGTAAAAGATGTATATAATAAAATTAATAGAAAATATATTAATCTGATAAATCAATAACCATAAAATTTAATAAATATGATTTTATTTTACAAAAAATACATATATCATACACAAGCAAGAAAAATTGGTAATAATATATAGCTATATAACATACATAAAAATAGTAATCATTAGCGCAATTTGATAATGTGTATAATTATTTAAAAAATATATTTTATATATATATATATATATATATATATATGTAAATAAATGAACTTAAAAAATGCAAAGGATAGCAGGGACGGGAAAAGGATATAAAAAAGGTTGTAAAAAAGGAAGGCGTAAATGTCGGGGTCAACTGATCACCAATGGATCATAAAAGCACCTTTTGCTAAAAAAATACGTGCAATGTGACACTCTGTTTAAAGCATAACAAGTGTGTTTAACCTTAAAAATAAAGATGCATAAAGTGCAATGTGCAACACAGAGATATACGTGTATACAATAGATATAAAAAAGGAAAAAAACAGTGCAAGAAACCAAAAAATAAGGTGCTAAAAGTAAAGGTGTCAGAATGTAAATACTTGACCCCACATGTAAAAAGAAGATGGGTTCCACATCCCTGCAATCACCTCCAACGCGTTTCACCGTGACCGGCTTTGTCAAGGAGTATGCATATACTAAATGGGAGCAAGGATATATAGGGTATTCAATAAAAAACTATTAACACACCTGTGGTATCAGGAAGCGCCTCAGCTAACTACCGGAAATGACCTACAACGCCAAAGATCTCTAGTGTCTAAAGGAACGCCCGGGCTACACCAAAATGGCACCCGACACCGTTCCTGCGCATGCGCGTCTACATGGAAAAAATTTATATATATATAGTAGGGGGAACAGAGACTCTGAAAAAATGGCGTCCGTAGTCTATACTGCGCACCATGAGCAACGGCTACAAAAAAATGGCGCCCGACGCCATTCCTGTGGATGCACATCTACACAAGGAATAATAAAAGGAACAGAGGCTCTGAAAAGATGGCGTCCGTAATCTACACTGCGCATTGGGAGCAGCGGGATTAGATGGTTAATTTAATATAATATATCATTCTAAACAGAATAGATAATAAATAGCAAGCTGAAACCGGACCATAATTCATAGAATAGATATATAATTAAAAATTTAAAATTAAAAACTGGCCAAGGAAGAGGAAAAGGAGAAAAGGGAAAAACAGACCATAATGAATATAGTGATGACTTGATGCAAGTAATAGGTGAATTAGTGAAAAAATATATATATGTGATTCATACATGTGAACTCACAATAAATATGTGAATGAAATCAAATAAAATATAATGACAAGTGGAAAATAAACATAATTATCCAATATGATTAAATACCAAAAAATATATATATATACATATATAGAGGATGAAATAAGAAAAAACAATAAAACATTAATAATAATAAAAAAATGAAAAATAAAAAACAAAATATACATAAATACATAAAAATAGGGGGCCCCCATAAAAGAATGAAAAATAAATAAAACAGAGTAAATGTATATACATATGAGTGAACACACATAGTGTAATGTCCATGTACATGGGTGCAATAATTGCATCCATATCTATGGATCCATATTACACATACAATTGAAAATAATCAATAAATTAGTGTAAATGTGAATATAGTGGTAATGAAACCACAAAAGAAAAACCAAAGAAAAAGGAAGGACGAGGTAGAGAAAAAAGGAAGAAAAATAGGCCAGATGGAATTCCTGAAAAAAATCAAATAAGGAAAAAGACAAAATTAATAACATACATGACAACAATTAGCAACACCACAAAAAGCGCACATTATAAAAGGAAGAATAAGATAAAAATAAATATAAATAAAATATGTATATACAAAGACAATTAGAAAAAAATTATGAGAACTGCCAAAATGAAATAATAATGATAATAATAATAATAATAGTAACTATACATAGATGCATATATATATATTATATTACACGCATGTGCGTAGAACGAATGATTAATCAATATAGCATAAAAGTATATATAAAGAAAAAATCTATACATATATAAGGAAATATAAGTAAAAAATGAAGATGTACCAAAAATAGAAACTAATACAAAAAGACGGATTAATGCAAGAAAAAAGAAAAGAAGGATTTGTACTTACAGGTAAGATGCAAAACTGTTGATCTCATTTAGTCCAGCTGGTACTTTGGTGCCCAAGACTTCAATCCATCTGCATTCTTTTTGAGCGAGACGTTTTTTCCAATCCCCCCCATGGACTCCAACATATACTCGATCTATTCCCTTAAAGCGTAACAAAGAGGGGTCACTATTGTGGTACTCTTTAAAATGTCTTGCCAAAGTTTTCTGATAGAAAGGATCAGGGCCATTTTTAGCAGATTTTATATCGAGTACATGCTCCCGTATTCTTCTACGGAATTCACGAGTAGTGAGCCCTACATAGATTTTGCCACACGGACAGATAGCAGAGTATATTACACCTTTGGTAGTGCAGTCAATGTGATGCGTTATTTTGAAACTTCTTGTGCCACTAGCATTTTCAAAAGTGGTACATTTTTCAACATTTGAACACGCTACACATTGACCGCATGTTGTAGTACCCCACTTCGGTTTTGGTACCTTAGACCCAAACAAAGTAGAAGGAGGATTTGATCCAAGATAATGACTATGTACCAAGGTGTCCTTAATATTTTTCGCTCTCCTGTATGTTGCAGTAGGTTTGTTGGAAATATACCCCGAGAGTACCTGATCTGTCCTAAGTAATGGCCAATATTTCTCCATGGCTTTTAACATATTTGATGTGTGGGAATGATAATTCGTGATGAACCGAACATTATCAGAGTCATTCTTCTCGTGTTTCGTCTTCCCCTGTAACAGATGTGTGCGATTGCTATTTTTTGCTCTTCTATATGCCTTATCGATACATGTGTTGTTGTAACCCCTCTCTTGAAAACGTACCTTCAGGTCCTGTGCTTGATTTTCAAAGTGATATTCATTTGAGCAAAAGACGCATTTGCTCAAATGAATATCACTTTGAAAATCAAGCACAGGACCTGAAGGTACGTTTTCAAGAGAGGGGTTACAACAACACATGTATCGATAAGGCATATAGAAGAGCAAAAAATAGCAATCGCACACATCTGTTACAGGGGAAGACGAAACACGAGAAGAATGACTCTGATAATGTTCGGTTCATCACGAATTATCATTCCCACACATCAAATATGTTAAAAGCCATGGAGAAATATTGGCCATTACTTAGGACAGATCAGGTACTCTCGGGGTATATTTCCAACAAACCTACTGCAACATACAGGAGAGCGAAAAATATTAAGGACACCTTGGTACATAGTCATTATCTTGGATCAAATCCTCCTTCTACTTTGTTTGGGTCTAAGGTACCAAAACCGAAGTGGGGTACTACAACATGCGGTCAATGTGTAGCGTGTTCAAATGTTGAAAAATGTACCACTTTTGAAAATGCTAGTGGCACAAGAAGTTTCAAAATAACGCATCACATTGACTGCACTACCAAAGGTGTAATATACTCTGCTATCTGTCCGTGTGGCAAAATCTATGTAGGGCTCACTACTCGTGAATTCCGTAGAAGAATACGGGAGCATGTACTCGATATAAAATCTGCTAAAAATGGCCCTGATCCTTTCTATCAGAAAACTTTGGCAAGACATTTTAAAGAGTACCACAATAGTGACCCCTCTTTGTTACGCTTTAAGGGAATAGATCGAGTATATGTTGGAGTCCGTGGGGGGTATTGGAAAAAACGTCTCGCTCAAAAAGAATGCAGATGGATTGAAGTCTTGGGCACCAAAGTACCAGCTGGACTAAATGAGATCAACAGTTTTGCATCTTACCTGTAAGTACAAATCCTTCTTTTCTTTTTTTCTTTTTTCTTGCATTAATCCGTCTTTTTGTATTAGTTTCTATTTTTGGTACATCTTCATTTTTTACTTATATTTCCTTATATATGTATAGATTTTTTCTTTATATATACTTTTATGCTATATTGATTAATCATTCGTTCTACGCACATGCGTGTAATATAATATAGATATATGCATCTATGTATAGTTACTATTATTATTATTATTATCATTATCATTATTATTTCATTTTGGCAGTTCTCATAATTTTTGTCTTTGTATATACATATTTTATTTATATTTATTTTTATCTTATTCTTCCTTTTGTAATGTGCGCTTTTTGTGGTGTTGCTAATTGTTGTCATGTATGTTATTAATTTTGTCTTTTTCCTTATTTGATTTTTTTCAGGAATTCCATCTGGCCTATTTTTCTTCCTTTTTTCTCTACCTCGTCCTTCCTTTTTCTTTTTCTTTTTGTTTGATTTTGATTTTCTTTTGTGGTTTCATTACCACTATATTCACATTTACACTAATTTATTGATTATTTTCAATTGTATGTGTAATATGGATCCATAGATATGGATGCAATTATTGCACCCATGTACATGGACATTACACTATGTGTGTTCACTCATATGTATATACATTTACTCTGTTTTATTTATTTTTCATTCTTTTATGGGGGCCCCCTATTTTTATGTATTTATGTATATTTTGTTTTTTATTTTTCATTTTTTTATTATTATTTATGTTTTATTGTTTTTTCTTATTTCATCCTCTATATATGTATATATATATATTTTTTGGTATTTAATCATATTGGATAATTATGTTTATTTTCCACTTGTCATTATATTTTATTTGATTTCATTCACATATTTATTGTGAGTTCACATGTATGAATCACATATATATTTTTTCACTAATTCACCTATTACTTGCATCAAGTCATCACTATATTCATTATGGTCTGTTTTTCCCTTTTCTCCTTTTCCTCTTCCTTGGCCAGTTTTTAATTTTTAATTATATATCTATTCTATGAATTATGGTCCGGTTTCAGCTTGCTATTTATTATCTATTCTGTTTAGAATGATATATTATATAAAATTAACCATCTAATCCCGCTGCTCCCAATGCGCAGTGTAGATTACGGACGCCATCTTTTCAGAGCCTCTGTTCCTTTTATTATTCCTTGTGTAGATGTGCATCCACAGGAGTGGTGTCGGGCGCCATTTTTTTGTAGCCGTTGCTCATGGTGCGCAGTATAGACCACGGACGCCATTTTTTCAGAGTCTCTGTTCCCCCTACTATATATATATAAATTTTTTCCATGTAGACGCGCATGCGCAGGAACGGTGTCGGGTGCCATTTTGGTGTAGCCCGGGCGTTCCTTTAGACACTAGAGATCTTTGGCGTTGTAGGTCATTTCCGGTAGTTAGCTGAGGAGCTTCCTGATACCACAGGTGTGTTAATAGTTTTTTATTGAATACCCTATATATCCTTGCTCCCATTTAGTATATGCATACTCCTTGACAAAGCCGGTCACGGTGAAACGCGTTGGAGGTGATTGCAGGGACGTGGAACCCATCTTCTTTTTACATGTGGGGTCAAGTATTTACATTCTGACACCTTTACTTTTAGCACCTTATTTTTTGGTTTCTTGCACTGTTTTTTTCCTTTTTTATATCTATTGTATACACGTATATCTCTGTGTTGCACATTGCACTTTATGCATCTTCATTTTTAAGGTTAAACACACTTGTTATGCTTTAAACAGAGTGTCACATTGCACGTATTTTTTTAGCAAAAGGTGCTTTTATGATCCATTGGTGATCAGTTGACCCCGACATTTACGCCTTCCTTTTTTACAACCTTTTTTATATCCTTTTCCCGTCCCTGCTATCCTTTGCATTTTTTAAGTTCATTTATTTACATATATATATATATATATAAAATATATTTTTTAAATAATTATACACATTATCAAAATTGCGCTAATGATTACTATTTTTATGTATGTTATATAGCTATATATTATTACCAATTTTTCTTGCTTGTGTATGATATATGTATTTTTTGTAAAATAAAATCATATTTATTAAATTTTATGGTTATTGATTTATCAGATTAATATATTTTCTATTCATTTTATTATATACATCTTTTACTTTTGGTGGGTTTACCCTATACGCTGTAGTGGCGTATTTATAGGTTAAACAATCAAACAAGCAAACAACACAAAAACAGATAAAACTGCAGTGCAGAACAAATGCATCCCAACAAAACCCTGTCTTAACACTATGCTGGTGTAGACCTATACCCCAGAACACTAAACTCACAAGGTAGCAAGTACTAGCAACCTAACCGATCCACCCCCTCCCCCCACCCAACCCCAACTAATGGACCGGACCCACCCCCTGGGAACCCCAGTAAAGGACAACTAGTGGAAGTCCAGTGCAACAGTCCAACCCAGTGGCAGGACCTAGGTAGAGCTATGCCTAGCCCCTACCACTAACTAACTAAACATTACTGTAAGAAAAGTCCAGCAACAGCAGACAATCAGGAACTCAATCAGAAGGAGCCCGAGCAGGAACCCGGTGTGCCCTCTCGGTAATATAAGGTGAGAAGGTATCCTGTGGAAGTACTTCTTTCAGCCATTTCTCGAGGAAGGCCACAGGATCTGCCCCTTCCACTCTTTCAGGGAGGTCCACCAGGCGGATATTGTTGCGCCTGAGCCTATTTTCCAGATCATTAGCTCTGTCCAACACCGTTTTTATTTGCCGCTGCATGGAGACAGCTGCGTAGGGATCGGTTGCAGAGTGTCTTCCAGAGTGGAGACTCTGCGCTCCACCTCCCCCGTACGCTCCTGGAGTTTTTGCGTCTCATACCGGAGTATCACAAAGTCCTGTTTGAGGTCATCAACTTTGGAGACCATAAGAGTCTGGCACAAGGTGAATGCCACCAGCAATTGAGTAAGCTTCTTGTCCACAGAGTCCACGGGGCAGGGGGGATGATGAGGAGAATCACAACCCGCAGAGCCAGGAGAGCCAGAGAACATAGGCGGGGAGGGAACAGGAGACATGCAAGCTCAACCTCTGCAGGCCAGGCAAACTGACTGAGGGCCCTAGATTCCTGAGCAGAAGCCCTTGCAGCCATTGGGGTAGGTACCCCACTTTCACGGTTAGAGCGTATCGGATCAGGCGGAGGCCCTTCATCAGAGGAGGCCTCATCAGTGGACTGTCTCACAGCTTCAGCCGCGGACTTAACCTTCTTGTTACGTCCCCTCGAGCCCCCCATGTTCTGCCACACAGTAAGCACCACAAAGTCCAGCAAGCACACAGCACCACCAGCAGGGACCAGTCCCAGGTAGCCTCCAGGGATATGAGGAGGAGAATATATAGCCCCAGGTCCAGGATATCACAGCCGCTTCTCCCAGTATTATAAGCCACAGCACCCCAGAGGTTTTGGAGGAGCAGTGGGGAGGATGGGAAAGGGGGGGGGAGAGAGAGGCAGAAGCAGAGTCTCTCAGATGAAGTCAGAAGAATAGGGGAATCAATCTCACGTCAGTCAGGCAGGGCATCACATTAGCGCTCACTTCAGTGCCCTGCCAGCCACCCAATTCCAGGCCCACCGTCAGATCCCCCAAAAGTCCAGAGCTCACGTCAGGCAGCAGCTCCCTTGGCCCGAGTCACAGCAGAAGCCTCAGCACAGCCCGGGCACGGGAGTCTCCTTGGCAACCAGAGGCCCCACCCACGAATATCCCAGTATTGGCGGCTTTTCCTCAGCCCCCTCACCCCCAAGGGAGGTCCAGCAGCAGCTTCCACGGGCACCCGCTAATGTAGCCAGCGCCCACCACACTGCACCTTCAGAGACCGCAGCCCGACCACGTCTCCCCCTTTACTCCGGCACTCCGCTCCAGACAGCCTCAGTCTACCTGCTGCGCTGCACCGCTCCGTCCCCGCAGAGATCTTCTGTCCCGAGCGCCTACGGCACCCACACGCAGCACCGGAAGGCTCAGCAGGGACTCCTCCACAGCACCTGGGTCCCCAGGTGAGTCGGGACCTGGTCAGGATATGGTAGTCAGGGCAAAAAAGAGCTGGGTCGGCGGGAGAACAGGAAAGTGCGACCGCTCAGCTCGCCATGCAGGCCATACCCCTACCACATATGTTTATATATTTTTTTGTTTATGTGAAGAGGGAGGGTGATTCAAACTTTTATTAGGGAATGCTTTTTAATGCTATGCCATAACAAAGCTGTCAGGATTCGGCAGGCTGGAGGTGGATCCTCTGTGTCAGAGAGGGATTGGCGTGGACCGTGCCGGCGGACCGGTTCTAAGTTGCTACTGGTATTCACCAGAGCCCGCCGCAAAGCGGGATGGTCTTGCAGCGGCGGTAGCAACCAGGTCGTATCCACCGGCAACGGCTCAACCTCTCTGACTGCTGAGATAGGCGCGGTGCAAGAGATTAGGCGAGAGCAAGTTCGGACGTAGCAGAAGGTCAGGGCAGGCAGCAAGGATCGTAGTCAGGGGCAACGGCAAGAGGTCTCGAACACTGGCTTGGGACATACAAGGAACGCTTTCACTGGCACAATGGCAACAAGATCCGGCAAGGAAGGGAAAGGGATGTGAGGTTATATAGGGAAGTGCACAGGTGAACACACTAATTAGAACCAGGCGCCAATCAGTGGCGCACCGGCCCTTTAAATCGCAGAGAGCCGGCACGCGCGCGCCCGCGCGCGCCGGGACAGAACGGATAGGGAACGAGTTTGGTAAGCGGACCGGGATGCGAATCGCGAGCGGGCGCGTCCCGCATCACGGATCGCATCCCGGCTAGGGACATTATCGCAGCGCTCCCGGTCAGCGGGTCTGACCGGGGTGCTGCGAACTGGAAAACGCTGCGAGCACTCCAGGGTGGAGCTGGGACCCGGAGCGCTCGGCATAACAAAAGTATTGATCAGTGTTATCGGCGCTGCATTGCTCCAGCCTGCAATAGCTGGCTGCAGCATAAGAGCGCTGATTGGACGGCAGGGAAGGAGGAAAGAGACTTGCCTCTGTCTGTACAGCTGATCAGGACATCGCGATCAGCTCCACTGAGCTGCCAGGAACAGATTTTGGCACTTTTAAACGCTGTGATCAACTTAGACTGTGGCGTCTAAAGAGTTAATGCTGGACATCAGCCTGAACGGCGATGTCCTACATTAGCCATGGGTCCTGGCAATTTGCACTTGATTAATCTGTTACCACTGCAAAGTGAAAACTGAAATTTACTTTTGTAAGATAATTTGTAGCTTTTTGCTTACAGCCAAGAATCGCAAAAAGAAAGTGGCTAAGCCGCACATGTGTCATTTCATGCACCAACTATAAGCAAAATAAAAAGTTCTAAAGACCATGATAAATCTCCCCCTATGTGTTTCTCTGTTTTATGTTCTCTCATAAGGAGGAGCTGGCTGGTTTAAAGAAGAGGCTTCTATTGTTCTTCAACATGTGTCAGAGTCTACTCTCAGATCTTCATTGTAACGTGCGAGAACAGGTAACGGGTGATGAACTTACAGTCCGCTGCTTTACTGATGAAGCTGTAGAAAGAGCTGTAAAGAACCATTCGATTACAGCAGTGTTTCCCAACCAGGGTGCCTCCAGCTGTTGCAAAATTACAACTCCCAGCATGCCCGGACAGCCTTTGGCTGTCCGGGCATGCTGGGAGTTGTAGTTTTGCAACAGCTGGAGGCACCCTGGTTGGAAAACACTGGATTACAGATTCTAGAACGCAACTTCACACCAGCACCTTCCATCCTGATCCTCTATTTTTCCTTCTGCAGGCATTTAAACTGCTCAGTGACCTCCTGGTGATTTTCGGCGATCACATTGGCTGCGGTGATCACTCCTATCTTCAGCCGCTTTCCTATTCACCAGACCTTACTCTCCAGGCAGAGCTGGCAGGGTTTCTTGTTGATCATGTGTTCACAAACTCTGAAGATGAGGATAGTGGTGCGTGTTCAGGGTGAAGGGAGATGAGTGAAAGATCATTTATAACATCAGACATTGTGACAGATCATAGAGATTACAATCCATGCTCTTTATGTTGAGATATTGTTGCTCCTTTTTGGTGTTTTTTTACAGCAAGAACTGGTAAGAGAACCAGATGGATAAGTCAAACAAGTGTTGAGGTGAACCCATTTAAAGGGGTACTTCACTGTAAAACATTTTCTTTTAAATCAACTGGTGCCAGAAAGTTAAACAGATTTGTAAATTACTGCTGACATCTCTGTTCATGTCAGAAACTCTCCAGAGCAGAAGAGATTTCCTTCTACCCTGGACACTTCCTAAAATGTGGCACTGTGGTCAGACTGGAAAGAAGTTTAAAAAGAAGAGAACTTCCTGTGGAGCATACAGCAGCCGATAAGTACTGGAAGGATTAAGATTGTTCTGTTTAACTTTCTGGCACCAGTTGATTTAAAAAATTAAAAAATAAAAATAAATGTCAGCAGAGTACCTCTTTAAGCACTCAGGTGTGTTAGCTTGACTAAGGTGGAGGCTCTGCTACACTCCATTCAATCCAGACATATATATGTAAAATCACATAGAAGAAGAATTATCAAGCTCTGTAGCATTTTTTGCGTAAAAAAAGTTGCACGTACTTGCGCACGTGCAACTTTTCTATACATGCTACGACTTTTTGATTTTTGCTTATTCCAAAGCGCATTTCTGAAATCTGCTCACGTAGTAATTTTTTTTTTTTACTTTGCAGTGGTCATGTATTTATCAAATGCGATAGTCGCTATTTATGAAGAAATAATTTTGCATCTGTATTTCAAAGTCGCATATGTATTCCAGGTCCAACCTGGCTTACAGAAAGTGCATATGTCCGCAGAAAAGGACATTAACATCCACTTTAACAACTGTTCTTGTTCTGCATCATGAAACAAAGCTACTACATTAATGTTAATTATAGAAAAAATGTATTCTATAACTAATACCTCTATTAATTTTAAGGTTGAAAATACACACTGCACACCTTGTTAATTTTAGGACACACATGCTGGCATACCCACAAAATTTAAAAATTTATGTTGTGTTAAAATAGAATATTGCACAAAATAATTGAGTAAGAATTTTTAGACTATGTAAATAACCCATACGTGGCACTAAAATTTTTCCTTAAAAAAAAAGAAACATGCATAGTAATACAGCTTCATGCACATTTTGAGGTGGGTAACGTACCGAGACTTTATTTTTTTTTTTGTGGCTTCACTATTGTTTATGTACCTGTTGGTGCTGCGTTGTCTTCCTTCCTGACGTAAACTTCGACCTCAGCGCAGCGACGCAAGACTCCGCCCACCAACGTCGCAAAATCCTTGCTCAAATGAAACTAAAAAGCCTCCAGAGTACTAATATTAATGGTGAGGCATAGTATGTTTTTAATATTTTTTAATTTCTGAGGAGGATGGATGGGTTGTTGCGGGATAGTTGGAGTGCAGCTATTTAGTGCCAGGCAGGCTCCTTCATAGACAAGAGACATACAGTCATGGCCGTAAATGTTGGCACCCCTGAAGGTTTTTCAAGAAAATGAAGTATTTCTCACAGAAGAGGATTGCAGTAACACATGTTTTGCTATACACATGGTTATTCCCTTTGTATGTATTGGAACTAAACCAAAAAAGGGAGGAAAAAAGCAAATTGGACATAATGTCACACCACACTCCAAAAAGGGGCTGGACAAATTTATTGGCACCCTTAACTTAATATTTGGTTGCACACCCTTTGGAAAAAATAACTGAAATTAGTCGCTTCCTATAACCATCAATAAGCTTCTTACACCTCTCAGCCGGAATGTTGGACCACTCTTCCTTTGCAAACTGCTCCAGGTCTCTCTTATTGGAAGGCGCCTTTTCCCAACAGCAATTTTAAGATCTCTCCACAGGTGTTCAATGGGATTTATATCTGGACTCATTGCTGCCACTTCAGAACTCTCCAGCGCTTTGTTGCCATCCATTTCTGGGTGCTTTTGGATGTATGTTTGGGGTCATTGTCCTGCTGGAAGACCCAAGATCTCGGATGCAAACCCAGCTTTCTGACACTGGGCTGTACAGTGCGACCCAAAATCCATTGGTAATCCTCAGATTTCATGATGCCTTGTACACATTCAAGGCACCCAGTGCCAGAGGCAGCAAAACAACCCCAAAACATCATTGACCCCCCACCATATTTCAATGTAGGTACTGTGTTCTTTTCTTTGTAGGCCTCATTCTGTTTTTGGTAAACAGTAGAATGATGTGCTTTCCCAAAAAGCTCTATCTTGGTCTCGTCTGTCTACAAGACGTTTTCCCAGAAGGATTTTGGCTTACTCAAGTTCATTTTGGCAAAATGTAGTCCTGCTTTTTCATAACTATTTGTCAGCAGTGGGGTCCTCCTGGGTCTCCTGCCATAGCGTTTCATTTCATTTAAATGTCGACGGATAGTTAGTGCTGACACTGATGCTCCCTGAGCCTCCATGACCACTTGAATATCTTAAGAACTTGTTTGGGGCTGCTTATCCACCATCCGGACTATCCTGCGTTGACACCTTTCATCAATTTTTCTCTTCTGTCCACGCCCAGGGAGATTAGCTACAGTGTCATGGGTTGCAAACTTCTTGATAATGTTGCGCACTGTGGACAAAGGCAAATCTAGATCTCTGGAGATGGACTTGTAACCTTGAGATTGTTGATATTGTTCCACAATTTTGGTTCTCAAGTCCTCAGACAGTTGTCATCTCCTTTCTGTTGTCCATGCTTAGTGTGGCACACACAGACACACAATGCAAAGACTAAGTGAACTTCTCTCCTTTTTATCTGCTTTCAGGTGTGATTTTTATATTGCCCACACCTGTTACTTGCCCCAGGGGAGTTCATAGGAACATCACATGCTTAAAACAATCTTATTTTTCCACAATTTTGAAAGGGCGCCAATAATTTTGTCCAGACCATTTTTGGAGTTTGGTGACATTATGTCCAATTTGCTTTTTTTCCTCCCTTTTTATGTTTAGTTCCAATACACACAAAGGGAATAAAAATGTGTATAGCAAAACATATGTTACTGCAATACTTTTCTGTGAGAAATACTTCATTTTCTTGAAAAATTTCAGGGGTGCCAATATTTACGGCCATGACTGTATGTCAGTTTTTTAGAATGTTTAGTTTTATCTTATTTTCCAAAGACAGTTACAATCCATATTTAAGCAATCATAATATAGAAAACATTATTCACCATTATTCAAGTGCAAACACAGAAAGTTTTTGATCTCCAAGTCAGTCTCTCTTATCCCCACCGGAACATACCGATCCTGTACAGACAATCTATTAAAACATATTTACATCTGATGTACCATAAGGTTCCATTGGTGGATACTTTGGTAGCTTTTTCATTATCTATCTGTTAATGTGAAAATCCCATCTCTAAAAGTTATCCTCTAACCACAGCTTTAGTTGCTCTAAATATATATTAGGAAATTGATCTGCATAAAATTTAAGGCTTATTTCAGGATAAAATAATAGTATTTAAATAGTGAAGGTAGAGGTTCACTTTAAACAAAGAGTGCAAATAGGTTAGTGTTTCCCAACCAGTGTGTCTACAGCTGTTGCAAAACTACAACTCCGAGCATGCCCGGTCCGTGCATGCTGGGAGTTGTAGTTTTGCAACTGCTGGAGGCAGACTGTTTGGGGGAAAAATGATCTAATTCGTGGGTTAGGTCTGAGGCTGGGGTACACACAGAATTTGTCATGTAGCATCTTCAATAGTATCTGCTCACAAGTGTTGGGTACTCCGCTGCTAGACATGCTATCGCCTATCCAAAGGATAGGAGATAACATGTCCGATTGCCCCAGCGATCTCTGCCGCGGCACCCCAGTCATCCGGTGCATGGAGCGAACTCCGTGCAGTGCCGGAGGACTGGCAAACACAGCCGCCATGCCCCCTCTATTCATGTCTATGGGAGAAGGCCGTCACACCCCCTCCCTAGAGATGAATGGAGGGGGCGTGGCATGATGTCACGATCATGGAAGTCCCAGGCTTCTGGGATCGTAATGCTGCAGCATCTGCCCAGGGAATGCGGGGGTCCCTGCGGGCGGACCCCTCCGCGCTCAAGCATGTTATCCCTTGAATAGGGACAGTGGGGCAAAAAAGTATTTAGTCCACCACCAGTTGGTTGTGCAAGTTCTACAACCTCAAAAGATGAGAGGCCTGTAATTTTCATCATGTATATCTCAACTATGAGCGACATAACCAGGAAAAAAAATCCAGAAAATCACATCTGATTTTTTAAGAATTTATTTGCAAATTATGGTGGAAAATAAGTATTTGGTCACCTACAAACAAGCAAGATTTCTGGCTCTCATAGACCTGTAATTTCTTAAGAGTCTTCTCTGTCCTCCACTCCTTACCTGTATTAATGGCACATGTTTGAACTTGTTATCAGTATAAAAGACACCTGTCCTCAACCTCAAACAGTCACACTCCAAACTCCACAATGGCTAAGAGCTGTTGAAGGACACCAGAAACAAAATTGTAGACATGCACCAAGCTGGGAAGAGTGAATCTGTAATAGGCAAGCAGCTTGGGGTGAGGAAATCGACTGTGGGAGCAATTATTAGAAAAAATGGAAGACATACAAGACCACTGATAATCTCCCTCGATTTGTGGCTCCACGCATGAGCTCACCCCGTGGTGTCAAAATGATTACAAGAACGGTGAGCAAAAATCCCAGAACCACACGGGGGGACCTAGTGAAATCCTGCAGAGCGCTTGGACCAAAGTAACAAAGGCTACCATCATTAACACACTACGCCGCCAGGGACTCAAATCATGCAGTGCCAGACGTGTCCCCCTGCTTAAGCCAGTACATGTCCGGGCCTATCTGAAGTTTGCTAGAGAGCATTTGGATGATCCAGAAGAGGATTGGAAGAATGTCATATGGTCAGATTAAACCAAAGTAGAATTTTTTAGTAAAAACTCAATTCGTCCTGTTTGGAGGAAAAAGAATGCTGAGTTGCATCCAAAGAACACCATACCTACTGTGAAGCATTGGTGTGGAAACATCATGCTTTGGGGTAGTTTTTCTGATAAGGAACCAGGACAACTGATCCGTGTCAAGGAAAGAATGAATGGGGCCATATATCGTGAGATTTTGAGTGAAAACCTCCTTCCGTCAGCAAGGGCATTGCAGATGAAACGTGGCTGGGTCTTTTAGCATGACAATGATCCCAAACACACTGCCCGGGCAACGAAGGAGTGGCTTCATAAGAAGCATTTTAAGGTCCTGGAGTGGCCTAGCCAGTCTCCAGATCTAAACCCCATAGAAAACCTTTGGAGGGAGTTGAAAGTCTGTGTTGCCCTGCGACAGCCCCAAAACATCACTGCTCTAGAGGAGATCTGCATGGAGGAATGGGCCAAAATACCAGCAACAGTGTGTGAAAACCTTGTGACGACTTACAAAAAATGTTTGACCTCTGTCATTGCCAACAAAGGGTATATAACAAAGTATTGAGATGAACTTTTGTTATTGACCAAATACTTATTTTCCACAGTAATTTGCAAATAAGTTCTTTAAAAATCTGACTATGTGATTTTATGGATTTTTTTTTTCTCTTTATGTCTCTCATAGTTGAGGTACAGTACAGATCAAAAGTTTGGACACCTTCTCATTCAAAGAGTTTTCTTTATTTTATGACTGAAAATTGTAGATTCACATTGAAGGCATCAAAACTATGAAGTAACACGTGGAATTATATACATAACAAAAAAGTGTGAAACAACTGAAAATATGTCATATTCTAGGTTCTAGCCACCTTTTGCTTTGATTACTGCTTTGCACACTCTTGGCATTCTCTTGATGAGCTTCAAGAGGTAGTCACCTGAAATGGTCTTCCAACAGTCTTGAAGGAGTTCCCAGAGATTCTTAGCACTTGTTGGCCCTTTTTGCCTTCACTCTGCGGTCCAGCTCACCCCAAACCATCTCTATTGGGTTCAGGTCCGGTGACTGTGGAGGCCAGGTCATCTGGCGCAGCACCCCATCACTCTCCTTCTTGGTCAAATAGTCCTTACACAGCCTGGAGGTGTGTTTGGGTTCATTGTCCTGTTGAAAAATAAATGATGGTCCAACTGCAAGATGCTGTTGTAGCCATGCTGGTTCAGTATGCCTTCAATTTTGAATAAATCCCCAACAGTGTCACCATCAAAGCACCCCCACACCATCACACCTCCTCCTCCACACCAGCACACCTCTGAAGTGAAATCCATTTCAGGTGACTACATCTTGAATCTCAACAAGAGAATGCCAAGAGTGTGCAAAGCAGTAATCAAAGCAAAAGGTGGCTACTTTGAAGAACCAAGAATATGACTTATTTTCAGTTGTTTCACACTTTTATGTTATGTATATATTTCCACATGTGTTACTTCATAGTTTTGATGGCTCCAATGTGAATCTACAATTTTCATAGTCATAAAATAAAGAAAGCTCTGAATGAGAAGGTGTGTCCAAACTTTTACTGTACTGTACTGTATATCTATGATGAAAATTACAGGCCTCTCTCATCTTTTTAACACCTTAAGGACTACGTGCACCAAAATTAGTATGTTTAAAATTGTCATTTCTGACCCCTATAACTTTTTTATTTTTCCACGTATGGGGCTATATGAGGGCTTATTCTTTGCGCCATGGTCTGTAGTTTTTATCGGTACCATTTTTGTTTTGATGGGACTTTTTGATCGCTTTCTATTAATATTTTTATGGCATATGAAGTGACCAAAAATTCACAATTTTGGACTCTGGTATTTCTCTATCGGCTCCATTGGGGGACACAGACCGTGGGTGTATGCTGCTGTCTCTAGGAGGCTTGACACTATTGCAACAGAAAAGTTGGCTCCTCCTAGCAGGATATACCCGCCTCCAGGCCACTGAGCTAATCAGTTTTAGCTTGGTGCCTTAAGGAGGTGGACATGGTCTGGGTCTCCCAGACCAGGTCTCATATTTTTTTTTTCCTCGGTTAGGGACATATTAGATTTTTTATTCCCTTTTCTTTCCTATTTTTAGGTGGGGACTCAGGAACATAGCGTTCAATGTTTCCCCGTTTGCGATTGAGGGGGCACAGGCATCGTGGATGTACTGTCAACCCCCTATCGCCAACGGTCAGCACCTGGGGTTGTACCTCATGGGTCCGGGTCCCCCACTTTTCCCTGCTCGTCTCGCTGTTGCAGCCTGGCATGATGCAGGTAACTAAAGCTGACTGAAGACTTCATGAGGTAAGTTCTGCAGACTAAGGTGAGTATATTTCCCCCTTTTTTCTTAGGTACTGGATTCTCAACAGCTGGAGACACCCTTTTTTCTATAAGGGTTTATGGAACTGGCCAGGAGGGTTTCTTCCCTCCTTTTCTACTCTATGGGGGGGAAGTTTTTATTGGGGTTGAGCAGTGGCACTTACATATTGCGGGCAAGTGTGTGTTGGTGCACAGTTTGTATGAGGCGTCTGCCTTCTGCAGCCGCGGCGTATCTGTTCGGCGGGCGGGCGCTCCTTCAGCCCGGCCGCACAGTTTTTACTTTCGTTTCGGCAGTGTACTGCCGACGGCGTTCGCCCGCTCCTTTCCCCCGAGTCGCATATGCGTTCACATGTGCGCTCGGGGCCGGGAGCGGGCTCCATCATTATCTGAGTTATTATTTCTTCGGCAGCCCGGTGCGCTTTAGCTCCGCCCACCCAAAGCCACCGAAGCCTTTCAAGAGGGCGCGAATTCCATCCAATCAGTGCTGTGCGTGTGCAGGGGGTTTGCAGGGCCAATCAAAAGTGCCCTTGTAGTTGACACGCCCCCTCTGGCCATTGGTCCAGTGTTTTCTCTCTCTCTTTTCCCCTCTCTGCCGGAGTTCTCCTCACTGCAGCAGCCTAAGGGACACAGACCCGGGTGAGACTGTTCCTTTTTTATTACTATATCCGTGCCCAGAACGGTTCCTTCCTCTAAACAGATAGCTGGGTCCTTAGTTACTTATTACACCTGTAATAACTGTAACACTGTTACGCCGAGCGCTCCGGGTCCCCGCTCCTCCCCGGAGCGCTCGCTTCTCTCTCGCTACCGCAGCGCTCCGGGCAGCTCCACTGACCCGGTGCGCTGCGTTACCGTCTCCAGCCGGGATGCGATTCGCGATGCGGGTAGCGCCCGCTCGCGATGCGCATCCCGGCTCCCGTACCTGACTCGCTCTCCGTCTGTCCTGTCCCGGCGCGCGCGGCCCCGCTCCCTAGGGCGCGCGCGCGCCGGGTCTCTGCGATTTAAAGGGCCACTGCGCCGCTGATTGGCGCAGTGGTTCCAATTAGTGTGTTCACCTGTGCACTCCCTATTTATACCTCACTTCCCCTTCACTCCCTCGCCGGATCTTGTTGCCATTGTGCCAGTGAAAGCGTTTCCTTGTGTGTTCCTAGCCTGTGTTCCAGACCTCCTGCCGTTGCCCCTGACTACGATCCTTGCTGCCTGCCCCGACCTTCTGCTACGTCCGACCTTGCTTCTGTCTACTCCCTTGTACCGCGCCTATCTTCAGCAGTCAGAGAGGTTGAGCCGTTGCTAGTGGATACGACTTGGTCACTACCGCCGCAGCAAGACCATCCCGCTTTGCGGCGGGCTCTGGTGAAAACCAGTAGTGACTTAGAACCGATCCACTAGCACGGTCCACGCCAATCCCTCTCTGGCACAGAGGATCCACTACCTGCCAGCCGGCATCGTGACAGTAGATCCGGCCATGGATCCCGCTGAAGTTCCTCTGCCAGTTGTCGCCGACCTCACCACGGTGGTCGCCCAGCAGTCACAACAGATAGCGCAACAAGGCCAACAGCTGTCTCAACTGACCGTGATGCTACAGCAGCTACTACCACAGCTTCAGCAATCATCTCCTCCGCCAGCTCCTGCACCTCCTCCGCAGCGAGTGGCCGCTTCTGGTCTACGACTATCCTTGCCGGATAAATTTGATGGGGACTCTAAATTCTGCCGTGGCTTTCTTTCCCAATGTTCCCTGCACTTGGAGATGATGTCGGACCAGTTTCCTACTGAAAGGTCTAAGGTGGCTTTCGTAGTCAGCCTTTTGTCTGGAAAAGCTCTGTCATGGGCCACACCGCTCTGGGACCGCAATGACCCCGTCACTGCCTCTATACACTCCTTCTTCTCGGAAATTCGAAGTGTCTTTGAGGAACCTGCCCGAGCCTCTTCTGCTGAGACTGCCCTGTTGAACCTGGTCCAGGGTAATTCTTCCGTTGGCGAGTACGCCGTACAATTCCGTACTCTTGCTTCAGAATTATCCTGGAATAATGAGGCCCTCTGCGCGACCTTTAAAAAAGGCCTATCCAGCAACATTAAAGATGTTCTGGCCGCACGAGAAATCCCTGCTAACCTACATGAACTCATCCATCTTGCCACTCGCATTGACATGCGTTTTTCCGAAAGGCGTCAGGAGCTCCGCCAGGATATGGACTTTGTTCGCACAAGGCGTTTTTTCTCCCCGGCTCCTCTCTCCTCTGGTCCCCTGCAATCCGTTCCTGTGCCTCCCGCCGTGGAGGCTATGCAGGTCGACCGGTCTCGCCTGACACCTCAAGAGAGGACACGACGCCGCATGGAGAATCTCTGCCTGTACTGTGCCAGTACCGAACACTTCCTGAAGGATTGTCCTATCCGTCCTCCCCGCCTGGAAAGACGTACGCTGACTCCGCACAAAGGTGAGACAGTCCTTGATGTCTACTCTGCTTCTCCACGTCTTACTGTGCCTGTGCGGATATCTGCCTCTGCCTTCTCCTTCTCTACTATGGCCTTCTTGGATTCCGGATCTGCAGGAAATTTTATTTTGGCCTCTCTCGTCAACAGGTTCAACATCCCAGTGACCAGTCTCGCCAGACCCCTCTACATCAATTGTGTAAACAATGAAAGATTGGACTGTACCATACGTCTCCGCACGGAGCCCCTTCTAATGTGCATCGGACCTCATCACGAGAAGATTGAATTTTTGGTCCTCCCCAATTGCACTTCCGAAATCCTCCTTGGACTACCCTGGCTTCAACTCCATTCCCCAACCCTGGATTGGTCCACTGGGGAGATCAAGAGTTGGGGGCCCTCTTGTTTCAAGGACTGCCTAAAACCGGTTCCCAGTACCCCTTGCCGTGACTCTGTGGTTCCCCCTGTAACCGGTCTCCCTAAGGCCTATATGGACTTTGCGGATGTTTTTTGCAAAAAACAAGCTGAGACTCTACCTCCTCACAGGCCTTATGATTGTCCTATTGACCTCCTCCCGGGCACTACTCCACCCCGGGGCAGAATCTATCCTCTGTCCGCCCCAGAGACTCTTGCTATGTCGGAGTACATCCAGGAAAATTTAAAAAAAGGCTTTATCCGTAAATCCTCCTCTCCTGCCGGAGCCGGATTTTTCTTTGTGTCCAAAAAAGATGGCTCTCTACGTCCTTGCATTGACTACCGCGGTCTTAATAAAATCACGGTAAAGAACCGCTACCCCCTACCCCTCATCTCTGAACTCTTTGATCGCCTCCAAGGTGCCCACATCTTTACCAAACTGGACTTAAGAGGTGCTTATAATCTCATCCGCATCAGAGAGGGGGATGAATGGAAAACGGCATTTAACACTAGAGATGGACACTTTGAGTATCTGGTCATGCCCTTTGGCCTGTGCAACGCCCCTGCCGTCTTCCAAGACTTTGTTAATGAAATTTTTCGTGATCTCTTATACTCCTGTGTTGTTGTATATCTGGACGATATCCTGATTTTTTCTGCCAGTCTAGAAGAACACCGCCAGCATGTCCGTATGGTTCTTCAGAGACTTCGTGACAATCAACTTTATGCCAAGATAGAGAAATGTCTGTTTGAATGCCAATCTCTTCCTTTCCTA
Source organism: Hyla sarda (assembly GCF_029499605.1). NCBI lineage: Eukaryota > Metazoa > Chordata > Amphibia > Anura > Hylidae > Hyla > Hyla sarda. Next base: position 22,861,835 of record NC_079192.1, on the reverse strand, counting down.
GGATACTTGGTCTCTGGCCAAGGACTACAAATGGATCCAGACAAACTCTCTGCCGTCTTAGATTGGCCACGCCCCTCCGGACTCCGTGCTATCCAACGTTTTTTGGGGTTCGCCAATTATTACAGGCAATTTATTCCACATTTTTCTACCGTTGTGGCCCCTATCGTGGCTTTAACCCAAAAAAATGCCAATCCCAAGTCTTGGCCTCCTCAAGCGGAAGACGCCTTTAAACGGCTCAAGTCTGCCTTTTCTTCGGCTCCTGTGCTCTCCAGACCTGACCCATCTAAACCCTTCCTATTGGAGGTTGATGCCTCCTCTGTAGGAGCTGGAGCGGTCCTTCTACAAAAAAATTCTTCCGGGCATGCTGTTACTTGTGGTTTTTTTTCTAGGACCTTCTCTCCGGCGGAGAGGAACTACTCCATCGGGGATCGAGAGCTTCTAGCCATTAAATTAGCACTTGAGGAATGGAGGCATCTGCTGGAGGGATCAAGATTTCCAGTTATTATTTACACCGATCACAAGAACCTCTCCTATCTCCAGTCTGCCCAACGGCTGAATCCTCGCCAGGCCAGGTGGTCTCTGTTCTTTGCCCGATTTAATTTTGAAATTCACTTTCGGCCTGCCGATAAGAACATTAGGGCCGATGCTCTCTCTCGTTCCTCGGATGCCTCGGAAGTTGAACTCTCTCCGCAACACATCATTCCTCCTGACTGCCTGATTTCCACTTCTCCAGCCTCCATCAGGCAAACTCCTCCAGGGAAGACCTTCGTCACTCCACGCCAACGCCTTGGAATCCTCAAATGGGGTCACTCCTCCCATCTCGCAGGCCATGCGGGCATCAAGAAATCTGTGCAACTCATCTCTCGCTTCTATTGGTGGCCGACTCTGGAGACAGATGTCGTGGACTTTGTGCGAGCCTGCACTGTCTGTGCCCGGGATAAGACTCCTCGCCAGAAGCCCGCTGGTTTTCTTCATCCTCTGCCTGTCCCCGAACAGCCTTGGTCTCTGATTGGTATGGATTTTATTACAGACCTACCCCCATCCCGTGGCAACACTGTTGTTTGGGTGGTCGTTGATCGATTCTCCAAGATGGCACATTTCATCCCTCTTCCTGGTCTTCCTTCAGCGCCTCAGTTGGCTAAACAATTTTTTGTACACATTTTTCGTCTTCACGGGTTGCCCACACAGATAGTCTCGGATAGAGGCGTCCAATTCGTGTCAAAATTCTGGAGGGCTCTCTGTAAACAACTCAAGATTAAATTAAACTTTTCTTCTGCATATCATCCTCAATCCAATGGACAAGTAGAAAGAATTAACCAGGTCTTGGGTGATTATTTACGACATTTTGTTTCCTCCCGCCAGGATGATTGGGCAGATCTTCTACCATGGGCCGAATTCTCGTATAACTTTAGAGTCTCTGAATCTTCCTCCAAATCCCCATTTTTCGTGGTGTACGGCCGTCACCCTCTTCCCCCCCTCCCTACTCCCTTGCCCTCTGGTTTGCCCGCTGTAGATGAAGTGACTCGTGATCTTTCCACCATATGGAAAGAGACCCAAGATTCTCTTTTACAGGCTTCATCTCGCATGAAAAAGTTTGCCGATAAGAAAAGAAGAGCTCCCCCCATTTTTGCTCCCGGAGACAAGGTATGGCTCTCTGCTAAATATGTCCGCTTTCGTGTCCCCAGTTACAAACTGGGTCCACGCTATCTTGGTCCTTTCAAAGTCTTGTGCCAAATTAATCCTGTCTCTTACAAACTTCTTCTTCCTCCTTCTCTCCGTATTCCTAATGCCTTTCATGTCTCTCTTCTTAAACCACTGATCATCAACCGTTTCTCTCCCAAATTAGTTTCTCCCACTCCTGTCTCCGGTTCTTCTGACGTCTTCTCAGTGAAAGAGATACTGGCCTCCAAGACGGTCAGAGGAAAAAGGTTCTTTTTAGTGGATTGGGAGGGCTGTGGACCTGAAGAGAGATCCTGGGAACCTGAGGACAACATCCTAGACAAAAGTCTGCTCCTCAGGTTCTCAGGCTCTAAGAAGAGGGGGAGACCCAAGGGGGGGGGTACTGTTACGCCGAGCGCTCCGGGTCCCCGCTCCTCCCCGGAGCGCTCGCTTCTCTCTCGCTACCGCAGCGCTCCGGGCAGCTCCACTGACCCGGTGCGCTGCGTTACCGTCTCCAGCCGGGATGCGATTCGCGATGCGGGTAGCGCCCGCTCGCGATGCGCATCCCGGCTCCCGTACCTGACTCGCTCTCCGTCTGTCCTGTCCCGGCGCGCGCGGCCCCGCTCCCTAGGGCGCGCGCGCGCCGGGTCTCTGCGATTTAAAGGGCCACTGCGCCGCTGATTGGCGCAGTGGTTCCAATTAGTGTGTTCACCTGTGCACTCCCTATTTATACCTCACTTCCCCTTCACTCCCTCGCCGGATCTTGTTGCCATTGTGCCAGTGAAAGCGTTTCCTTGTGTGTTCCTAGCCTGTGTTCCAGACCTCCTGCCGTTGCCCCTGACTACGATCCTTGCTGCCTGCCCCGACCTTCTGCTACGTCCGACCTTGCTTCTGTCTACTCCCTTGTACCGCGCCTATCTTCAGCAGTCAGAGAGGTTGAGCCGTTGCTAGTGGATACGACCTGGTCACTACCGCCGCAGCAAGACCATCCCGCTTTGCGGCGGGCTCTGGTGAAAACCAGTAGTGACTTAGAACCGATCCACTAGCACGGTCCACGCCAATCCCTCTCTGGCACAGAGGATCCACTACCTGCCAGCCGGCATCGTGACAAACACAAAAATGTTTGGTTCTGCTGAACCCACTTGTTCTGCCTGCACCACTGCTCCCCCAGACCCCCCTGCTATTACTACCCCGGATGCTCTACCAGACCCAGTGGGTTCTGCCTTTCCTCCAGCCTGGGTTTCTTCCCTCTCACAGTCTATATCCGACTTGGCGTAGGTCTCCCGTTCTGTGGTGACTGCCTTGGAGAGGTTCTCACTCCGTCGGCCCTCCGGAGGGACCCGCTACAGTTTCCTCTGACTCATCCCCTGGGTCTTCGGGTAGGTACGGGCATTCCCATCATAGGTCTCGCCCCGCTACCTCATCTTATCACAAGCGTCCCTCCTCCAGAGGACGCTCCCGCAGTCGCCGCTCTGGCTCTCCAGAACCGCGTGCCAGGTCAGTCTCTCCCTCATCTAGGGCTGCCTCAACGTGTTCCCATAACCTGGAGAACTTGTGCATGAGGTTTCCGAATCAGCATCTGACTCAGACGACCGCTCGGATTCTGCTGACACGGCGAACTCATTGGTTTTAGCCATAAGAGACACCTAGAGATCTAGAGGACCCAGGATCTTCGGACGTAGCTCCAGAAGTATCCTTTCATCGTGCCCGACCCGCACCAAAGGTGTTCAGCTCTCACGCTGAATTTGACGCCCTACTGGAATCCGCCTGGAGTCATCCTGACAAGAGATTTCAGGAAACGAAGAAGGTTCAAGCGCAATACCCCTTCTCCAAAGACCTCATGTTAAAGTTGACTCCCCCCCCAGCGGTGGACCCACCAGTATCCTGATTCTCTAAGGCTAATTCGCTGCCGCTGGCGGATGCAGCTGCCTTCAAGGATCCGGCAGACAAGAAAGTGGAGACCTTGGCAAAGTTTGCCATGGAAGCAGCGGGTTTATCCCTGCTCCCTGCCTTTGCTTCTACCTGGGTGTCGAAGGCCCTTTCTATTTGGTGTTCCCAGCTCCATCAGGGTATTCTTTCAGGATCCCGCCCCCCCCTCCCCCGGAGGAACTGGCTGATCTAGCTCTCCAATGCTCCAAAGCTGGAGACTTTCTGTGCTCTGCTTCCATGCAGTCAGCCCGCTGTGCTGCCTTTGCCACTGGTAATCTGGTGGCACACCGTCGTTCCGTGTGGCTCAAAGCCTGGGATGCGGATGCCGCTTCCAAAAAGTCTCTCACCGAGCTTCCATTTGCCGGTTCCCGACTTTTTGGCAAACGCCTTGATGAGATTATCTCGGAGGCAACGGGCGGCAAAAGTTCCTTATTGCCTCAGAATAAGGCTTGCACTACTTCCCGTAGGAAGTTCTCTTCCTTCCGGTCCTTTCGGCCTTTTGCTCCCAGTAAAGGGGCTGGGCATGCACCTTCACGGGAAAAAAAGGTTCTCTCCTTCCGGACACGCCCCTTCTTGGAAGTCGGACAACTGTTCCGGACGTTTTGCGGCCAAATCGGGCAACCGCAAGCCTACTTCTGCATGAAGGGACGCCCCCACCCGCAGATTTTTCTCAGGTGGGAGGTCGTCTCTTATTCTTGCGAGAAGTCTGGACCGCGCACATTCAGGACTCCTGGGTCAGGGATGTGGTTTCCAACGGTTACCGAATCGAATTTGCTTCGGTACGGCAAATCTTGGATCTCAAGCGTCTCAACCAACATCTTCTGATCTGCCATTTCCAAATGGAATCTCTCCGCTCAGTGGTGGCGTCCATGGATTAATGGGAGTTTCTTTCTTCGGTGGACATCAAGGATGCCTACCTCCACGTTCCAATATTCCCGGGACATCAGCGTTATCTCCGCTTTGCGGTTCCGGAAGGTCATTTTCAATTTGTGGCTCTTCCCTTCGGTCTGGCCACTGCCCCGCGGGTCTTTACCAAGATCCTGGCGCCCGTGATAGCCCTACTACGGTCAAGGGGGATCTCAGTGATTCCTTACTTGGACGACCTCCTCAACAAGGCTCCTACCAGAGCCCAAAATCTGGAGAAAATGGATCTCACCCTCCAGGTCTTATCTCGTTTCAGGTGGATGGTCAACCGGGACAAGTCCTTCCTTTCCCCCACCCAGTCTCTAGTCTTCTTAGGGCTCCAGTTCGACACGGCCGCTGCACGGATTCATCTTCCACAGGACAAGCGACTGACTCTCTTGTCAGGAGTCAGCTCCATTCGGACACATGCCCCAGTCTCCATCCGCCTTTGCATGGAAGTCCTGGGTCGGATGGTGGTGGCCATGGAGGCTGTGCCCTTTGCCCAGTTCCATTACCGCCCTCTTCAACTGGCGATTCTCTCCCATTGGGACAAGTCTCCTCTGTCCCTCGACCGCAAGATTGTTCTCTCTCGGCGGTCTCGGCGTTTCCTTCTCTGGTGGCTCCGCTCTCCCCTGCGTCTTCAGGGGCGCTCCTTCCTTCCCCTCCGCTGGCAGGTAGTCACAACAGATGCCAGTCTGTCGAGTTGGGGAGGCGTTTTCAGGGACTGGACGGTTCAGGGCCTCTGGTCTCCCCGAGAAGCCTTTCTCCCCATAAACATCTTGGAACTGCGGGCAATCCATCTTTGCCTGCTTCATTGGTAATCCCTTCTTCAGGGCCGCCCTGTCCGTGTCCAGTCGGACAACGCCACGACTGTGGCGTACATCAATCCGCAGGGCGGCACTCGCAGCTCAGCAGCCATGGCCGAGGTGACCAAGATCCTCCTCTGGGCAGAATTCAAGGTCCCGGCCATCTCGGCGATTCACATTCCAGGAGTTCTCAACTGGGAAGCGGATTTTCTCAGCTGGTCCTCGGCCGACCCCGGCGAGTGGTCCCTGCATCCGGAGGTGTTTGCACAGATCTGCAACCTCTGGGGCACTCCAGACGTGGACCTCTTCACGTCTCGTCACAACCAGAAGATTTCTCCGTTTGTTTCGAAGTCCCGGGACCCCCTGGCTCTAGCCGTGGATGCCCTGGTGATTCCGTGGTCGGGCTTCGCCCTGCCCTATCTGTTCCCTCCCCTTCCTCTCCTTCCCAGTGTCCTGAGGAGTTCAAAACGGAGGGCGTCCCCGCCATTCTCGTGGCCCCAGATTGTCCCCGAAGGATGGGGTACGCCGACGTGGTCAGGCTCCTGGACGACGTTCCGTGGCGTCTGCCACTTCGTCCAGACCTTCTGTCACAGGGTCCCCTCTGCCACCCCAGTTTACAGTCGCTGCATTTAACGGCGTGGAGGTTGAGACCGCGGTTCTAAGGGCTCGCGGTTTCTCTTCCCAAGTGATTCGCACCATGCTTAGGGCGCGCAAGCCGTCCTCTGCAAAAATTTACCACCGTATCTGGCGGTCCTATTTTCGTTGGTGCAAAGCTCAGGCTTTGTCTCCTGTTACGTTTTCCCTTCCCTGTCTTCTCTACTTTTTGCAGTCGGGGTTGGAACAAGTGCTGGCTCTCAGCTCCCTTAAGAGTCAAGTTTCGGCCCTTTCTATTCTTTTTCAGCGTCCTCTGGCATCCAATTCTCATGTCAGGACCTTCGTCCAAGGAGTGGCACATGCTGTTCCTCCTTATCGGTCCCCTTCTCCCCCTTGGGACTCGAATCTGGTTCTGGGTGTAATGCAAGGTGCTCTGTTTGAACCTCTCAGGGATGTTCCTCTTAGCCTCCTTTCCTGGAAGGTGGCGTTCCTTATTGCTATTACCTCCATTAGGAGGGTTTCCGAACTGGCAGCTCTTTCCTGCCGTTCACCTTTTCTGGTGGTTCACCAGGACAAGGTTGTTTTCCGGCCAGATCCGTCCTTTTTACCCAAGGTCGGCTTTTCATCTCAATGAGGACATAGTCTTCCCGTCCTTTTGTCCTGCTCCTTCTCATCCCCGGGAGCGTTCTCTCAACAAACTGGATGTGGTGCAGGCTGTTAGGACCTATCTCTCTGTCACTTCTTCCTTTCGTCAGTGCGACTCCTTTTTCGTTCTTACGGAAGGTCGTCTCAAGGGACAGCCTGCTTCCAAAGCCACCATTTCTCGATGGATCCGTTCTGCTATTTCAGAAGCTTACCGCTGCAAGGGGAAGATCCCACCCTTCAGGGTTTTGGCTAATTCCACCAGTTCTGTTGGGGCTTCCTGGGCTCTCCGCAATAAGGCCTCGGCCTCGCAGATCTGTAAAGCGGCCACCTGGTCGTCTCTGCACACTTTCTCAAAGTTCTACCAGGTTCATACCTTTGCATCGGCTGATGCTAGTCTGGGCCGTAAGGTGCTGCAGGCGGCGGTGGTACAGCCGACTGCCTGACTGTTTCTCTGCCCACCCAAGGGAAGGCTTTGGTACGTCCCATGGTCTGTGTCCCCCAGTGGAGCTGATATAGAAAAGGAGATTTTTATGCTTACCGTATAGTCTCTTTCTCGAAGGATTCATTGGGTGACACAGCTCCCACCCTTTTCTGGTGTTTCTATCCGGTTATCTGTCCGAGGGTGTGTTCAGTTATTTTTTCTTCTGGTTCTCGGACAGTTCGTGGTTTTTCCTTTAACCTGTTGGTCACCTTCTATTGCTCTGGGATTAATCTGATTAGCTCAGTGGCCTGGAGGCGGGTATATCCTGCTGGGAGGAGCCGACTTTTCTGTTGCCATAGTGTCAAGCCTCCTAGAGACAGCAGCATACACCCATGGTCTGTGTCCCCCAATGGATCCTTCGAGAAAGAGATTTTACGGTAAGCATAAAAATCTCCTTATTTTTTACTTGTACGCCATCGACCGTGTGGTTTAGCTAACCTTCTACTTTAATAGTTCGGACATTTATGCACGCGGCGGTACCACATATGATTATTTTTTTTCTTATTACATTATTTTATTTTAAAAATAGGAAAAAGGGGGGTGATTCAAACTGTTATTGGGGGGGGGGCTTATTCACATTTACGCTCTTGTTTTTTTTTTACCACTTTTAACTTTTTTTTTAAGCCCGCTTAGGAGGTATACCATGCAATCTTTTGATTGCATACACTGTTCAATGCTATGCCATAGCATAGATCAGTGTAAGCGGTACTCTGCTGCTCTAGCCTAGGCATGGAGGAGTACATCGCCGATCGGACGACGAGGAGGTAGGTGAGGACCCTTCCGTCGTCCAGTAAGCTGATCGGGGCATCGCTGAGCTGCCGGGATAGTTATACTTTTAGTTTAGACGCCACAATCGACTATGATCGCGCCGTCTAAAGGGTTAATGGCGGGCATCTGCCCGATTGGCGGTGCCCAGCATTAGCCGTGGGTCCTGGCTGCCTGTAGCAACGGGGACCCACGGGGTTCTCCGCTCGTGAGAACTGTTTAAACCACGTTAGCGGGATCAGGGCTTACAGGTACGCCCTGAGTCCTTTAATCAACTGGTGCCAGAAAGTTAAACAGATTTGTAAATTACTTCTATTAAAAAATCATAATCCTTCCTGTACTAATTAGCTGCTGAATACTACAGCGGAAATTATTTTCTTTTTGAAACACAGAACTGTCTGCTGACATCACGAGCACAGTGCTCTCTGCTTACATCTCTGTCCATTTTATGAACTGTCCAGAACAGCATATGTTTGCTATGGGGATTTCCTTTTACCCTGGACAATTCCTAAAATGGACAGAGATGTCAGCAGAGAGAACTGTGCTCATGATGTCAGCAGACAGCTCTGTGTTTCAAACGGAAAATAATTTGCACTGAAGTATTCAGCAGCTAATAAGTACAGGAAGGATTAAGATTTTTTAATAGAAGTAATTTACAAATCTGTTTAACTTTCTGGCACCAGTTGATTTAAAAAAAAAAAAAAAAAGTTTTTCACCGGAGTACCCCTAAGGGAACGGGGGTGTACCCGTACGCCCTGCTTCCTTAAGGGTTAAGTGGGAGAACTTGCACAATTGGTGGCTGACTAAATACTTTTTTGCCCCACTATATGTGGGCAGAGTACCCCTTTAATCACAATTGAGGTGTAAGCCTCCGCTTTTTGGCTTAGATGTATGCCCTTGGCATGTTTTGGGTTGCTTGTGGGTTGATTCATTAATCGTATCCATCGGCATCCCACTGAAAACGGGAAGACCCCTAATGACTCCATTCGGGACATATCTGCTATTTTATATGAACTCATGACGGGCTATTGAGCTTTTAAAATTACACATAGATTAATGTCATCACTAGATGACTCCGTTCAGTCATAGAAGTAAATGGGGTCTTCTGCTCCCGTTAACAGTGTACATTAACATCCCGTTTTCAGTAGGATGCCAACAGATACGATTATCGTGGGCTGAGATGTAGTAAGTTCTTGTACCCTATCTGCAACAATGACATGTGAACCAGGATTGTGTAAAACTTTCTTTCTACTTTTCATCCCATGTCTTGGGTATTAATATTTTCCTGTCAACTCCCTGAACCTGGAAAAAGGGAACCAGATAGCAAAGTAGTTAAATTTTTTTTTTTTTTTTTTAAATTATTTTTAGATGAAGAAAGTCATAAAATCAACAGGCTCCATGAGAGGCGTGTACTTCTGGCAGGATATTGCAAGCTGATCCTGTATAACACCCTTGAGCTCCGCTTTGCCAGTGAAGTCTTCAAGTACTATGTAAAGGTTGGCATCCCTTGCTTTATTATACCCTGGACATTGGGGGCCCATTCACACTACAGAATATTTGATTCAGACTTCCACTTGGGAATTCTGGTGTAGCAGCCTCCCATTGTGTTCAATGAGACTCTACTGCACTGTGCATTGCGTCATGCAAGCTAGACAGGGCGTAATATGCTCAGTGCCCTAAAAATTATATTGTATAACCACTTAACTAATGTAGCATCATGAGCTGCGCTGTTTATATGATGGGAGTCACACAATCTGCATAAAACAGCAAGCAAGGAGATATCGGCTTCCTGGTCACCTCTAACAGCTAAAAGCGGGCCTGAAAAGGGTCAAGGGGCTCTCAGTCTCAAGATGGGTGCAGGTCCCGGAGGCGAGACCCGCATTTATTGGACATTTATGGCAATATTCTGCGTCAATGGAGAACCCCTATACATTTCAATTTGGGCACTATGGGGAGCTTGGTCAATACAGTAACATTATATTAAACTAGATGCAAATGACCATTTTGATACTACGATATTGGCACATTGTATGAACCCATATGATGTTTCCTATCATATATAATGCTTCTTTTCCAGTATTATACAGATTATGGAGATATCATAAAAGAAACCTTAAGCAGGTCACGGAGAGTGAGCAAAGAAGAAAGCACTAGAACCATATTGCTGTGTCTGACCCAGGTAAGGGCATCTAGATGACTCCGTTTGGTCATAGAAGTTAATGGCGTTCGCTACTTCTGTTAACAGTATACATTGGCATCCCATTTTCGGTAGGATGCCAACGGATACAATTAACTTGGGCTGAACCAGCATTACCTGTCTGACCCAGGTAAGAGCATCCTGTTATGACTTACCAAGGTAAGAGGGTCCTGCGGTGTCTGACCCAGGTAGAAGAATACTGCGGTGTCTGACCCAGATAGAAGAGTACTACAGTGTCTGACCCAGGTAGGAGAGTACTGCAGTGTCTGACACAGGTAGAAGAGTACTGTAGTGTCTAACCCAGGTAGAAGAGAACTGCAGTGTCTGACGCAGGTAGGAGAGTACTGCAGTGTCTGACCCAGGTAGAAGAGTACTGCAGTGTCTGACACAGGTAGGCGAGTACTGCAGTGTCTGACCCAGGTAGAAGAGTACTGCAGTGTCTGATGCAAGTAGGAGAGTACTGCAGTGTCTGATGCAGGTAGGAGAGTACTGCAGTGTCTGACGCAGGTAGGAGAGTACTGCAGTGTCTGACGCAGGTAGGAGAGTACTGCAGTGTCTGATGCAGATAGAAGAGTACTACAGTGTCTGACCCAGGTAGAAGAGTACTGCGGTGTCTGACCCAGGTAAGAGGGTCCTACCATGTCTTACCTAGGTAGGAGAGTTCTGCAGTGTCTAACACAAGTAGGAGGTCCTGCATGTCTGACCCAGGTAGGAGAGTACTGCAGTGTCTGACACAGGTAAAACAGGTAAGAGAGCACTGTTGTATCTTACCTACGTAAGAGGATACTGCCGTGTCTGACTGGGGCGAGAGGATCTTGGCGGAATATGAGAGGCCTGTGTGTTCTTACAAACCGTGATACCCATGCTGAAATCTAAAGTATCACCAAATCCCAAATGGCCCACAGAGCCACAAAAAAACTTTTTAGGGACCCCCCTTCCCCCCTGTAGAACGTAACATTTAATAATTCCAGTAAACCGCTTATAAACTGAACATATAAAGGAGTGACACACATGAATATTAAATCAGTACAACACACACCAGTTACCTATGTACAGAAGCCCCGGAAAAAGAGAAGGGTATCTGTGTAACCCAGTTACATGTGTATTGACGCCACGTTGCTCGCTATCTGTCCCTACCTAAACCTTACTTACTGGTGTGTGAGCATATCGTAAAACAGCAAAACAATTGCCCAGTCGACATGTTTCCCTTCATCAGGGCTATAGATCAATGACTAAATAGTTCTGTGAAGCCATGTGTTCTATCACATGAATCCTCTGAGAGGATCATGTGCGGTAGTCTTAGGAATGGTGGAGTGTATGTCCCATAATCTTGTAGTTAACCACTTAAGGACTTAGGGCGTATGGATACGCCTTGACGTCCTGGCACTTAAGGACCCGGGGCGTATCCATACGCCCATGGGAATTTCGGTCCCCGCCGCGTGTCAGCCGGGGACCGGCCCGGGGTGACTGCTGATATCAATCCCCCCCCCCGTCTGCGATCGGCGCAAATCGCAAGTGAATTCACACTTGCAATTTGCGCCGATTCCGGGTCATACTGGTCTATGGTGACCCGGAATAGAAGGGGGATCGCGGTTGTCTAAGACACCCACGATCCCCCTGTAGGCATAGGAGTGAGGTGGCAGGGTTGTTCTGCTATTGATCGTTAGAGGCGACGACCAATAGCAGACCGGGGGCGGGGGGGTTAACTTTCGTTTTCCCCGTCCTGCCCACCCACAATAGGCGGGGCAGAACCTGGAACCGAAGGGGAACGGCCGCCGACGTCCACTTACCAACCCGGAGGCTGTGGCGACGGTGATCGGCGGGCGGCGTGACCTGCGTCTGAAGAGGACGGCTCCCGGGATCCTACGGAAGCCGGTAAGTTGATCTGGAGGGCTACAGTCTGAGACTATGGTCTCTAAACTGTAGCCCTCCAGATGTTGCAAAACTACAACTCCCAGCATGCCCAGACAGCTGTTTGGGCATGCTGGAATATGTAGTTTTGCAACAGCTGGAGGGCTGCAGTTTGAGACCACTATACCGTGGTCTCTAAACTATATCCCTCCAGATCTTGCAAAACTACAACTCCTAGCATGCCCACATAGCTGTTTGTTGTCTGGGCATGCTGGGAGTTGTAGTTTTGCAACATCCGGAGGTCCACAGTTTGGAGATCACTGTGCACTGGTCTAAAAACTCCCAAGCTCTCCAAACAGCTGTCTCGGCATGCTGGGAGTTGTAGTTGGGTACCTCCAGCTGTTGCATAACTACATCTCCCAGCATGCCCTTCAGTGATTAGTACATGCTGGGAGTTGTAGTTTTGCAATAGCTGGAGGCACACTGATTGGAAAATACTGAGTTAGGTAACAGAACCTAACTGAAGGTTTTCCAACCAGTGTGCCTCCAGCTGTTGCAAAAGTACAACTCCCAGCATGCACGGCCTGTCAGTACATGCTGGGAGTTGTAGTTTTGAAACAGCTGGAGGTTTGCCCCCCCTATGTGAATGTACAGGGTACATTCACACGGACAGGTTTACAGTAAATTTCCTGCTTCAATTTCCTGCTTAGCGGGAAATTCACCGTAACACGCCAGTGTGAATGTACCCTAAAAACACTACACTACACTAACACATAATAAAGGGTAAAACACTACATATACACCCCCTTACACTGTCCCCCCCAATAAAGATTAAAACGTCTTATACGGCAGGATTTCCAAAACGGAGCCTCCAGCTGTTGCAAAACAACAACTCCCAGCATTTCTGGATAGCCACTGACTGTCCAGGCATGCTGGGAGTTTAGCAACAGCTGGAGGCACCCTGTTTGGGAATCTCTGGTGTAGAATACCCCATGTGACCCCATTTTGGAAACTACACCCCTCACCGAACGTGACAAGGGGTATAGTAAGCCCCACAGGTGTTTGACGAATTTTCATTAAAGTTGGATGGGAAAATGAATTTTTTTTAATTTTTTCACTAAAATGCTGGTGTTACCCTAAATTTTTCATTTTTACAAGGGAAAAAAGGAAAAAAGCCCCCCCAAATTTGTAACCCCATCTCTTCTGAATAAGAGCATACCCCATATGTGAATTTAAAGTGCTCTGCGGGCGAACTACAATGCTCAGAAGAGAAGGAGCGCCATTGGTATTTTGTAGAGAAAATTTGTCCGGAATTGAAGGCCACATGTGTTTACAAAGCCCCCATAGTGCCAGAACAATGGACCCCCGACACATGTGACCCCATTTTGGAAACTACACCCCTCACGTAATGTAATAAGGGGTACATTGAGAATTTACGCCCCACAGGTGTCTGACAGATTTTTGGAACAGTGGTCCGTAAAAATGAAAAATTAAATTTTTCATTTGCACAGCCCACTGTTCCAAAGATCTGTGGGGTGTAAATACTCACTGCACCCCTTATTAAATTCTGTGAGGGGTGTAGTTTCCAAAATGGGGTCACATGTGGGGGGGTCCACTGTTCTGGCACCACGGGAGGCTTTGTAAACGCACATGGCCCCTCACTACCATTCCAAACTAATTCTCTTTCCAAAAGCTCAATGGTGCTCCTCCTCTTCTGAGCATTGTAGTTCGCCAGCAGAGCATTTTACGTCCTAACATGGGGTATTTCCATACTCAGAAGAAATGGGGTTACAAATTTTGGGGGTCATTTTCTCCTATTACCCCTTGTAAAAATGTAAAATTTAGGGGAAAAACTGCATTTTTGTAAAAAAAAAAAAAAAATTTTCATTTACACATCCAACTTTAACGAAAAGTCGTCAAACACCTGTAGGGTGTTTAGGCTCAGCGGACCCCTTGTTACGTTCCTTGAGGGGTGTAGTTTCTAAAATAGTATGCCATGTGGGTATTTTTTGCTGTTCTGGCACCACAGGGGCTTCCTATATGCGACATGCCCCCAAAAAACCATTTCAGCAAAAGTTGCTTTCAAAAAGCCAAATGTGACTCCTCTTCTGAGCATTGTAGTTCGCCCGCAAAGCATTTTACGTCCTAACATGGGGTATTTCCATACTCAGAAGAGATGAGGTTACAAATTTCGGGGGGGGGGGGGGGGGGGGGGGGGGCATTTCAGAAAAATTCACTCTCCAAAATCCCATTGTCGCTCCATCCCTTCTGTGCCCTTTACTGCTCCCGCCGAACACTTGACATACACATATATTAGGTATTTCCTTACTCGAGAGAAATTGGGTTACACATTTTGGGGGCTTTTTCTCCTATTACCACTTGTAAAAATTCAAAAACTAGGTCTACAAGAACATGCGAGTGTAAAAAAATGAAGATTTTGAATTTTCTCCTTCACTTTGCTGCTATTCCTGTGAAACACCTAAAGGGTTAACACACTTACTGAATGTCATTTTGAATACTTTGAGGGGTGCAGTTTTTATAATGGGGTCATTTGTGGGGTATTTCTAATATGAATGCCCTTCAAATCCACTTCAAAACTGAACTGGTCCCTGAAAACTTCCGATTTTGAAAATTTTGTGAAAAATTTGACAATTGCTGCTGAACTTTGAAGCCCTCTGGTGTCTTCCAAAAGTAAAAACATGTCAACTTTATGATGCAAACATAAAGTAGACATATTGTATATGTGAATCAATGTATAATTTATTTGGAATATTCATTTTCCTTATAAGCAGAGAGCTTCAAAGTTAAAAAAAAAATGCAAAATTTTCAATTTCATCAAATTTTGCAATTTTTCACCAAGAAATTATGCAAGTATCGACAAAATTTTACCACTAACATAAAGTAGAATATGTCACGAAAAAATTATCTCGGAATCAGAATGAAAGGTAAAAACATCCCAGAGTTATTAATGCTTGAAGTGACAGTGGTCAGATGTTCAAAAAATGGCCGGGTCCTTAAGGTATATTTGGGCTGGGTCCTTAAGGGGTTAATTCTTAGGCAGCTCTGTTTTTTGTGGATTTCATTATTATCAAACCACCTCATTACAATCTCTTCTAAAGACTAGACAGAACAGGATACATCTATCTTTTCTACATGGAAATGAGCAACAACATCTGTCCACTGCAGAAAACCATCTGCTGAATAAAGCTCTGTCCCTTCAGAAGCTCGGGGAAACAGATGAGCCAGTCAGCCCTACAAGAATGAAAAATGCTTCTGTATCAAACAACTCAAAGCAAAAATCAATTACCAATATCCTCAGGGGAGACAACAGGGGTTGTCTCATAATGGAGCTTAAATTTTGAATGACCAAATCACCATCTCAGGCAGATTTACAGCTCCCGTGTGTCTTTTTACGTCTGTCTCTGATGTGGCTCCTGTGTGCTTCCTGATTGGTGGGCACCCATGTGACTGGGTATAGAAGAGCAGAGGAACCACATGGGCCAGCACACGGCTAATGTCTGTATAGCATAGCCAGCCCCCCCCCCCCCCCCTTTTTTTTTGTATGTTACAATATTACAACAGTTTTTTTTTTTTTGTTTCATCTGATGAATGGCCTCTATATAGAGTCGCTGAACCAGTAACATGTTGGACCTCCTTTGCCCTTCAGAACAACAGCCACATTGTGATAGCCTGTGTAATGTCTAAAAAATTTGTATATTACTTAATTTACCAAAAATGACTGCTTACCGAAGAGGAAAACTAAAGTCTTGTTAGAGGAAATCTGTCTCTAGTAACAGAGACATGGAACACAGGAAGTGGTGGTGAGGCTTAGTGCTATGTGCAGGAGAAAGCTAAAGCTTGTACTGTGTGCATGTAAGCTAAGTATGTCTTCCTCCTTCAGAGGATCTTCACTGTACCTGAAAGGTAAATCAAGGCTTTGCTCTAATCTTTGACCATTCAAGTTTTGGGTGCCTGTCCCTTATGTAAATACTACTGTATGCACACAGTGCTGTCTCCTGAAAGTAATCCCCTTTTCTCTATCGGCTCCATTGGGGGACACAGACCATGGGTGTATGCTGCTGTCACTAGGAGGTTTGACACTATGGCAACAAAAAAAGGTCGGCTCCTCCCAGCAGGATATACCCGCCTCCAGGCCCTGAGCTAATCAGTTTTAGCTTAGTGTCTGAAGGAGGTGGACATGGAGGAGGTCTTATGTTTTATTATTTTCCTAGTTAGGGATGTGTTAGCTTTTTATTCCTTTTTCTTTCACGTTTTCAGGTGGGGACTCAGGAACTGCGGCTCACTGTTTCCCCATTGCGATTGAGGGGGCACAGACATTGCGTATATGTGCTGTTAACCCCTTCTCGCCAGTGGTCCGCGCCTGAGGTTGTACCTCATGGGTCCGGGTCTCCCTATTCCCTGCTCGCCTCGCTCGCACATGGTAGCTCGCGTGATGCAGGTGACAGAAAGCTGACTGAAGACTTCACAGAAGACTCCATTAGGTAAGTTATTGGCACACCTTTCAGGGTCTAATAGGGCTGGCCTGGACAAGGGGCTTTATCTTTATTTCTGGGGCGGGCAGTGGCATTTTTGGATGTAAGGGCTCAGTTATTCACATACACTTAAGCTTATGTGTGTGCTTTTACTTATGCGGCTGACAGCCGCTGCGTTTATACTGTGCGGGCGCATGAAGCGCCGACTTACTTTCACTTTCGGCAGCAGATTGCTGCCGGCGAATTTGTGTCTCGCCCGCTCACTTCTCCGCAACGCATATGCGGACGACATGTGCGCTCGGGGCAAGGAACGGGCGCCATTACTGTATTTCTTCTCCGGCACTTTGGCGGCCGGGGGCTTTAGCTCCACCCACAGGGCCGCCGGAGCTTACTGGAGGTGCGAATTGTCCTCCAATCAGCGCTGTGAGCACGATTGTAGGTGGCAGGGGCCAATCAGCAGTGCCCCTGCTCCTGGCATGCCCCTCTCTGGCTATTGGCAGTTTTTTTTCTCCCTCTCTATCTACACTAGAGCGGAGTTCTCCTCACAGCAGCTGCCCTGGGGACACAGACTTGGGTGAGAGAGTTCTTTTTTCATTATGTCCGTACCCAGAACTGTTTCTCCCTCTAAACAGACAACTGGAGCGTTAGTTTGCCATTTTGTCTGTAAGAGCTGTAATTCCAAAATGCCTGGTTCTGCTGAACCCACTTGCTCTGCCTGCTCCACTGCTCCCCCTGGCGCCCCCGGATGCTCTTTCAGTCCCGGTGGATTCGGCCGCCCCTCCACCCTGGATTTCTTCCCTATCCCAGTATATGGCTGACTTGACTCAAGTCTCCCGTTCGGTGGCTGAGGACTTCCGTGATGTGGTGTCTGCCTTGAAGAGGTCATCTGGTCACAAACGTCGCTCCTCCAGAGGACTATCCCAGAGTCGCCGCTCTGCCTCGCCAGAGCCTCGTACCCGATCAGTGTCGCCCCCCTCCAGGGCTGCCTCCACTCGTTCACATTCTCCTGGTGAACTGGCAGATGAGGCTTCCGAATCGGCATCTGACTCAGAGGACCACTCGGATACAGTTGAAACTGTGAACTCATTGGTTGCGGCCATAAGAGACACCTTTCACTTAGATGACCCAGGATCTTCGGACGTGACTCCTGAAGTATCCTTTCATCGTGCTAAACCAGCACCTCAAATGTTCAGCTCTCACGCTGAATTTTACACCCTTCTGGAATCTGCATGGAGACATCCGGACAAGAGGTTCCCGGGAATGAAGAAGGTTCAAGCGCGTTATCCATTCGCCAAGGACCTTGTCTCAAAGGTGGTTTCCCCTCCCTCGGTGGATCCACCAGTTTCCCGCCTCTCTAAGGCTACTACACTGCCGCTAGCAGATGCGGCTGCCTTCAAGGATCCGACGGACAAGAAGGTGGAGTCCTTAGCGAAGTTTGCCTTTGAAGCAGCAGGCTCTTCTCTGCTTCCCACCTTCGCCTCTGCATGGGTGTCCAAGGCCCTATCGGTGTGGTGCTCACAACTCCGTCAGGGTATCCTGGCGGGATCCTCCCCAGAGGATCTGTCTGCTTTGGTTCTCCAATGCTCTAAAGCTGGGGACTTTCTGTGTACAGCTTCTATGCAGTCAGCCCGTTGTGCTGCCTTTGCTGTGGGTCACCTAGCGGCCCTCTGCCCGTTCCATGTGTGTGGCTTAAGGCGTGGGAGGCGGATGCCGCCTCCAAAAGGTCTCTCACCGAGCTTCCTTTTACTGGTACCCATCTTTTTGGCAAGCACCTTGACGAGATTATCTCTGAGGCGACGGGGGGTTCCTTGTTTCCTCAAAATAAGGCTCGCTCTACCTCCGGTCCTTTCAGACTTTTGGCACCAATAAAGGGTCTGGGCAGGCACCTTTGCGGGACAAAAAGGCTCCATGTTCCGGGCGCAGCCGTCTTGGAAGTCGAACACCAACCGTTCCGGCCGTTTTGCGGCCAAATTGGTCAACCGCAAACCCAATTCCGCATGAAGTGAAGCCCCCACCCGCAGATTTTTCTCGGGTGGGAGGCCATCTCTTACTTTTTCGAGACATCTGGACCACACACATTCAGGACTCCTGGGTCAGGGACGTTGTGTCCAACGGATACCGCATCGAATTTGCCTCCCTTCCGAGGGATCGATTTTTTTCAGTCCCGGGCCCCCCGGCCTCCTTCTCTTGCGAAGCATTTTCGGGAGGCCCTCCGGTCCCTACTTCTTCAAGGAGTCATTGTCCCCGTTCCTCCAGGGGAACGTTTTCGGGGTTCCTATTCCAATCTTTATGTGGTCCCCAAGAAGGGCGGTACTGTGCGGCCAATCTTGGACCTCAAGCGTCTCAACCGTCATCTTCTCATCCGCCACTTCCGAATGGAATCGCTCCGTTCAGAAGTGGCGACCATGGAACAAGGGGAGTTTCTTTCTTCGGTGGACATCAAGGATCCCTACCTCCATGTTCCAATATTTCCCGGCCATCATCGGTACCTCCGCTTTGCGGTTTCGGATGGGCATTTTCAATTTGCAGCCCTCCCCTTTGGTCTGACCACTGCTCCTCGGGTCTTTACCAAGATCCTTGCGCCAGTGATAGCCCTGTTGCGGTCGAGAGGAGTCTCAGTGATCCCTTACCTGGACGACCTTCTCATCAAGGCTCCCACCAGTGTCCAGACCCTGGAGAATGTGGATCTCACTCTCCAGACCTTGGATCGCTTCGGGCAGATGGTCAACCGGGACAAGTCTGTCTTCTCTCCCACCCAGTCTCTGATCTTCTTGGGACTTCGATTCAACACGGCCTCTGCCCGGATTTGCCTTCTGCTGGACAAACGTCTGGCTCTCCTGTCAAGAGTCCGCTCCCTTCGGGCCCATGTCCCAGTTTCCATCCGCATTTGCATGGAAGTCTTGGGTCGGATGGTAGCGGCCATGGAGGCCGTACCTTTTGCCCAGTTTCATTACCTCCCCCTTCAACTGGCGATTCTCTCTCGATGGGACACATCCCTGTCTCTCGATCGCAAGATTGCTCTCCCTCGTCGGATCCGTCAGTCTCTGCTCTGGTGGCTCCGCTCCCCCCTTCTGGGGTGATAATTTCTTCCCCTCCACTGGCAGGTGGTTACAACAGATGCCAGTCTGTCGGGCTGGGGCGGTGTGTTCAGAGACTGGATGGTTTAAGGCCTCTGGTCTCTCTGGGAAGCCCTTCTTCCGATAAATATCTTGGAACTGAGGGTGATTCTTCTTTGTCTTCTTCATTGGGAGTCCCTGCTTCAGACCCGCCCTCTCCGCGTCCAGTCGGACAACGCCACGGCCGTAGCTTACATCAATCGGCAAGGCGGCACTCGCAGCTCGGCAGCCATGGCCGAGGTGACAAAGATTCTCCTCCTCCATCCGGAGGTCTTCGCGCAGATCTGGGGCATTCCAGACGTGGACCTCTTCACGTCTCGGCACAATCGGAAGATTCTTCCATTTGTGTCAAAGTCCCGGACCCCCTGGCTCTAGCCATGGATGCCCTAGTGATTCCTTGGGCGGGGTTTGCCCTGCCCTATCTGTTCCATCCCCTTCCGCTCACCCTCTGCTCCTTCCCAGGGTTCTGAGAAAGCTCAAAGCGGAGGGCGTTCCCGCCATACTGGTAGCTCCAGATTGGCCTCAAAGGACGTGGTGGACAAAGTCAGGCACCTGGACGACGCTCCGTTGCGCCTTCCACTTCGTCCGGACCTGCTGTCTCAGGATCCACCGTACCTGGCGGTCTTATTTGCGCTGGTGTGAAGCTCAGGTCTGGTCTCCTGTTACTTTTTCCACTCCCCGTCTTCTCTCCTTCTTGCAGTCGGGATTGGAACAGGGATTGTCTCTCAGTTCCCTTAAGGGTCAGGTTTCGCCCCTTTCTATTCTTTTTCAGCGTCCTCTGGCTTCTAATTCTCATGTCCGGACCTTCCTTCAAGGAGTGGCGCACGCTGCCCCTCCTTATCGGTCACCTTCTCCCCTTTGGGACTTAAACCTGGTTCTGGGTGTCCTCCAAGGTGCCCCCTTTGAACCCCTTAGGGAGGTGTCCCTGCGCCTCCTTTTTTGGAAAGTGGCGTTTCTTGTTGCTATCACCTTCATTCGGAGAGTGTCTGAATTGGCAGCTCTCTTCTGCCGTTCTCCGTTTCTGGTGAGTCACCAGGACAAGGTTGTCTTCCGGCCAGATCCTTCCTTTTTGCCTAAGGTCGTTTCGGCCTTTCATCTCAATGAGGACATTGTCCTTCCGTCCTTTTGTCCCGCTCCTTATCCTCATCCTGAGGAGCCTTTGCTCCACAAACTGGATGTGGTTCGGGCTGTTAGGTTCTACTTCTCTATCAACTCTTCCTTTCGTCAGTGTGATTCCTTTTTTGTCCTTACGGAAGGTCGTCGTAAGGGACAACCTGCTTCCAAGGCCACCATTTCTCGGTGGATCCGGTCTGCCATTTCGGAAGCCTGTCGCTGTAGGGGGAAGATCCCTCCCTTCAGGGTTTTGGCTCATTCCACCCGTTCTGTTGGTGCATCCTGGGCTCTCCAGAACAAAGCCTCGGCCTCGCAGATTTGCAAAGCGGCTACCTGGTCGTCTTTGCACACTTTCTCGAGGTTCTACCAGGTTCATACTTTCGCATCGGCTGATGTTAGTCTGGGCCGTAAAGTGCTGCAGGCGGCAGTGGTACATCTGTCTGCCTGACTGATTATCTGCCCACCCAAGGGACGGCTTTGGTACATCCCATGGTCTGTGTCCCCCAATGAAGCCGATAGAGAAAAGGAGATTTTTTAATGCTTACCGTAAAATCTCTTTCTCGAAGGATCCATTGGGGACACAGCTCCTGCCCTTTTTGGGTTCCTCTTTGGTTCTCTGTCCGAAGGTGTGTTCAGTTATACTTTCTTCTGGTTCTCTGACAGTTCGTGTTTTTCCTTGACCTGTCGGTCCTTTCCTATTGCTCTGGAACTAAAACTGATTAGCTCAGGGCCTGGAGGCGGGTATATCCTGCTGGGAGGAGCCAACCTTTTTTTGTTGCCATAGTGTCGAACCTCCCAGTGACAGCAGCATACACCCATGGTCTGTGTCCCCCAATGGATCCTTCGAGAAAGAGATTTTACGATAAGCATTAAAAAATCTCCTTTTTCCCACTTAACTTGTCAGCAGCAATTCATTGCTTATTTGCGAACTGCTGCTGTTGTTTCTTTCCTTTCTGTTCACATAGAACCTAGCAAACCCAGTGCATCAGTAATTCCCCATGACTTTTCAACTTTTGTGGATGGTGCATTGTCCTGCTGACTGTTTCCTTCTTCCATTGGGCGAACAGCTACCATGAAGGATGAACTTAGTCACCTACAATGCTCAGATAAGCCCTACTGTCCAGACGTCCATCTAATGTCAATTCACACTGAAAGCTATTTACAGAATTCTGATCACTGGATTTTATGCTGCGTTCCGGGGTCATTTGTGTAATCACCATACAGGGAAGAGTAAACCGCACTGCCAGACCTGCCTGTAACAGCCATGCTCCTGCATCGTGAATAAAGCATATCTCTGGATTGTGAGTGCAGTCTCTTATGTCTTCTCTGTTATTGGATACCTGTGCTATTTAGGCTGAGCACTACCGCACCAGATTATTTCAGGTTGGCTCGGACCGCCCCCAGTGCCATGCTTAGCCTACACTTAGTGATGCCAGTGCCAGATTTGTTTCTCTATTCCGCACCATATTAGTTCTGATGCTCCACAAATTCCTATCTCATACAGGACGTGATATCATAGAAAGTAGTACTCTTTCAAATTACAGCAACACATTATTCTATTGTCCTTATGTTATTAGATCCGATGCTCAGATCCTAAGGTGGAATAAAGTTCTTTAAAGGGATACTTACATTTATAAAGTGATGGCATGAAGGCTGAATAGAATATGACAACCCCCATCCATATGTTGTATTAGGGAATACTGGCATCCCCTGCACAGGACTCCCCTAACATTGAGCCAAACCCATAGATCACTGTCACGATGCCGGCTGGCAGGTAGTGGATCCTCTGTGCCAGAGAGGGATTGGCGTGGACCGTGCTAGTGGATCGGTTCTAAGTCACTACTGGTTTTCACCAGAGCCCGCCGCAAAGCGGGATGGTCTTGCTGCGGCGGTAGTGACCAGGTCGTATCCACTAGCAACGGCTCAACCTCTCTGACTGCTGAAGATAGGCGCGGTACAAGGGAGTAGACAGAAGCAAGGTCGGACGTAGCAGAAGGTCGGGGCAGGCAGCAAGGATCGTAGTCAGGGGCAACGGCAGGAGGTCTGGAACACAGGCTAGGAACACACAAGGAAACGCTTTCACTGGCACAATGGCAACAAGATCCGGCGAGGAAGTGAAGGGGAAGTGAGGTATAAATAGGGAGTGCACAGGTGAACACACTAATTGGAACCACTGCGCCAATCAGCGGCGCAGTGGCCCTTTAAATCGCAGAGACCCGGCGCGCGCGTGCCCTAGGGAGCGGGGCCGCGCGCGCCGGGACAGGACAGACGGAGAGCGAGTCAGGTACGGGAGCCGGGATGCGCATCGCGAGCGGGCGCTACCCGCATCGCGAATCGCATCCCGGCTGGAGACGGTATCGCAGCGCACCGGGTCAGTGGAGCTGCCCGGAGCGCTGCGGTAGCGAGAGAGAAGCGAGCGCTCCGGGGAGGAGCGGGGACCCGGAGCGCTCGGCGTAACAGTACCCCCCCCCTTGGGTCTCCCCCTCTTCTTAGAGCCTGAGAACCTGAGGAGCAGACTTTTGTCTAGGATGTTGTCCTCAGGTTCCCAGGATCTCTCTTCAGGTCCACAGCCCTCCCAATCCACTAAAAAGAACCTTTTTCCTCTGACCGTCTTGGAGGCCAGTATCTCTTTCACTGAGAAGACGTCAGAAGAACCGGAGACAGGAGTGGGAGAAACTAATTTGGGAGAGAAACGGTTGATGATCAGTGGTTTAAGAAGAGAGACATGAAAGGCATTAGAGAAGGAGGAAGAAGAAGTTTGTAAGAGACAGGATTAATTTGGCACAAGACTTTGAAAGGACCAAGATAGCGTGGACCCAGTTTGTAACTGGGGACACGAAAGCGGACATATTTAGCGGAGAGCCATACCTTGTCTCCGGGAGCAAAAATGGGGGGAGCTCTTCTTTTCTTATCGGCAAACTTTTTCATGCGAGATGAAGTCTGTAAAAGAGAATCTTGGGTCTCTTTCCATATGGTGGAAAGATCACGAGTCACTTCATCTACAGCGGGCAAACCAGAGGGCAAGGGAGTAGGGAGGGGGGGAAGAGGGTGACGGCCATACACCACGAAAAATGGGGATTTGGAGGAAGATTCAGAGACTCTAAAGTTATACGAGAATTCGGCCCATGGTAGAAGATCTGCCCAATCATCCTGGCGGGAGGAAACAAAATGTCGTAAATAATCACCCAAGACCTGGTTAATTCTTTCTACTTGTCCATTGGATTGAGGATGATATGCAGAAGAAAAGTTTAATTTAATCTTGAGTTGTTTACAGAGAGCCCTCCAGAATTTTGACACAAATTGGACGCCTCTATCCGAGACTATCTGTGTGGGCAACCCGTGAAGACGAAAAATGTGTACAAAAAATTGTTTAGCCAACTGAGGCGCTGAAGGAAGACCAGGAAGAGGGATGAAATGTGCCATCTTGGAGAATCGATCAACGACCACCCAAACAACAGTGTTGCCACGGGATGGGGGTAGGTCTGTAATAAAATCCATACCAATCAGAGACCAAGGCTGTTCGGGGACAGGCAGAGGATGAAGAAAACCAGCGGGCTTCTGGCGAGGAGTCTTATCCCGGGCACAGACAGTGCAGGCTCGCACAAAGTCCACGACATCCGTCTCCAGAGTCGGCCACCAATAGAAGCGAGAGATGAGTTGCACAGATTTCTTGATGCCCGCATGGCCTGCGAGATGGGAGGAGTGACCCCATTTGAGGATTCCGAGGCGTTGGCGTGGAGTGACGAAGGTCTTCCCTGGAGGAGTTTGCCTGATGGAGGCTGGAGAAGTGGAAATCAGGCAGTCAGGAGGAATGATGTGTTGCGGAGAGTTCAACTTCCGAGGCATCCGAGGAACGAGAGAGAGCATCGGCCCTAATGTTCTTATCGGCAGGCCGAAAGTGAATTTCAAAATTAAATCGGGCAAAGAACAGAGACCACCTGGCCTGGCGAGGATTCAGCCGTTGGGCAGACTGGAGATAGGAGAGGTTCTTGTGATCGGTGTAAATAATAACTGGAAATCTTGATCCCTCCAGCAGATGCCTCCATTCCTCAAGTGCTAATTTAATGGCTAGAAGCTCTCGATCCCCGATGGAGTAGTTCCTCTCCGCCGGAGAGAAGGTCCTAGAAAAAAAACCACAAGTAACAGCATGCCCGGAAGAATTTTTTTGTAGAAGGACCGCTCCAGCTCCTACAGAGGAGGCATCAACCTCCAATAGGAAGGGTTTAGATGGGTCAGGTCTGGAGAGCACAGGAGCCGAAGAAAAGGCAGACTTGAGCCGTTTAAAGGCGTCTTCCGCTTGAGGAGGCCAAGACTTGGGATTGGCATTTTTTTGGGTTAAAGCCACGATAGGGGCCACAACGGTAGAAAAATGTGGAATAAATTGCCTGTAATAATTGGCGAACCCCAAAAAACGTTGGATAGCACGGAGTCCGGAGGGGCGTGGCCAATCTAAGACGGCAGAGAGTTTGTCTGGATCCATTTGTAGTCCTTGGCCAGAGACCAAGTATCCTAGGAAAGGAAGAGATTGGCATTCAAACAGACATTTCTCTATCTTGGCATAAAGTTGATTGTCACGAAGTCTCTGAAGAACCATACGGACATGCTGGCGGTGTTCTTCTAGATTGGCAGAAAAAATCAGGATATCGTCCAGATATACAACAACACAGGAGTATAAGAGATCACGAAAAATTTCATTAACAAAGTCTTGGAAGACGGCAGGGGCGTTGCACAGGCCAAAGGGCATGACCAGATACTCAAAGTGTCCATCTCTAGTGTTAAATGCCGTTTTCCATTCATCCCCCTCTCTGATGCGGATGAGATTATAAGCACCTCTTAAGTCCAGTTTGGTAAAGATGTGGGCACCTTGGAGGCGATCAAAGAGTTCAGAGATGAGGGGTAGGGGGTAGCGGTTCTTTACCGTGATTTTATTAAGACCGCGGTAGTCAATGCAAGGACGTAGAGAGCCATCTTTTTTGGACACAAAGAAAAATCCGGCTCCGGCAGGAGAGGAGGATTTACGGATAAAGCCTTTTTTTAAATTTTCCTGGATGTACTCCGACATAGCAAGAGTCTCTGGGGCGGACAGAGGATAGATTCTGCCCCGGGGTGGAGTAGTGCCCGGGAGGAGGTCAATAGGACAATCATAAGGCCTGTGAGGAGGTAGAGTCTCAGCTTGTTTTTTGCAAAAAACATCCGCAAAGTCCATATAGGCCTTAGGGAGACCGGTTACAGGGGGAACCACAGAGTCACGGCAAGGGGTACTGGGAACCGGTTTTAGGCAGTCCTTGAAACAAGAGGGCCCCCAACTCTTGATCTCCCCAGTGGACCAATCCAGGGTTGGGGAATGGAGTTGAAGCCAGGGTAGTCCAAGGAGGATTTCGGAAGTGCAATTGGGGAGGACCAAAAATTCAATCTTCTCGTGATGAGGTCCGATGCACATTAGAAGGGGCTCCGTGCGGAGACGTATGGTACAGTCCAATCTTTCATTGTTTACACAATTGATGTAGAGGGGTCTGGCGAGACTGGTCACTGGGATGTTGAACCTGTTGACGAGAGAGGCCAAAATAAAATTTCCTGCAGATCCGGAATCCAAGAAGGCCATAGTAGAGAAGGAGAAGGCAGAGGCAGATATCCGCACAGGCACAGTAAGACGTGGAGAAGCAGAGTAGACATCAAGGACTGTCTCACCTTTGTGCGGAGTCAGCGTACGTCTTTCCAGGCGGGGAGGACGGATAGGACAATCCTTCAGGAAGTGTTCGGTACTGGCACAGTACAGGCAGAGATTCTCCATGCGGCGTCGTGTCCTCTCTTGAGGTGTCAGGCGAGACCGGTCGACCTGCATAGCCTCCACGGCGGGAGGCACAGGAACGGATTGCAGGGGACCAGAGGAGAGAGGAGCCGGGGAGAAAAAACGCCTTGTGCGAACAAAGTCCATATCCTGGCGGAGCTCCTGACGCCTTTCGGAAAAACGCATGTCAATGCGAGTGGCAAGATGGATGAGTTCATGTAGGTTAGCAGGAATTTCTCGTGCGGCCAGAACATCTTTAATGTTGCTGGATAGGCCTTTTTTAAAGGTCGCGCAGAGGGCCTCATTATTCCAGGATAATTCTGAAGCAAGAGTACGGAATTGTACGGCGTACTCGCCAACGGAAGAATTACCCTGGACCAGGTTCAACAGGGCAGTCTCAGCAGAAGAGGCTCGGGCAGGTTCCTCAAAGACACTTCGAATTTCCGAGAAGAAGGAGTGTATAGAGGCAGTGACGGGGTCATTGCGGTCCCAGAGCGGTGTGGCCCAAGACAGAGCTTTTCCAGACAAAAGGCTGACTACGAAAGCCACCTTAGACCTTTCAGTAGGAAACTGGTCCGACATCATCTCCAAGTGCAGGGAACATTGGGAAAGAAAGCCACGGCAGAATTTAGAGTCCCCATCAAATTTATCCGGCAAGGATAGTCGTAGACCAGAAGCGGCCACTCGCTGCGGAGGAGGTGCAGGAGCTGGCGGAGGAGATGATTGCTGAAGCTGTGGTAGTAGCTGCTGTAGCATCACGGTCAGTTGAGACCGCTGTTTGCCTTGTTGCGCTATCTGTTGTGACTGCTGGGCGACCACCGTGGTGAGGTCGGCGACAACTGGCAGAGGAACTTCAGCGGGATCCATGGCCGGATCTACTGTCACGATGCCGGCTGGCAGGTAGTGGATCCTCTGTGCCAGAGAGGGATTGGCGTGGACCGTGCTAGTGGATCGGTTCTAAGTCACTACTGGTTTTCACCAGAGCCCGCCGCAAAGCGGGATGGTCTTGCTGCGGCGGTAGTGACCAGGTCGTATCCACTAGCAACGGCTCAACCTCTCTTACTGCTGAAGATAGGCGCGGTACAAGGGAGTAGACAGAAGCAAGGTCGGACGTAGCAGAAGGTCGGGGCAGGCAGCAAGGATCGTAGTCAGGGGCAACGGCAGGAGGTCTGGAACACAGGCTAGGAACACACAAGGAAACGCTTTCACTGGCACAATGGCAACAAGATCCGGCGAGGGAGTGAAGGGGAAGTGAGGTATAAATAGGGAGTGCACAGGTGAACACACTAATTGGAACCACTGTGCCAATCAGCGGCGCAGTGGCCCTTTAAATCGCAGAGACCCGGCGCGCGCGCGCCCTAGGGAGCGGGGCCGCGCGCGCCGGGACAGGACAGACGGAGAGCGAGTCAGGCACGGGAGCCGGGATGCGCATCGCGAGCGGGCGCTACCCGCATCGCGAATCGCATCCCGGCTGGAGACGGTATCGCAGCGCACCGGGTCAGTGGAGCTGCCCGGAGCGCTGCGGTAGCGAGAGAGAAGCGAGCGCTCCGGGGAGGAGCGGGGACCCGGAGCGCTCGGCGTAACAATCACCCTAAGGGTGATCCACTGAAAACCCTTAATTTTCCATATATCCCTAAATAGACTTTATTATTACCACAAAAACAAAAGGGTTAAAAATGAAATGCTCACTTCTCCATATGCATATATATCCGAATCAGAGTCGGACGACCAATGGAACGGGACCTTACCGCATCCTAGGTCACAAAATAGATTAGGTCCAAAGAAAAAGGAGACCATATTACAAGCGTAACTACCAGAAAGGTCCTAATAATCAGTGCCAAGTGCCCAATCATAATCAGGGTCATGCACAAGGGTATCAAAATTCCACTTTTGGTTAAGTACAGAACACAAATTCATCGAAAAATTCCAACTTTTTATCAGTACCATCACAACGTATGACAGCTTATTCTACATCCGCCTCTGAGTGCAGCAGGAGGTGGAAATGTAGATATGGCAACAGCTATTACCTCCTATTCTTCTGCTGAATATATTTCTCTTCTTGTGCAACAACCAATAGCCACCACAGTGGCTCAGATCACAATGAATGGCCAAACAGTTACGAATACACAATCTTTTTTAGGAGAGGGCGTACACTTACGTGACAGAGAAAAATAGGAGTATCTGATGCAACCCAGACATTGAGAAGCAGTGACAATGAGATGCAAATATGTTCTTACTTGTGAACAAGAATCTGTATTAAGAAAAGGATTATCATACACACCAACACTGAGATATGACCCTTTCAACTGGATAAAAGACAGAAATCTTTTTGCAAGGAAACTCGCTCTACATAAAATACACAAACAAAATTAAGCTAAACCTGGAGACATGAAGAACAAGTATTGAGGGACCTAAATGACCTTTTAATGGAAAATGAGATTGGTAGAGCTAGACCTGTCCCCCCTTTTTCCAATCTCAAACCGAGATCTTGGACAACCCTAAATTTTGGACAGTTTCATCATATTCATACTTTTGTCCAGATGGTTACTACTGAATTGGCCAAATTGCAACCTAAGAAAGGATTTACTAATTTAACAGCTCAAGAATGTCATGCACTTCAAGAATTGGAGAACAAAGAAATAATAGTGAAGCTCTCCGAAAAGGGGGACATTGTTCTGATGAATAAAGAGTATTATGTCAGTATGGTTCGGAAACTCCTTGAGGATCAAGATACTATTTACATCTAGGAAGAAATCCTACGGATCAGTTTGTCTGTGAATTAAAAGAAATTCTACTGGCAACAAAAATGCAGAATCTTATTATGGAGGATGAATTTAAAGTTATCTTTAATTCAAAACCGACAATAGCTACAATGTACGCACTACCCAAATTACACAAAAAAAGCATCCCATTCCTGGTCGCACAATTATATCGGAATGAAAACCTGACTGCAGGGATTAGCTTATATGTTGATCAAATACTGGCGCCATTTGTTTCAGCCCTACCATCTTTCATAAGGGACACTACTGACGCAGTCTCCCGACTCCAGGAAATCTTGTTTACGCCCTAACCATATATTGCCAGCCTCGATGTTGAGGCGTTATACACCAATATATGACATGATCTCGGTCTAAGGGCGGAGGAACACTTTTTATGCACAAGAGGCATATAATTCACGGATCACAACAATTTTGTCACTTCTACAATTCTTACGCACCATTATTTTATATTCGAAGGTCACTTTTTTCTTCAACAAAAAGGCACAGCTATGGGCACAGCATGTGCGCCCAATTTCGCAAATGTATTTCTAGGGTGGTGGGAAGACACTGTAGTATTTACTGACACCTTTTCTAGGTTCACTGAGCACATTTTGTTTTGGGGTCGTTATATTGACGATATTTTGTTATTTTGGGATGGCACTAGCACCTTATTTCATGAATTCCTCACGGCACTGAACACCAACACAATTGGTATGTTATTCACTTCTGAAATGCACAAATCCACACTTAATTTCCTTGATTTAGAGATTTCTTTGGGATCGGACGGCTGTGTACAAACGAGGATCTACAGGAAGTCCACTTCCACAAATCGTTTCTTACAGTGGGGGAGCTTTCATCCTGTTTCATTGAGGAGAGGGATTCCTGTAAGCCAGTATTTGAGGGCAAAAAGAAATTGCTCTAGCAATGAGGCCTTTTTGCAGGAGAGTAGGATACTCGATCAGAGATTTATCGATAGAGGGTACCAAAAAAAAAAGTATTACATAGGGCATTTGCTAGAGCCAGAGATACACCTAGGCAGCAATTACTGACGGGAAGACCTTTGGAACAACAGACACGGGTAGTTTGATGCATTGGTACTTATGATCAGAATCACAGAAAAGTAACAGGGATCCTACGCCAATTTTGGCCGATACTTCAAGCAGATGCAGACCTCAAGGAGGTTATTACCTCGAATCAGTCAATAACATATAGACAAGGAAAGAACATAAAGGAACTATGAACATCTTGTGCATAGTTTTTTTTTACCGACAAACAGGAGAACATGTGGCTCAGATCAATGATTACAGGCTCCCATCCATGCGGCAATTGCTCATTTTGCAGTTTGATGCCTAAAGTCAAGGAATTTACTAATCCTATTGATAACCGTAAATATGTAATAAGAGACTTCATCAACTGCCAATCAGCTGGAGTGATCTATGCTGCCCAGTGCGGTTGTGCTAAATTATATGTTGGGAAGACCAACAACAGCTTAGAAGGAGGATATCTAAGCACAATTCGCACTAGGGCCAATACACCCCTAGCCAGGCATATGTTTAGAAGCGCATGGAGGGGACTAATCAAACCTCACATTTTGGGGTATCACACGACTTAAGCTGGGCCCTAGATGAGGGAACTTAGATAAAAAAATTGCTTCAGGAGGAAGCAAAATGGATCCATAGACCCCACACTCTTACTCCTCAAGGTTTAAATGAGGGATTTACCTTTTCAGCATTTAACTGATTTGGAAATATTGCCAACACAATGTATATTTGAATAAATTCCACAATAAGCCAATAGACTGACCTCATATAATGTTGGATTCACATAAGATTTTATTTTTCTCCTCCCTCCATCCGTAGTCTTTCTTTTTGTTTCATATACCTAATGAGACCAATTAGTGATTACAATATATAGTCCTATGAAGATTAGTAAATTAAGCATATCAATGTTTGAAGGATGAATTGACAAATTAAAGGGGTACTCCACCCCTAGACATCTTATCCCCTATCCAAAGCATAGGGGATAAGTTGTCTGATCGCGGGGGTCCCGCCGCTGGGGACCCTGCAATATAGCATGCGGCACCCACCTGTTTCTGCTCCGGAAGCGCTGGAGGGTCTGGGTCCTGACCACGGGAACGGAAGATCATGATGTCACGCCCTGCCCCTCAATGCAAGTCTATGGTAGGGGCATGACAAAGCTACATCCGTAGGAAAACGTAAAAATAAAAAATAAAAAATTTAAATAAAAAATGAGGGGGGCTGAGAGTTTGTGTTTTTAATATAGTGCATTCTCCTATGAGCCCGTCCGTTGTACGCTGCAGGCGTTCCTTACTATAACTATGAGATCTGTAGATCCATAGTGATTTGTACTTGGAGAAGTGAGCATATGGCGAAGTGAGCACTTAATTTTTAACCCTTTTGTTTTTGTGATACTAATAAAGTTTATTTAGGGATATATGGGAAATTAAGGGTTTTCAGTGGATCACCCTTAGGGTGATCTATGAGTATATATAGTGAGACAAATTCCCTCCATATATTGGTATTCAGATTGAGTTGCTCTGCCAAACCCAACCTGATTTAATCTCGCCAGAATAGTCTGTAATAACTGAGATTATGTTATGTCTGATGTCTTATTTATGATGTATTGTGAATGTAAAGCAGCTTCCCTCTCCACAGGCATACACAGGCTTCAGGTTAGAGGACGTCTCTTCTGACCAGCGCTTTTCACACCCTTTCCTTGAAATCCGTGATCTTGCAAGACGCTTCTCCCTTCTGCTGGGGCCTGACCAAGTCCGAAATCGTCAGGACATTGTCCTACTACACAAGTAAGTGTCGTGCTCCCACCTGCTGTAGCCTCCTCAGGACTATACATTGTCCTACACAAGTAAGTGTCCTGCTCCCTCCTTCAGTAGCCTCCTCAGGACTATATAGTGTCCTCCTAAACAAGTGTCCTGCTCCCTCTTGCTGTAGCCTCCTCAGGACTATACATTGTCCTCCTAAACAAGTAAGTGTCCGTCTCCCTCGTGCAGTAGCCTCCTCACGACTATACATTGTCCACAGCTCAGATTTTGACATTTGAAAATTTCTGTCTTTTTAGGGAGCATATATATATATATATATATATATAAATGACCTTGTGTCCTATATACACTGCTCGACCTTGTGTCCTATATACACTGCTCAAAAAATAAAGGGAACACTTAGATAACACATCCTAGCTCTGAATGAATGAACTATTTGTATGAAATACTTTTCGTCTTTACACAGTTGAATGTGCTGACAAAATCACACAAAAATTATATTATGTGTATATTATGTAATGTCCTTAAAACAAGTCAAAATGAGGCTCAGTAGTGTGTGTGGCCTCTACGTGCCCATATGACCTCCCTACAACACCTGGGCATGATCCTGATGAGGTGGTGGATGGTCTCCTGAGGGATGTCCTCCCAGACCTGGACTAAAGCATCCGCCAACTCCTGGACAGTCTGTGGTGGATGGAGCGAGACGTCCCAGATGTGCTCAATCAGATTCAGGTCTGGGGAATGGGCGTGGCCAGTCCATAGCATCAATGCCTTCCTCTTGCAGGAACTGCTGACACACTCCAGCCACATGAGGTCTAGCATTTTCTTGCATTAGGAGGAACCCAGGGCCAACCGCACCAGCATATGGTCTCACAAGGGGTCTGAGGATCTCATCTCTTTACCTAATGGCAGTCAGGCTACCTCTGGCAAGCACATGGAGGGCTGTGCGGTCCCCCAAAGAAATGCCACCCCACACCATTACTGACCCACCGCCAAACCGGTGATGCTGGAGGATGTTGTAGGCAGCAGAACGTTCTCCACGGCGTCTCCAGACTCTGTCACGTGCTCAGTGTGAACCTGTTTTAATCTGTGAAGAGCACAGGGCGCCAGTGGCGAATGTGACAATCTTGGTGTTCTCTGGCAAATGCCAAATGTCCTGCACAGTGTTGGGCTGTAAGCACAACCCCCACCTGTGGACGTAGGGCCCTCATACCACCATCATGGAGTCTGTTTCTGATCATTTGAGTGGACACATGCACATTTGTGGCCTGCTGGAGGTCATTTTGCAGGGCTCTGGCAGTGCTCCTCCTTGCACAAAGGCGGAGGTAGCGGTCCTGCTGCTGGGTTGTTGGCCTCCTCCACGTCTCCTGATGTACACTACGCAGACAGACACAGCAAACCTTCTTGCCACAGCTTTCGTTGATGTGCCATCCTGGATGAGCTGCACTACCTGAGCCACTTGTGTGGGTTGTAGACTCCGTCTCATACTACCACTAGAGTGAAAGCAATGCCAGCTTTCAAAAGTGACCAAAACATCAGCCAGGAATCATAGGAACTGAAAGCATAGGAACTGAGAAGTGGTCTGTGGTCACCACCTGCAGAACCACTCCTTTATTGGGGGTGTTATGTTAATTGCCTATAATTTCCACCTGTTGTCTGTTCCATTTGCACAACAGCATGTGAAATTGATTGTCAATCGGTGTTGCTTCCTGAGTGGACAGTGTGATTTCACAGAAGTGTCATTGACTTGGAGTTACATTGTGCTGTTTAAGTGTTCCCTGTTTTTGAGCAGTGTGCACAGGGTTACTTAATGAACCCCACCCTTCTGGGAATCCATATATTCAACCCTTTCACTGCCTGAGCATATTTGCCACAATGTTTTATTTTTCAGGGAGTTCTGTAATTCTTGGCTTCCAGTCACGTTATACATAACATGGTAAGAAGTATGTGGACTCCCCCCTCCTAATATTGAGTGCAGGTATCTCAGCCACACACATTGCAAATTACCATAGATCCCCCTTTTCAAAGGATCTTGCATTTAACCTATGTTCTTCCTAACAACCTGGACTTTGGCAAAGTCATGTGGAAGCTAAAATCGTAATCCTTTCAGTACTTATCAGCTGCTGTATGCTACACAGGAAGTTGTGTAGTTCTTTCCAGTTTGAGCACAGTGTTCTCTGCTGCCACCTCGGTCCATGTCAGGAACGGAGTAGTAGCAAATCCCCATAGCAAGCCTCACCAGAGGTGTGCAAAATACTAGTGTACACCTCAATGTCGTACACCAAAACAGTAGTAAACTAACAAACAATGCAGTAAAAAATGCTAATCTTTATTAGCAATGTAAATATAAAAATGACAAACATATATTAACCCCTTAAGGACACCCTGCATCCCGTTAACGGGGTTTAACCCCTTAAGGACCAAGGGCGTACAGGTACGCCCTTGGTCCTGCTCTTCTGATATAACGCGGGGTTACACAGTAACCCCGCCTCATATCATGGCGGGCCCGGCGTCATAGTGAAGCCGGGACCCGCCTCTAATAGCGCGCAGTGCCGATCGTGGCACCGCGCGCTATTAACCCTTTAGCCGCGCGCTCAGAGCTGAGCCGCGCGGCTAAAAGTGAAACCGAAAGTGGCCGGCTAGCTCAGTCGGGCTGTTCGGGATAGCCGCGGCTAATCGCGGCATCCCGAACAGCTGACAGGACAGCGGGAGGGCCCCTACCTGCCTCCTCGCTGTCCGATCGCCGAATGACTGCTCAGTGCCTGAGATCCAGGCATGAGCAGTCATGCGGCAGAATCGTTGATCACTGGTTTCTTATGAGAAACCAGTGATCAGCATAGAAGATCAGTGTGTGCAGCGTTATAGGTCCCTATGGGACCTATAACACTGCAAAAAAAAAGTGAAAAAAAAAAGTGAATAAATATCATTTAACTCCTCCCCTATTAAAAGTTTGAATCACCCCCCTTTTCCAATAAAAAAAAAAACACAGTGTAAATAAAAAGAAAAATGAACATATATGGTATCACCGCGTGCGGAAATGTCCGAATTATAAAAATATATCATTAATTAAACCGCTCGGTCAATGGCGTGCGCGCAAAAAAATTCCAAAGTCCAAAATAGTGCTTTTTTGGTCACTTTTTATATCATTTAAAAATGAATAAAAAGCGATCAATAAGTCCTATCAATGCAAAAATTGTACCGTTAAAAACTTCAGATCACAGCGCAAAAAATGAGCCCTCATACCGCCCCATACACGGAAAAATAAAAAAGTTATAGGGGTCAGAAGATGACAATTTTAAACGTATTAATTTTCCTGCATGTAGTTATGATTTTTTCCAGAAGTCTTAAAAAATCAAATCTATATAAGTAGGGTATCATTTTAATCGTATGGACCTACAGAATAAAGATAAGGTGTCATTTTTACCGAAAAATGTACTACGTAGAAACGGAAGCCCCCAAAAGTTACAAAACTGCGTTTTTTTTTTCAATTTTGTCGCACAATGATTTTTTTTTCCGTTTCACCGTAGATTTTTGGGCAAAATGACTGACGTCATTACAAATTAGAATTGGTGGCGCAAAAAATAAGCCATCATATGGATTTTTAGGTGCAAAATTGAAAGAGTTATGATTTTTTAAAGGCAAGGAGCAAAAAACGAAAATGCAAAAACGGAAAAAACCCCGGTCCTTAAGGGGTTAAACTGTTCTCATGAGCGGAGAACGGGTTAAACCCCGTGGGTCCCAGTTGTTATGGTCCAAAATTGTGAATTTTTGGTCACTTCATATACCATAAAAATATTAATCAAAAAGTCCCATCAAAACAAAAATTGTACCGATAAAAACTACAGACCACGGCGCAAAAAAATGAGACCTCATATAGGTGGAAAAAAAAAGTTATAGGGGTCAGAAGATGACAATTTTTTTTTTCAAATTCCAAGAACTTTTTATTGAACAAATCAAAGAATGACAATGACTTAAGCACATACATAATATAAGGTAACGACGGCCTGGTGGGCCAAAATAGAGAATACTGTAATCAGTAAAATAAGTGAACAATTGAACAAAAATGTTAAGGCAACAATATATCGCTAAATAAAGCGGTGAATAAACCGTCCAGACGCTAGGGCAGAATAGTGGAAACAGGAAAGTGAAGGAGCTAGTAAGTCGGCGATCAGCGCAAATCGCAAGTGAATTCACACTTGCGATTTGCGCCGATTTCGGGTCATACGGGTCTATGGTGACCCGAAATATAAGGGGGATCGTGGTTGTCTAAGACACCTACGATCCCCCTGAAGGGATAGGAGTGAGGTGGCAGAGGTGCCACCCCTCCTATCCCTGCTATTGGTCGTCAGAAGTGATGACCAATAGCGGGGCGGGGGGGGGAGGGTTAACTTTCATTTTCCCCCTTCTGCCCACCCACAATAGGCGGGGCAGGACGGGGAAACTGACAGGGACCGGGCGCCGAAGTCCACCTACCCGTCCGGAGGCAGCGGGCGACGGAGATCTGCGGGCGGCAATGTCGTGCAGAAGAAAAGGACGGCTCCCTGGATCCTACGGAAGCCGGTAAGTTGCCTAGCAACATCTGGAGGGCTACAGTCTGAGACTGTAGTCATCCAGATGTTGCAAAACTACAACTCCCAGCATGCCCAGACAGCTGTTTGTGCATGCTGGAATATGTAGTTTTGCAACAGCTGGAGGGCTGCAGTTTGAGACGACTATACAGTGGTCTCTAAACTGTATCCCTCCAGATCTTGCAAAACTACAACTCCTAGCATGCCCAAACAGCTCTTTGCTGTCTGTGCATGCTGGGATTTGTAGTTTTGCAACATCTGGAGGGTCACAGTTTGGAGATCACTGTGCAGTGGTCTATAATCTGTAGCCCTCCAGATGTTGCAAAACTACTAATCCCAGCATGCCCAAACAGCTGTCTCGGCATGCTGGGAGTTGTAGTTGCGTAACCTCCAGATGTTGCATAACTACATCTCCCAGCATGCCCTTCGGTGATCAGTACATGCTGGGAGTTGTAGTTTTGCAACAGCTGGAGGCACACTGGTTGGAAAATACTGAGTTAGGTAACAGAACCTAACTGAAGGTTTTCCAACCAGTGTGCCTTCAGCTGTTGCAAAAGTACAACTCCCAGCATGCACGGTCTGTCAGTACATGTTTACACTAAATGTTCACAAAATGTTTACACTAACATGCTGGTGTTGCCTCATACTTTTTATTTTCACAAGCAGTAAAAGGAAAAAAAGACCCCCAAAATTTGTAATGCAATTTCTCCTGAGTACGGAAATACCCCATATGTGGGCGTAAAATGCTCTGCGGGCGCACAACAAGGCTCAGGAGTGAGAGCGCACCATGTACATTTGAGGCCTAAATTGGTGATTTGCACATTGGTGGCTGATTTTACAGCGGTTCTGACATAAATGCAAAAACATAAATACCCACATGTGACCCCATTTTGGAAACTACACCCCTCACGGAACGTAACAAGGGGTATAGTGAGTCTTAACACCCCACAGGTACTTGACGAATTTTCATAAAATTTGGATGGGAAAATGAAAAAAAAATAATGTTTTCACTAAAATGCTGGTGTTACCCTAAATTTTTCATTTTCACAAGGGAAAATAGGAAAAAAGCCCCCCAAAATTTGTAACCCCATTTCTTCTGAGTAAGAACATACCCCATATGTGGATGTAAAGTGCTCTGCTGGCGCCCTACAATGCTCAGAACAGAAGGAGCGCCAATGGGATTTTGAAGAGAAAATGTGTGTTTACAAAGCCCCCATAGTGCCAGAACAATGGACCCCCCACATGTGACCCTATTTTGGAAACTGCACCCCTCATGTAATGTATTAAGGGGTACAGTGAGCATTTACACCCCACAGGTGTCTGACAGATTTTTGGAACAGTGGTCTGTGAAAATGAAAAATAAAATTTTTCATTTGCACAGTCCACTGTTCCAAAGATCTGTCAAACGCCAGTGGGGTTTAAATACTCACTGCCACCCTTATTAAATTCTGTGAGTGGTGTAGTTTCCAAAATGGGGTCACATGTTCTGGCACTACAGGGGGCTTTGTAAACGCACATGGCCCCTGACTACCATTCCAAACGAATTCTCTTTCCAAAAGCTCCATGGCGCTCCTTCTCTTCTGAGCATTGTAGTTCGCCTGCAGAGCATTTTATGTCCTAACATGGGGTATTTCCATACTCAGAAGAGATGGGGTTACAAATTTTGGGGGGCATTTTCTCCCATTACACTTTGTAAAAATTGTAAATTTGGGGGAAAAACTGCACTTTAGTGAAAACATTTTTTTTTTCATATACACATCCGATTTTAACGAAAAGTCGTCAAACACCTGCGGGGTGTTAAGGCTCACTGGACCCCTTGTTACGTGCCTTGAGGGGTGTCGTTTCCAAAATGGTATATACCATGTGGGGTTTTCTGCTGTTCTGGCACCATAGGGGCTTCCTAAATGTGACATGCCCCCCAAAAACCATTTCAGCAAAATTCACTCTCCAAAATCCCATTGTTGCTCCTTCCCTTCTGAGCCCTCTACTGCGCCCGCCGAACACTTGACATACACATATGAGGTATTTCCTTACTCGTGAGAAATTGGGTTACAATTTATGGGGGGCTTTTTCTCCTATTACCACTTGTAAAAGTTCAAAAATTTGGTCTACAAGAACATGCGAGTTTAAAAAATTAAGATTTAGAATTTTCTCCTTCACTTTGCTGCTATTCCTGTGAAACACCTAAAGGGTTAACAAACTTACTGAATGTCATTTTGGATACTTTTAGGGGTGCAGTTTTTATAATGGGGTCATTTGTGGGGTATTTCTAATATGAATGCCCTTCAAATCCACTTCAAAACTGAACTGGTCCCTGAAAAATTCCGATTTAGAAAATTTTGTGAAAAATTGGAAAATTGCTGCTGAACTTTGAAGCCCTCTGATGTCTTCCAAAAGTAAAAACATGTCAACTTTATGATGCAAACATAAAGTAGACTTATTGTATCTGTGAATCAATATATAATTTATTTGGAATGTCTATTCCAAATTTTCCAATTTTTCATAAAATTTTTGCATTTTTCACCAAGAAATGATGCAAGTATAGACGAAAAATTTCCACTAACGTAAAGTAGAATATGTCACGAAAAAACTATCTCGGAATCAAATTTATAAGTAAAAGCATCCCAGAGTTATTAATGCTTAAAGTGACAGTGGTCAGATTTGCAAAAAATGCTCCCGTCCTTAGGATCATAATGGGCTCCTTCCCCAAGGGGTTAAATGGCACCAGTACACACAGTGGACATATACATGAATAAACCTTTAAACACCGGGTACAGAAAAGATAATATTGCAGTAGTAGCAGGCTAAGAAACAAACACTGCATAACACAGAAACAGCATACACTGCACAAAAGATAAATAACCAGTTTGAGAAAGCAAAAACCAAGTGGTGGAAGCAGCACAGCTTTTTCAGTAAGTAGAGGCAGTGGGTCCTCGTGGGTAATAACCTAATCCCAGTCGCAGATCAGGTATAGACATCCAAATCCCAAACAAATTGTTCCAACAGCACTCCAGGTGAATTAAAGCAAACTGTTTATTGACCCATGGTCAGCAGCGGATGCGACGTTTCAGCGGCATCTCGACTACTTTCTCAAGCAGCACTACACAAAAGATTAAAACAAACAATTTGAGAAAGCATATATAGAACATGAGTGTTACCATGTGGAGGCCAGACCATGTATACCTATCCCAATGTGCCTTTGCTGTTGGGCCCCTGGGTCGGGTGCATTGGGATAGGTAAACATGGTTTGACCTCCACATGGTAACACTCATGTTC
Organism: Hyla sarda; assembly: GCF_029499605.1. NCBI lineage: Eukaryota > Metazoa > Chordata > Amphibia > Anura > Hylidae > Hyla > Hyla sarda. The sequence goes on along the minus strand of NC_079192.1, from coordinate 22,822,092 downwards.
TATATATGCTTTCTCAAATTGTTTGTTTTAATCTTTTGTGTAGTGTATGAAATTGAGGCGTACACTAGTATTTTGCACACCTCTGAGGAGGCTTGCTATTGGGATTTGCTCCTACTCTGGACAGTTTGCTGTGTCTGAACAGCCTTTTAAAGGGGTTCTACGCCCCTAGACATCTTATCCCCTATCCAAAGGGTAGGGGATAAGATGTCTGATCAAGGGGGCCCCCAGCTGGGACCCCTGCGATCTCTGTGCAACACCTGGCGTTTGTTTAGAATGCTGGGTGCCGGCAGCAGGCGTTCGTTAAGTCATGGCCATGCCCCCTCGTGATGTCACGCCACCCCCCCTCAATGCAAGTCTATGGGAGGGGGCGTGCTGGCGGGTGTGACCGTGACGTCACGACCATCATCGTCCGCTCCAAGCGTGACGATGGGGCAGCGGAGTACCCCTTTAATAAGCAGATGATGTTATCCAGTACATTTGTCTTGTCTTTTTCTCATAGAGAGGGTATAAAGTTCTCTCTGCGGCCTCCCCCTGATGCTGCGTGGTCTCTGGACAACGTCCTCTTCCTGGATGTATTAAGTGAATTCTCTCCTAAACTTCTTAAGCAAGACAAAGCTGCGCTGTGAGTAAACCCGGATTTTTATCCAGCACCAAGATTTGCAAAAGCAACAAACCTGGAGAAAAAAAATAAGGCATGAAGGCCCTAGTACAGGGTTTTGCACAACCACTGTGCCTCCAGCTGTTTCAAAACCACAATTCCCCACATGCTGAGCGTTGTCTTTTTTCAACAGCTGGAGGCAGACTGGTTGGGAACACCTCTGTAGTATCTTGGGCTCCATACTGTTGACCTCCAGCTGTTGCAAAACTACAACTCCCAGCATGCACGGACAGCCATTGGCTGTCCGGGCATGCTGGGAGTTGTAGTTTTGCTACAGCTGGAGGTCCACAGCATGGAGACCAAAGCTTTAGTATGTAGACACCAGCTTTGGCTCATCTACTGTTATGGTCGGAGCAGGGGCTAACCTATAGCCTGCAGATTATGACGGCCTATTGGTTTCTTAAATGATGCAGCCTAGTAAGTACGTAGCCTATTTAGCAGTGTTTCCCAACCAGTGTGCCTCCAGCTGTTGCAAAACCACAACTCCCACATGCTCAGACTGCCTTTGGTTGTCCGGGCATGCTGGAAATTTTAGTTTCTCTATCGGCTCCATTGGGGGACACAGAACCTTGGGTATATGCTGCTGTCTCTAGGAGGCATGACACTATTGTAACCAAAAAGTCGGCTCCTCCCAGCAGGATATGCCCGCCTCCAGGCCACTGAGCAATTCAGTTTTCTCTATCGGCTCCATTGGGGGACACAGACCGTGGGTGTATCTTGCTGTCTCTAGGAGGTGTGACACTATGGTAATAAAAAAAGTCAGCTCCTCCCAGCAGGATATACCCGCCTTCAGGCTCTGAGCTAGTCAGTTTAAGCTTAGTGTCTGAAGGAGGTTTGCTCCAGACCAGGTCTTCTGTTTTTTTGTTTTCCTAGTATAGGGACGTGTTAGTTTTTTATTCCTTTTTCTGTTTTCAGGTGGGGACTCAGGAACTGCGGCTCACTGTTTCCCCATTGCGAGTAAGGGGGCACAGACACTAAGTATATGCGCTGTTAACCCCCCCCTCGCCATCGGTCAGCGCCTGGGTGGTACCTCATTGATCCGGGTCCCCCTATTTTTCCTGCTCGCCTCGCTCGCGCATAGCAGCCAGGCGTGATGGAGGTAAGTAAAGCTGACTGAAGACTTCACTGGAGACTCCATTAGGTAAGTTCGTCTGACTCTTCCATTGAGTCTTCAGATAGACGTGGGCGTTCCCCTCTTGGGTCCCGCGCCCCCTGTCATCTGGGCACAAACATCGCTCCTCCAGAGGACGTTCTCGGTATCGCCACTCTGCCATCCCAGAGCTGCATACGCGGTCAGGGTTGCTCCCCTCCAATACTGCCTCTACTCATTCACTTCCCCTGGTGGACGAGGCTTCCAAGCCGGCATCTGACTCAGGACCGCTCGGACTCAATTGCAACGGTGAACTCATTGGTGACAGCCATAAGAGACACCTTTCACTTAGACGACCCAGGATCTTCGGATGTCTATCCAGAGGTATCCTTTCATCGTGCTAAGCCAGCACCTCAAAGGTTCAGCCCTCACGCTGACTTTGACGACATTCTGGAATCTGCATGGAAACATCCAGACAAGAGGTTCCCGGGAATCAAGACATCCAAGAACGTTATCCATTTGTCAAGGACTTTGTCGCTAAAGTGGTTTCCCCTCAGTGGATCCACCAATCTCCCGGATCTCTAGGGCGACTACACTGCCTCTGGCAGTTGCCGCTGCCTTCAAGGGTCCCACAGACAAGAAGGTAGAATCCTTAGCGATGTTTGCTTCTGAAGCAGATGGCTCTTCTCTTCTTCCCATCTTCGCCTCGACATGGGTGTCCAAGGCCCTGTCGGAGTGGTGCCAAAAGCTCCATCAGGATATCTTAGCGGGATCACCCCCCCCCCCCCCCCAGAGGATCTATCTGCTCTGGCTCTCCAATGCTGTAAAGCTGGGGACTTTCTGTGCGCAGCTTCCATGTAGTCAGCCCATTGTTCTGCCTTTGCTGTGGGTCACCTAGCGGCTCTCCGCCGTTTTATGTGGCTTAAGGCTTGGAATGCGGATGCCGCTTCCAAAAGGTCTCTCACTGATCTTCCCTTTACGGGTGGCTGTCTTTTTGGCAAACGCCTCGATGAGATTATCTCTGAGGCAACGGGAGGTTAGAGTTCCTTGTTACCTCAAATTAAGGCTCGCTTTTCTTCCCAAAGGAAGTCCTTTTTCCTTTCGGTCCTTTCGGACCTCTGGTTCCAGCTAAGGTTCCGGGCAGGCGCCCTCGCGGGACAAGAAGGCTCCCTCGTTCCGGGCACGCCCGCCTTGGAAGTCGGACTCCAACCGGTCTGGCCGTTTTGCGCCCAAATCGGGCAAGCCCACTTCTGCATGAAGCGAGGCCCCCACCCGCGGTTTCTTTTCGGGTGGGAGGTCGTCTCTTGTTTTCCGAGACATCTGGACTTCACACATTCAGGACTCTGGGGTCAGGGATGTGGTGTCCAACGGTTACCGGATCGAATTCGCCTCCCTTCCGAGGAATCGCTTTTTCGATCCCAGGCCCCTTACGGTCTCCTCCTCTGGCGAAGCAATTCGAGCGGCTCTCTAGTCTCTGCTTCTCCAGGGGATTATCTTCCCCGTTCCTCCAGGGGAACGTTTTTTGGGGTTTCTATTCAAAAAAAATTTTGTGGTTCCAAAGAAAGACGGTTCTGTGCGACCAATCCAACCGTCACCTTCTCATCCACCACTTCAGAATGGAATTTCTCCGTTCGCTGGTGGCATCCCTGGAACAAGGGGAGTTCCCTTCATCGGTGGACATCAAGGATGCCTACCTCCATGTGCCAATATTTCCGGGCCATCATCGGTACCTCCGCTTGCGGTTCCGGAGGGGCACTTTCAATTCGTAGCCCTCCCCTTTGGTCTTGCCACAGCTCCTCGGGTCTTTACAAAGATCCTTGCGCCAGTATTGGGCCTGCTTGGTCGAGGGGAATCTCGGTGATATCCCATCTGGACGACCCTCTCATCAAGGTTCTGACCAGAGCCCAGACTCTGGGGAACCTGGACGTCACTCTCCTCACTCTGACTCGCTTCGGGTGGATGGTCAACCGGGACAAGTCAGTCCTCTGTCCTACCCAGTCTCTTACCTTCCTGGGACTTCGATTCGACGGCCTCTGCCCGCATTTGTCTTCCGCCGGACAAACGTCTGGCGCTCTGGTCGGGGGTCTGCTCCCTTCGGACCCAGGCATCAGTCTCCATATGCACTTGTATGGAAGTCCCGAGTCGGGTGGTGGTAAATATGGAGGCCGTACCCTTTGCCCAGTTTCATTACCGCCCCCTTCAACTGGCGATTCTCTCTCGATGGAACATGTCTCTTATGTCCCTCGATCGTCAGATTGTTCTCCCTCGCAGGGTCCGTCAGTCTCTGCTCTGGTGACTCCGCTCCCCCCTTCTTCTCCAAGGGCGGTCATTTCTTCTCCTTCTCTGGAAGGTTGTTACAACGGATGCCAGTCTGTCGGGCTGGGGCGGCGTGCTCAGGGATTGGACGGTCCAGGGACTCTGGTCTCCCCTGGAGACCCTTCTTCCGATAAACTTATTGGAATTACTAGCGATTCTTCTCTGTCTTCTTCTTGGGAGTCCCGTCTTCAGTCCCGGCCTGTCCACGTTCAGTCGGACAACGCCACGGCCGTGGCGTACATAAATCAACAGGGCGACCAAGATTCTCACCTGGGCGGAGAGTAAGGTTCCGGCCATTTCGGCGTTTTCACATTCCGGGAGTGCTCAACTGGGAAGCGGACTTCCTCAGTCGGTCCTCACCTGACCCCGGCGAGTGGTCTCTTCATCCGGAGGTCTTCCGCAGCTCTCCGACCTCTGGGGCTTTCTGGACGTGGACCTCTTCGCGTTCCGGCACAATCGGAAGATCCTTCCGTTTGTGTCCAAGTCCCGGGACCCTTAGGCTCTGGCCGTGGATGCCCTGGTGATTCCTTGGGCGGGGTTCGCCCTACCTTATCTGTTCCCTCCTCTTCCGCTCCTTCCTAGGGTGCTGAGGAAGCTCAGGCAGAGGACGTCCTCGCCTTTCTGGTAGATCCAGTTTGGCCCTGAAGGTCATGGTACGCCGGCGTAGTCAGGCTCCTGGACGACGCTCCACTGCGCCTTCCGCGCCGCCCGGACTTACTCTCTCAGGGTCCTCATGCCACCCCAATTTACAGTCGCTGCATTTGTTGGCGTGGCGGTTGAGACCGTGGTTTTGAGGGCCTGCGGCTTCTCTTCCTAAGTCATTAGCACCATGCTCTAGGCTCGTAAGCCCTCCTCCGCAAGAATTTACCACCGTACTTGGCGGTTTTATTTTCGTTGGTGTGAGACTCATGACTCCCCGGTGACCTTCTCGGTTCCCTGTCTTCTCTCCTTTTTTTGCAGTCGGGGTTGGAACTGGGGTTGTCTCTCAGTTCCCTTAAAAGGTCAGGTTTCGGCCCCTGGTTTCTATTTCTCATGTCCGGACCTTCCTGCAAGGAGTGGCGCACGCTGTTCCTCCTTATCGGTCACTTTCTCCCCCTTGGGACTTGAATTTGGTTCTGAGTGCCCTCCAGGGTGCACCCTTTGAGCCCCTTAGAGAGGTGTCTCTCCGTCTCCTTTCTTGGAAGATGGCATTTCTTGTTCCTATCACCTCCATCCGGAGGGTGTCTGATCTGGCAGTTCTTTCCTGCCATTCTCCGTTCCTGGTGATCCACCAGGATAAGGTTGTTTTCCGGCCAGTTCCTTCCTTTTTGCCTAAGGTGGTCTTGGCCTTTCATCTCAATGAGGACATTGTCCTCCCGTCTTTTTGTCTGGCTCCTTCTCATCCTAAGGAGCGCTTTCTATACAAGCTGGATGTAGTTTGGGCTGTTCGGTCTTATCTCTCCATCACTTCTTCGTCAGTGTGATTCCTTTTTCTTCCTTCGGAAGGTCGTCGCAAGGGACAACCTGCTTCCAAGGCCACCATTTCTCGGTGGATTGGGTCCGCCATTTCGGAAGCCTATCGCTGTAAGGGGAAGATTCCTCCTTTCAGGGTTGTGGCTCATTCCACAGGTTTTGTTGGGGCATCCTGGGCTGTCCAGAATAGAGCCTCGGCCTCGCGGATTTGCAAGGCGGCTACCTGGTCATCTTTGCACACTTTCTCAAGGTTTTACCAAGTTCATACTTTTGCATCGGCTGATGCTAGTCTGGGTCGTAAAGTGTTGCAGGCGGCCATCTGCCTGATTACTTATCTGCCCACCCAAGGGACGGCTTTCGTACGTCCCACGGTCTGTGTCCCCCAATGGAGCCGATAGAGAAAAGGAGATTTTTTAACACTTACTGTAAAATCTCTTTCTCGAAGGATCCATTGGGGGACACAGCTCCCGCCCTTTTTGTTTTTTTTTCCTTTGGTTCTCTGTCCGAGGGTGTGTTCAGTTAGGTTTTTCTTCTGGTTCTCGGACAGTTTTGGGTTTTTCTTTGCCCTATTGGTCTCCTCCTATTGCTCTGGAACTTAAACTGACTAGCTCAGAGCCTGAAGGCGGGTATATCCTGCTGGGAGGAGCTGACTTTTTTTATGACCATAGTGTCACACCTCCTAGAGACAGCAAGATACACCCACGGTCTGTGTCGCCCAATGGATCCTTCGAGAAAAAGATTTTACGGTAAGTGTTAAAAAATCTCCTTTTCGCTTAGTGTCTAAGTAGGTAGACACGGTCTGGAGTTCTCTCCAGACCAGGTCTCATATTTTTTTATTTTCCTAGTTAGGGGATGTGTTAGTTCTTTTATTCCTTTTTCTTTCCGTTTTCAGGTGGGGACTCAGGAACTGCGGTTCACTGTTTCCCCATTGCGAGAGGTGGCAGGCATCTTGGATGTACTGTTAACCCCTTCTCGCCAAGGGTCAGCGCTTGGGGTTGTACCTCATGGGTCCGGGTTCCCCTACCTCCCTGTTCGCCTCGCTATGAGATTGGCTTGCTGCAGGTGAAAATGCTGACTGAAGACTCAATGACTGAAGACTCCATGAGGTAAGTTCTTCAGACAAGGTGAGTATATCTCCCTCTTTCTACAGGTCCTGGATGAGCCCTTGCAACCTCTGGAGACCCCTGACTTGTAACCACTCTTATACTATTTTCTGGAGTCTTCCTGGAGGGTATTGTTCCCTCCTTATTCTCTATATGGAGCCCCCCTTTTTATATGGAAAGGGGCTCTCTTTATTCATGTGGGGAATGTACAGTGGTGCTTCTGTGTGGTGTTTTTTCCCTGCACTCCGGGCCAGGGATTACTATGCGCGCGGCTGGCAGCTTCAGCGGCAGCATCGCTTTTACTTTCGCTTTGCCTCGGCGGCCGCGTGTGTGCGTTGGCCGCCGTCAGCCGGGAAACTGCCGGCGGATTATCTCCGTCCGCTCCCCTCTCCCGACCTTCGCACATGCGGTTCGCAGGTGCGCTCGGGGCCGGGAGCGGCCACCATTACAGGGGATTCACAGTGGTACGGTTTAGCTCCGCCCACCGCCTTGCACTGTTCTCCGGCGCGAAAACTCTCTCCTTCAAGCGCTTTGCGTGCACAGAGAGAGTTTTCTCAGCCAATCAGTGTGCCCTTATTCTAACCCAGCCCCCCTCTCCTGCTCCTTAGTCCAAGTTCCAGCTAGCTCACAGGAGTTCATCCAGCAGCTGCCTGGTTAAGGGACCAGACTTGGATGAGGCTGTTTTCTTTTTACACTTTTAAGGCTTTTAACCCTAAAATGTCTGGTTCTGCAGAACCAACTTGCTCTGCCTGCACCACTGCTCCCCCAGACCCCCTGGTCGTTTCTGTTCCGGATGTCCCATCCAGACCCTGTGGTTTCAGCCGTCCTTCCAGCCTGGGTTTTCTCACCAGCCCTCCAGAGGGACCCGTTCCCCTCCCCACTATGCTGACCGCGCTCGTAAGCGTGTGTAAGGAGTGTTTCTTCAGGGTCTTCCCCTGAGTCTTCTGGCAGGCATGGACGCTCCTCTCTGAGGAATCGCTCCCCTGCTCCGCAGGTTGCAGGCATCTCTCTTCCAGAGGACGCTTTCATGGTCGCCGCTCTGGCTCCCCATACCCACCTACCAGGTCAGCCTCTCCCTCATCCAGGGCCGCCTCAACTCCCTCCCATTTTCCTGGAGAATTTGCGGATGAATTCTCCGATTTGGCATCTGATTCCGAGGACCGATCGGATATGGCTGACACTTTGAACTCATTGGTTTTTGCCATAAGAGACACCTTCCATCTAGAGGACCCAGAATCATTGGACGTAGTTCCTGAATTATCCTTTCATCGTGCCCGTCCAGCACCCAAGATGTTGGATGCTGGAATCTGCCTGGAGGCATCCTGACAAGAGGTTTCAGGAAGCAAAGAAGGTTCTGGCGTAGTTTCCTTTCACCAAGTACCTCATCTCAAAGTGGACTTCTCCTCCTTCGGCGGACCCTCCAGTCTTAAGCCTCTCTAGGGCTACGACGCTGCTGCTGGTGGATGCGACTGCCTTCAAGAGCCGGCAGACAAAAAGGATCGAGACCTTGGCAAAGTTTGCATTCAAAGCGGCGGGCTCCGCTCTGCTTCCCGCCTTTGCTTCTGCCTGGGTGTCGGAAGGCACTTTCAGTTTGGTCCTCCCAACTCCGTCAAGGTGTTCTTTCTGGATCTCCTCCGGAGGAACTGTCTGACCTAGCGCTCCAGTGCTCCAGGGCTGGAGACTTTCTATGTTCTGCTCCCATGCAGTCAGCCCGCTGTGCTGCCCTTGCCACTGGTATCCTAGTGGCCCTCCGTCGCTCCAGGTGGCTTAAGGCATGGGACACGGATGCCGCTTCTGAGAAGTCTCTTACTGAGCTTCCATTTGCCGGCTCCCGACTTATTGGCAAGCTACTTGATGAGATCATCTCTGAGGCGACAGGTGGCAAGAGTTCCTTATTACCTTAGAATAGAGCTCGCACTACTTCCCGTAGGAAGTCCTTTGCCTTTCGGACTGCTAGTCCCAATAATGGGTCGGGGCAGGCACCCTCGCGGGACAAAAAGGTTCCCTCCTTCCTGGCGCGCCCCTCTTGAAAATCGGAAAATCGTTCCAGCCATTTTGCAGCCAAGTCTGGCACCCGCAAATCCACTTCCACATGAAGGGACACCCCCACCCGCAAATTTTTCTTGGGTGGGAGGTCATCTTTTATTTTTCCAAGACGTCTGGGTGGCGCACATTCAAGTCTCCTGGGTCAGGGACATGGTGTCCAACGGATACCGGATCGAAATTGCTTCTCTCCTGGAGCCCCCCGGTCCCCTTCAATAGCAGGGGAATTTCTTGGGGGGCGCTTCCATCCAGGGAGTCATTGTCCCGGTCCCTTCCAGGGAGCGCTTTCAGGGTTCCCAAGTAGGGCGGTTCTGTGCGGCCCATCTTGGGTCTCGAGTGTCTCAATCAACACCTTCTAACCCGCCATTTCCGAATAATATATCTCCGCTCAGTGGTGGCGTCTATGGATCAAGGGGAGTTTCTTTCCTCAGTGGATATCTAGGATGCCTACCTCCAGGTTCCTATTTTTCCCGGCCATCAGTGGTACCTCCGCTTGCGGTTCCGAAAGGTCATTTGCGATTTGTGGCCCTCCCCTTCGGTCTGGCCTCTGCTCCGCGGGTCTTTACCAAGGTCTTGGCACCTGTCATGTCCCTCCTACGGTCGCGGGGTGTCTCAGTCCTTACTTGGACGACCTCCTCGTCAAGGCCTCCACCAGTGCCCAGGCTTGGGAGAATGTGATCTTCCCTCTTCAGACCTTTTGTCGCTTCGGGTGGATGGTCAACCGAGACAAGTCTGTTCTCTCCCCCACCCAGTCTCTGGTCTTCTTGGGGCTTCAGTTTCTACTCGGCCTCTGCTCGGGTTCGCCTCCCGCCGGACAAATGTCTGGCCCACTTGTCGGGAGTCCGCTCCCTCCGGATACCAGGGCTTACTTTCGTTGGTGCGAAACTCAGACCTTTTTTTCTCCAGTTACCTTCTCCGTTTCCCGTCTCCTCTCCTTTTTGCAGTCGGGGTTGGAACAAGGGCTGACTCTCAGCTCCCTTATGGGTCAGGTTTCGTCCCTTTCCATTTTCTTCAGCGTCCTATCTCTTCCAATTCGCATGTCCGGACCTTCCTTCAGGGTGTGGCACACGCTGTCCCCCCTTTACTGGTCCCCTTCTCCCTCTCGGGACTTGAACTTAGTCCTAGGCGTTCTCCAGGACGCACCCTTTGGGCCTTTTAGGTGTTACGCCGAGCGCTCCGGGTCCCTGCTCCTCCCCGGAGCGCTAACGGCGTTCACCTCCATGCAGCGCCCCGGTCAGACCCGCTGACCGGGAGCGCTGCATCAGTGTTACCGGCGGGGATGCGACACGCGTAGCGGGACGCGCCCACTCGCGGCTCGCATCCCAATCCCGTCACCTGTCCACCGTCGGCTCTGTCCCGGCGCGCGCGGCCCCGCTCCCTAGGGCGTGCGCGCGCCGGCTCTCTGCGATTTAAAGGGCCAGCGCGCCACTGATTGGCGCCTGGCCCAATCAGCACTTTCACCTGTGTCCTCTCCATATAAACCCACTTCCCCTTCCCAGTATTGCCGGATCTTGTTGGCTCAGTGCCAGTGAAAGCGTTTCCTGTGTATGTTCCAAGCCAGTGTTCCAGACCCTCTGCCGTTGCCCCTGACTACGATCCTTGCTGCCTGCCCTGACCTTCTGCTACGTTCGACCTTGCTCTTGCCTAATCCCTTGTACCGCGCCTGTCTCAGCCGTCAGTTGGGGTTGAGTCGCTATCGGGTGGAACGACCTGGGGGTTACCTGCCGCTGCAAGTCCATCCCGCTTTGCGGCGGGCTCTGGTGAAAACCAGTAACCCCTTAGACCCTTTCCCCTGATACGGCCCACGTCATCACCCCACTGACACAGAGGATCCACCACCAGTATCCTCACTGTATACTCATCCGGACCCTGACATTAGGTAGGTTCCCCTTCGCCTCCTATCCTGGGAGGTGGCTTTTCTATGGCTATTACTTCCATTAGGAGAGTATCTGAACTGGCAGCGCTTTCCTGCCGTTCTCCTTTCCTGATAGTTCATCCGGGCAAGGTTGTTTTCCGGCCAGATCTGTCCTTCTTACCTAAGGTCGTTTCGCCTTTTCATCTCAACCAGGACATCGTCTTCCGTCCTTTTGTCCCGCTCCTTCTCATTCCAGGGAGCGCTTACTCCACAAATTGGATGTGGTACGGGCTGTTCGGACTTATCTTTCTGTCACCTCTTCCCTTTGCCAGTGCGATTCTTTTTTCGTCCTTACGGAAGGTCGTCGGAAGGGACAGCCTGCTTCCAAGGCCACCATTTCTAGGTGGATCCGATGTGCTATTTCGGAAGCTTACCGCTGCATGGGGAAGGTCCCGCCCTTCAGGGTTTTTGGCTCATTTCACCCGCTCTGTGGGAGCATCCTGGGCTCTCCGAAATGAGGCCTCGGCCTCGCAGATCTGTAAAGCGGCCACCTGGTCGTCTTCGCACACTTTTTCGAGCTTTTCCCAGGTTCACACCTTCGCATCGGCTGATGCTAGTCTGGGCCGTAAAGTGTTGCAGGCGGCGGTGGTACGTCCCAAGGTTCGGTGCCCCCAATGGAGCCGATAGAGAAAAGGAGATTTTTTAGACTTACCGTAAAATCTCTTTCTCGAAGGATCCATTGGGGGACACAGCTCCCGCCCTTTTCTGGGGTTCCTTTTCGGTTATCTGTCCGAGGGAGTGTTCAGTTGATTTTTCTTCTGGTACTCGAACAGTTCATGTTTTTTTTTCCTTTGACCTGTCGGTCTCCTCCTATTGCTCTGGGACTAAAACTGAATTGCTCAGTGGCCTGGAGGCAGGTATATCCTGCTGGGAGGAGCCGACTTTTTGGTTACCATAGTGTCAAGCCTCCTAGAGACAGCAGCATATACCCAAGATTCTGTGTATGGATCCTACACATCTGTGTATGGATCCTTCGAGAAAGAGATTTTACGGTAAGTCTAAAAAATCTCCTTTTTGCAACAGCTGGGGTCACACCTGCTTGAGAAACACTGCTATCTAGAGCTGTAAGAAATGGCATTACCTTGTGCTTTTTTCTACACGTTTATTTGGAAATTTGTTACGATTTCCCAGTTATTTAGCAAAAATTGTGACACATTCTGAAGCCTCACTATAATAACTCCTCCCCTCTTCCTTTCCAGCTTACATTACCTTGAGGAGACCTGTCAGCAGTGCATCCCCCCAGAGCAGGATGTCACTGTCGAAGGTGATGAAATTTGGGCGCCGCTGCATGCGTATAAAAAATCACTGGGTACAGAGGCTGAGCCCAGTCCTACCACACCGGGCACACGCCGGGCAAAGGAGAGGAGACAGGCTCGCTCACCCCAGTTCTCTCCCTTAAATAAGAAGAGAAGGGTCAGCAGGGGTGAGTAATCCTTAACAACTAAAACTTTAGAATATTGAATCAATGTCACCAAAGGTACATATAACCCTACATATATAGTAGGTAAAGGTATGTGATTGTAATTATAACACCGAAAAGAGAACCATACCACAGAATAAACAGCAAGATAATAGAATAAACAAAATCAATCTTTATTAATACAATTTAGTGATAAAAAATATATTAAAATTTGAAAAAAAGAGAATAAATAGGCACTGGTGGACATACAAAGATATAGGACAATGGTAGGACACAAATACATCAAAATATGCAAATATAAGGAATAAATGCCACAATAGCTGGTAGGATACAAGGGTGATGCCTGCCAAAAATATGCAATAAAGGGTGCCAAACCATACCTACACCTGAACCCCAACGATCGTTTCGCTGTTATGCCGCTTCTTCAGGGGGCGTGTCCACCAGTGCCTATTTATTCTCTTTTTTTCAAATTTTAATATATTTTTTATCACTAAATTGTATTAATAAAGATTGATATTCTATTATCTTGCTGTTTATTCTGTGGTATGGTTCTCTTTTCGGTGTTATAATATTGAATCAATGTTCTATACTAGAGATCAGAAATAGTGATTTGTAGCTGCATGTCAGAAAAACTAAAAAAGCAAGTATGTTAAGAAACGAAAAGGCACAAAATGATGGGGGGGGGGGGGGGTCAGCACGTGCTCCATGCATTGTTTATAGGAGTGCTGGAGATACCTGAGTGCTATGTTTCTAGGGCCTGGACTCCCCTTTAAATTGGTAATTCTAGTCTTTCCCAACCAGGGTGCCTCCAGCTGTTGCAAAACTACAACTCCCAGCATGCCCGGACAGCTGTTTGGGCATGCTGGAATATGTAGTTTTGCAACAGCTGGAGGGCTACAGTTTGAGACCACTATATATAGTGGTCCCTAAACTGTAGCCCTCCAGGTCTTGCAAAACTACAACTACTAGCATGCCTTCAGCTGTCCGGGCATGCTGGGAGTTGTAGTTTTGCAACAGCTGGAGGCACCCTGGTTTCGAAACACTGGGTTATTCTTATAACATACATTGATAGGTATGTCTGATCCATGAGAAATCATTTGCTGGGACTCCTATAATTCATAAAACAAAGAGGTTGTGAACCCTATGGCTTTTTCCCTGGAGCACAGTGCTAGGTTTGAAGTGTTCTTAGCCTTAGTAAGGCTAGATTCACACTACAGAATTTCCGGCCAGAGACATTCCGTCCAGAAATTCCCAATGCGCCCAGCGGCAACTGAATCGGCACCAGAACCACGCGGACATGACCGTCCCCATAGACTGCAATGTCTTTCACACAGATTCTGCCTAAAGAATGATCATGATCATTCTTATGCCAGCACTGAAATTCTGTAGTCTGCACTGTGCAGCGGAATCCCATTGCCAGCCATTGAATTCTGCTACACCAGAATTTCCGACTGAAATTCCTAAGCAGAATTCCAGACGGAAATTCCGTAGTGTGAACCTAGCCTTAAAGGGGTACTCCACTGAAGAACATTTTTTTTTTTTTAAATCAACTGGTGCCAGAAAGTTAAAAAGATTTGTAAATTACTTCTATTCAAAAATCTTAATCCTTCCAGTACTTATCAGCTGCTGTATAATCCCCAGGAAGTTTTTTATTTTTGAATTTTCTTTCTTTCTGACCACAGTGCTCTCTGCTGACACCTCCAGAGTAGGAGCAAATCCCCATAGAAAACCTATCCTGCTCTGGACAGTTCCTGACATGGACAGAGGTGTCAGCAGAGAGCACTGTGGTCAGACAGAAAGGAAATAAAATTTAAAAAGAGAATTTCCTGTGGATTATACAGCAGCTGATAAGTACTGGAGGGATTAATATTTTTTTTAATAGAAGTTATTTACAAATCGGTTTAACTTTCTGGCACCAGTTGATAAAAAAAAATGTTTTCCAGTGGAGTACCCCTTAAAGGTTATCAGTATTTGTATACCCACTCATCAGACAGATTGTATATTTAATCCCTATAACATCGGTGCATAGTGTGGGAAACCTCTTTAGGGTGTATTCACATGTACAGTATCCTGCACATATTTGATGCGCAGGATTTGAAGCAGCAGATTTAATGCTGTGTTCAGTCATTTCGTGTACATTGAAATCTGTATCTTCAAATCCTGCGCATCAAATATGCGCAGGATACTATAGGTGTGAATACACCCTTAGGGTAGAGTCACATGTGCCATATTTTGCTGCATATTTTCTGTAGCTGATTTTGCAATCCATTGACTTTAATGGGTAGAAAAATATGGAGCAAAATACGGCACATGTGACCTTACTCTTAAAGGGGTACTCCGCCCATAGACATCTTATCCCCTATCCAAAGGACAGGGGATAAAATGTCTGATCACGGGGGTCCCGCCACTGGGGACCCTCGCGATCTTGGCTGCGGCACCCCAGATATTCGGTGCACGGAGCGAACTTCGTTCCGTGCCGGATGACTGGCGATGTGGGGCAGAGGTTCGTGACGTCACGGTCACACCCTGCTCTTGATGTCGTGGCCACGCCCCCTCAATGCAAGTCTATGGGGGGGCGTGGCGGCCTTTACGCCCCCTCCCATAGACTTGCATTGAGGGGGCGTGGTCGGGACGTCACAAGCGGGGTGTGGCCGTGATGTCACGAGCCTCCGGTGCTGAACCCGACGCTCTAAACCAAAGCTGGTTGCAGCACAGATATCGCAGAGTCCCCAGCGGCGGGACCCCCACAATCAGACATATTATCCCCTATCCTTTGGATAGAGGATAAGATGTCTAGGGGCGGAGTACCCCTTTAAAGTGATTCTCCACCTCTTAACATTGTTAGGTCCAACCTTCTGTGCTGAATACAGTAGACTACTTTTAAAGGGTCTGAGCCTATTATTATTTTTATACGAAAAATAGAGTTTAGAATCCCCTGTACCAGATAACAGAAGTAAAAAAAAAAAAAAAGGAGCTTTTTTATGCTTACCGCAAAATCTCTTTCTCAAAGGATCCATTGGGGGACACAGATCATGGGTGTATGCTGCTGTCACTAGGAGGCTTGCCACTGTGGCAACAAGAAAAGTCTGCTCCTCCCAGCAGGGTATATCCGCCCACAGGCACCTGAGGTAATCAGTTTTAGTCCCAGAGGAATAGGAGAAGACCGACAGGTCAAGAGAAAACCACAAACTGTCCGAGCAATCAGAAGAAAAGGCAACTGAACACACCTTCGGACAGATAACTGAAATGGGAACACCAGAAAAAAGGGTGGGAGCTGTGTCCCCCAATGGATCTTTCGAGAAAGAGATTTTACGGTAAGCATAAAAAATCTCCTTTCTCTATCGGCTCCATTGGGGGACACAGACCGTGGGTGTATCTTGCTGTCTCTAGGAGGTGTGACACTATGGTAATAAAAAAGTCAGCTCCTCCCAGCAGGATATACCTGCCTTCAGGCTCTGAGCTAGTCAGTTAAAGCTTAGTGTCTGAAGGAGGTGGACTGGTCTGGGTTTTTTATTCCCTTTTCTTTCTGTTTTCAGGTGGGGACTCAGGAACTGCGGTTCACTGTTTCCACATTGCGAGTAAGGGGGCACAGACATTGCGTATATGCGCTGTTAACCCCCTCTCGCCAACGGTCAGCGCCTGGGTGGTACCTCATGGGTCCGGGTCCCCCTATGTCTCTGCTCGCCTCGCTCGTGCATAGCAGCCAGGCGTGATGCAGGGACCATAAGCCGACTGAAGACTTCACTGAAGGTTCCCGAAGGGCACTTTCAATTTGTAGCCCTCCCTTTCGGTCTAGCCACGGCTCCTCGGGTCTTTACAAAGGTCCTTGCGCCGGAGATGGGCCTGTTGTGGGCGAGGGGAATCTCGGTGATACCCTATGGACGACCTTCTCATCAAGACTCCATCCAGGGCCCAGAATCTGGACGTCACTCTCCACACTACGATTCGCTTCTGGTGGATGATCAACCAGGACAAGTCAGTCCTCCGTCCTACCCAGTCCCTAACCTTTCTCGGACTTCACTTCGACACGGCCTCTGCCCGAATTCGTCTTCCGCCGGACAAACGTCTGGCGCTCCGGTTGGGGGTCTGCTCCCTTCGGACCCAGGTATCGGTCTCCATCCGCACATGGTAGTCCTGGGTAGTATTGAAGTCCTGGGTCGGATGGTGGCAACTATGGAGGCCGTACCTTTTGCCCAGTTTCATTACCGCCCACTTCAACTGGTGATTCTCTCCCGATTGAACAGGTCTCCTCTGTCCCTCGATCGTCAGATTGTTCTCCCTCACAGGGTCCGTCAGTCTGTGCTCTGGTAGCTCCGCTCCCCCCTTCTTCTTCAAGAGCGGTCGTTTCTTCCCCTTCACTGGCAGGTTGCTACAACGGATGCCAGCCTGTCGGGCTGGGGCGGCGTGTTCAGAGATTGGACGGTTCAGGGACTCTGGTCTCCCCAGGAGACCCTTCTTCCGATAAACATATTTACGGCGGGTGATTCTTCTTTGTCTTCTTCATTGGGAGTCCATTCTTCAGTTCAGTCCTTTCCGCGTTCAGTCGGACAATGCCACGGCCGTGGCGTACATAACTCGTCAGGGCGGCACTCGCAGCTCGGCAGCCATGGCCAAGGTGACCAAGATTCTCTCCTGGGCGGAGAGCAAGGTTCCGGCCATTTCGGCGATTCACATCCCGGGGGTGCTCAACTGTAAAGCGGACATCCTCAGTCGGTCCTCACCTGACCCCGGCGAGTGGTCCCTACATCCAGAAGTCTTCGCGCATCCTCTGCGACCTCTGGGGCATTCCAGACGTGGACCTCTTCGCATCCCGGCACAATCGGAAGATCCTTCCGTTTGTGTCCAAGTCCCGGGACCCTCAGGCTCTGGCCGTGGACGCCCTAGTGATTCCTTGGGCGGGGTTTGCCCTACCCTATCTGTTCCCTCCTCTTCTGCTTCTTCCCAGGGTGCTGAGGAAGCTCAAGGCAGAGGGCGTCCCCGCCATTCTGGTTGCTCCAGATTGGCCCCGAAGGTCATGGTATGACAACGTAGTCAGGCTCCTGGACGACACTCCACTGCGCCTTCCTCTCCGTCCGGACCTGCTCTCTTAGGGTCCTCTTTGCCACCCCAATTTACAGTCGCTGCATTTGACGGCGTGGCGGTTGAGACCGCGGTTTTGAGGGCCCGCGGGTTCTCTTCCCAAGTCATTCGCACCATGCTCAAGGCTCGTAAGCCCTCCTCTGCAAGGATTTACCACCGTACTTGGAGGTCTTATTTTCGTTGGTGTGAAGCACAGGACTTCTCCCCAATGACTTTCCCTGTTCCCCGTCTTCTCTCCTTTTTGCAGTCGGGGTTTGAACTGGGGTTGTCTCTCAGTTCCCTTAAGGGTCTTGTTTCGGCCCTTACTGTTCTTTTCCAGCGGCCCCTGGCATCTAATCCTCATGTCCGGACCTTCCTGCAAGGAGTGGCACACGCTGTTCCTCCTTATCGGTCACCTTGTCCCCCTTTGGACTTGAATTTGGTTCTGAGTGCCCTCCAGGGTGCACCCTTTGAGCCCCTTAGAGAGGTGTCTCTCCGCCTCCATTCTTGGAAAGTGGCGTTTCTGGTGGCTATCACCTCCATCCGGAGGGTGTCTGAATTGGCAGGTCTTTCCTGCCGTTCTCCGTTTCTGGTGATCCATCAGGACAAGGTCGTTTTCCGGCCAGTTCCTTCTTTTTGCCTAAGGTGGTCTCGGCCTTTCATCTCAATGAGGACATTGTCCTCCCGTATTTTTGTCCTACTCCCTCTCATCCTAGGGAGCGCTTACTACACAAGCTGGATGTAGTCCGGGCTGTTCGGGCTTATCTCTTCATCACTTCTTCGTTTCGTCAGTGTGATTCCTTTTTTGTCCTTATGGACTGTCGTCGCAAGGGACAACCTGCTTCCAAGGCCACCATTTCTAGGTGGATTAGGTCCGCCATTTCGGAAGCCTATCACTGCAAGGGGAAGATTCCTCCTTTCAGGGTTGTGGCTCATTCCACTCATTCTGTCGGGGCATCCTGGGCTCTCCAGAATAGAGCCTCGCAGATTTGCAAGGTGGCTACCTGGTCGTCTATGCACACTTTCTCAAGGTTTTACCGAGTTCATACTTTCGCATGGGCTGAAATCTCTTTCTCGAAGGATCCATTGGGGGATCCATTATGTTTTTCCTTCTGGTTCTCGGACAGTTTTTGGGTTTTCCTTGACCTATTGGTCTCCTGCTATTGCTCTGGAACTTAAACTGACTAGCTCAGAGCCAGAAGGCGGGTATATCCTGCTGGGAGGAGCTGACTTTTTTATTACCATAGTGTCACACCTCCTAGAGACAGCAAGATACACCCACGGTCTGTGTCCCCCAATGGATCCTTCGAGAAAGAGATTTTACGGTAAGTCTTAAAAAATCTCCTTTTTCTCTATCGGCTCCATTGGGGACACAGACCATGGGACGTACCAAAGCCGTCCCTTGGGTGGGTAAGGAATCAGACAGATGGACGGAGGGACCACTGCCGTCTGCAACATCTTACAGCCCAGAGTAGCATCAACTGATGCGAAGGTATGAATCTGGTAGCACCTTGAGAAAGAGTGCAAAGACGACCACGCGGACGCCTTACAGAACTGCAAGGCCGAAGCCACATAGCGGAGGGCCCAGGATGCCCCGAAAAACGGGTGGAATGAGCCAAAACCCTGAAGGGTGGGATCTTCCCCTTGCAGCGGTAAGCTCCCAAAATGGTTGTCTTGTCCAACGACCACAACAAGTTGTGGAATAAATGCTTCCAGGGATGAGAAGGGGCCGGACAAAAGGACGGTAGGACGATGTTCTCATTGAGATGAAAAAGCCAAAACCATATCAAGTACGAAGGACGGACCTGGACGGAAAACAAAACAACTTGTCCTGGTATACAACCAGGAAGGGAGAACGGCAGGAGAGAGCTGCCAGCTCTGACAACCTCCTAACAGAAGGAAGAGCAATAAGGAACGCCACCTTCCGGGGAAGGAGGCGAAGAGAAATGTCCCTGAGAGATTCAAAAGGGGGGCCTTGCAGGGCATCTAAGACCAAGTGCAAGTCCCAAGGGGAAAAAAAGGGACTAATAAGGAGGGGCAGCTTGTGCCACTCCCTGAACTAGGTTCGGACCTGATAATTGAACGCCAGAGAACGTTGAAAAAGAATGGAAACGGCCGAACCTTTGACCGCTAAGAGAGCTGAAAGCCAACCACGACCGGAGAAAAAGGCTGAGTTTCACACCAACAGAAATAAGACCGCCAGGTATGGTGGTAAATCTTTGCAGAGGAAGGCTTGTGAGCCCTCAGCATGGTGCGAACCACTTGGGAAGGGAAACCGCTGTCTCAACTGCCACGCCGTCAAAAGCAGAGATGGCAAATAGGGGTGGCACAGGAGACCTGATATAGGAGGTCTGGACGATAGGGAAGGTGCAGCGGTAAGTAGAGGAGCCTGACCACGACGACGTACCACGCCTGCCGGGGCCAGTCTGGGCCACAAGAATGGCGGAAACGCCCTCTGCTGTGAGTTTCCTCAGGACCCCGATAAGAGAGGAAGGGGAGGAAACAGATAAGGTAGGGAAAAGACCGACAAATAAACAGATAAGGTAGGGAAAAGACCGACCAATAAACAGATAAGGTAGGGCAAAGCCCGACCAAGAGAGAGGAACGCTTGGTTGTGGCGGGATGTGCAGAGGTCCACGCCTGGAGCGCCCCAGAGGTTGCAGATGTAGGGACCACTCGCCTTGGACGGCTGAGGACCGGCTGAGAAAGACCACATCCCAGAGACGCCCGGCATGAAGAGCGCTGAGATGGCCGGAAACCTGAGTTCCGCCCAGAAGGGAATTTCCCAAGAAGCAAGCAAAGAAAGGATTGCCCTAGGCCCCAACATGTTGAAGGGGAAAAGGGCTTCTTGAGGGACCAAGGCCCCAGACCGGCCGGTCCTTGAAAACATCTCCCCAGCCCGACAGACTGGCAGGGAGGGGCAGGAAGGAGCGCCCCCGAAAAATCGGGGTAGAAACGAAGCCACCATAGAAGGGACCGACAAGACTGTCGAGAGAGAACGATCTTGCGGTCGAGAGACAATGGAGACCTGTCCCACCGGAAGAGAATCACCAGTTGAAGAGGTCGGTGATGAAACTGGGCAAATGGCAAGGCCTCCACGGCCGCTGCTAACCGACCCAGGACATCCATGCAAAAGCGAATGGAAACTGGAGCGGGGTGCCGAAGTCATTGGACTCTTGATAAGAGAGTCAGCCGATTGGTCGGCGGAGTCGAAAGCGGGCAGAGGCCGAGTCGAACTGGAGCCTCAGGAGAGCGGTTGGACTTGTCCCGATTGACCATCCAACCGAAGTGAGACAAGGTCTGGAGGTTGAGACTAAGACTCTCCAGGATCTGGGCCCTGGCTGAAGCTCTGATCAGGAGGTCGTCCAAGTAAGGAGTCACGAAAACAACTGTTGTCCGTAAAAGGGCTATCACAGGTGCCAGGACTTTGGTAAAGGTCTGCGGAGAAGTGGTCAGACCGAGATGGAGAGCCACAATAGAAAATGACTGTCTGGAACTACAAACCGGAGGTACCTCTGATGACCAGGAAACAATGAGATGTGGAGGCAGGCATCCTTGATGTCCACCGAGGAACGAAAATTCCCCATGAACCAGGGACGCCAGCACCGAACGGAGAGACTCCACTCGGGATGGGAGAACAGAAGATGCTGGCTGAGATACTCGAGAACCAAGATTGGGGGCGAACAGAAACGCCTTTCTTGGGGACTACAAAGAGGTTGGAATAAACCTCGAAAACATTCCCCTGAAGGAACCAGGACAATTACTCCCTGGATGAAAAAGGAGCTGGATCCTGAATGTGCGTGGTCCAGGCATCCCAGAAGAGTAAGAGGTGACCAACCACCCGAGAAAGGTCGGCGGGTGGGGGGGCGACCCTTCAGACCGAGAAAGGCCTACGGGTGCCTGATGGGGCCGCAAAATGGCCGGAACGGATAGCCGACCTCCGGGAGGGACAGGTCCGGAAGGAGGGAGCCCTCTTCCCGTGAAGGCGCCCGTCTGGACCCTTTGTTGGTACCCTTTGGTGGCACCAAAGGTCCGCAGAACCCGAAGGAGGACTTATGATGGAAAGTGCTTCTGTGAGCCTTATCCAGACGTAATAAAGTACTCTTTTCCGCCCGTCGCCTCACTTCCTGAAGGCGGCGTCCACATTCCAGGCTTTAAGCCACATGGAGGGACGGTGGCTACAAGGTAGCTTGTGGCAAAGGCAGCACAGTGGCTGCGCATGGAAGCAGAACACAGAAAATCTTCATCTGCGGAGCATCAGAGAGCTAGATTAAATAAATCCTCCAGAGGGATCTTGAAGACTACCCTGGCGGAGATGGGAGACCATACAGAAAGGGCCCTTGACACCCAGGCCGAAGCAAAATCAGGAAGATCCTGCTGTCTCAAAGGCAAAGTTTGCCAAAGTCTCCACCTTGATGTCCGCTGGACCCTTGAAGGCAGCCGCATCAGCCAACGGCCATGTAGGCGCCTTAGAGAGGCAGGAGACCGGCAGATCCACAGTTGGAGAGGAGGTCCACCGAGCAATGAGGTCCTTGGCGAAGGGATACCGCGCTTGAACCTTCTTCGTTTCCAGAATGTTCTTGTCAGGGTGCCTCCAGGTGGATACCAGCAGGGCGTAAAATTCAACGTGAGAGCTGAAGGTCTTGGGTGCCGGTCGGGCACGAAAAAAGGAGACTTCTGGAGCCACGTCCGAAGTTCCTGGGTCCTTTAGATGGAAGGTGTCTCTTATGGCCGAACCAATGAGTAAACCACATCAGGCATCCGTGCGTTCCTTTGAGTCGAAGGCCAAATCAGAAACCTCATCCACAAGTTCCCCAGGTGAATGGGAACGAGGTGAGGCAGCCCTGGAAGAGGTCGGGCACGATGAGAGGAAACTTCTGGACCACATCCGAAGTTCCTGGGTCCTTTAGCTGGAAGGTGTCTCTTATGGCCGAAACCAATGAGTACACAACAGCAGGCATATCCATGCGGTCCTCTGAGTCAGAGGCCGAATCAGAAACCTCATCCACAAGTTCTCCGGGTGAATGGGAACGAGGTGAGGCAGCCCTGGAGGTTGGGCACGATGAAAGGAAACTTCTGGAGCCACGTCCGAAGTTCCTGGGACCTCTAGATGGAAGGTGTCTCTTATGGCCGAGACCAATGAGTGCACCATGTCCGACATATCCGTGCGGTCCTCTGAATCAGACGCCGAATCGGAAACTTCATCCACAAGTTCTCCAGGTGAATGGGAACGTGTGAGGTGGCCCTGGAAGAGAGGGAGACGGACCTGGTACGCGGGTCTGGAGAGCCAGAGCGGCGACCATGGGAGCCGTCCTCTAGGGGAGTGACGCTTGCTACAGGGCGGAGTAACGAGGCGATGCCTGTGAGGGGAACGCCCGTGCCTGCAAGACTCGGAGGATGAGTCAGATGAAAAACACCCCTATGACGCTGCAAGAGCATCAGTATACGGGGAGCGTGGGACCCTCCGGATGGCCGGAAGGGTCTCTCCATTGCAGTCACCACATAACGGGAGACCTGAGCCAAGTCGGATATAGACTGAGGGAGGGAGAGAACCCAGGCTGGAGGGGTGGCCGAACCCACCGGGTCAGGAAGACAACCGGGGTAGAATAGCAGGGGGGTCTGGGGGAGCAGGCAGAGCAAGTGGGTTCAGCAGAAACGGGCATTTTGGAGTTACAGCTTTTACAGACAAAATGGGAAACTAACATTCCAGTTGTCTGTTTTGAGGGAGGAACAGTTCTGGGCACGGACATAGTGAAAAAAGAACTCACTCACCCAAGTCTGTGTCCCCAGGGCAGCTGCTGTGAAGAGAACTCCGTTCTAGTGTAGATAGAGAAGGTAGAAATGCCTGCCAATAGCAAGAGAAGGGCGTGCCAGAAGCAGGGGCACTGCTGATTGGCCCCTGCCACCATAATCGTGTGCACAGCGCTGATTGGTGGTCAGTTCGTGCCCCTAGACGCTCCGGCGATCCTGGTTGGGCGGAGCTAAAGCGCCCCGGCCGCCGAAATTTCAACAGGAAACACAGTAATGGCGCCCGCTCCTTGCCCCGAGCGCACATGTCATTCGCATATGTGCTCGCGGGGAACTGAGCGGGCGAGACGCCGCCGGCAGTAGCCTGCTGCCGTAAGTGAAAGTAAGCCGGCCCTCGCATAGAAGAACGTCGCAGCTGTCAGCCGCTTAAAGTAAAACACCCACATCTGTTTGAATGAAATGTGAAGTTAGCTGTGCCCCATCCAAAATGCCACTGCTCACCCCAGTAATAAAGAGACCCCCTGTCCAGGCCACCCCCATTAGACCCTTAGAAAGGTGGGCCAAAAACTGAGGGTCTCCAGAGGTTGCAAATCTGCACCTAAGGGAGAAAGGGAAAAATACTCACCTCAGTCAGAAGAACTTACCTAATGAAGTCTTCTATGAAGCTTTCAGTCAGCTTTTTGTCACCTGCATCACGCCGGGCTACCATGTGCCAGCGAGGCGAGCAGGGAATAGGGGGACCCGGACCCATGAGGTACAACCCCAGGCGCTGACCGTTGGCGAGAGGGGGTTGACAGTACATATACGCAATGTCTGTGCCCCCTCAATCGCAATGGGGAAACAGTGAGCCGCAGTTCCTGAGTCCCCACCTGAAAACAGGAAAGAAAATGGAATAAAAAACTAACACATCCCTAAAATTAGGAAAATAATAAAACATAAGATCTGGTCTGGAGAGAACTCCAGACCATGTCCACTTCCTTAAGACACTAAGCTAAAACTGATTACCTCGGGTGCCTGTGGGCGGGTATACCCTGCTGGGAGGAGCCGACTTTTCTTGTTGCCATAGTGTCGAGCCTCCTAGTGACAGTAGCATACACCCATGGTCTGTGTCCCCCAATGGAGCCAACAGAGAAAAGCTATTTCATCATATAAATCCTCCACATGGGGTATGTTTATATTATAAGAGCACATGACTGCTACATGCGCTGCACATACTAACATGTATGTAGGTTATAACACAGCATACTATGCAAACTCCACCTGTAATTCTGGGTGAATCCCCTCCTCTGGAAGCCCTTTATGTCCACAACAATCTAATAAACGCTGTCACTTTCTGCCGGGACTTCTCCATTAGAGACCACTAGAAGATTGAACATGTTCAATCTTCTGGCGGAAACAAATTCTTTGTCGGAAGTTCCGCTATGGAACTTCTGTTGCGTGAACTAAGAAGCAGAATCTCTTTGTGAAATTTACATAGTGTAAACAGGGCCTATAGAGGAGAAGAAAAACTGTATTTTTCCTTTTTTGAGAGAGATCTGTCTTGGGAATAGTGTCTGTTTTGTGTGTGGTGTATCTATATCCACATCGCTGCTACACTATACCGCACTAAAGCAGTGTTTCCCAAGCAGTGTCCCTCCAGCTGTTGCAAAACTACACCTCCTAGCATGCCCAGACAGCCAAAGACACCAGAATGTATGTCTGCGCATGCGTGCATCTATTGGTAGAATCGGTGGTTAGATATATATACGTGGCCTCTGTGAGGCAGGTACACGCATGCGCGCCCATTGATACCTGCTGTTAACAGTGGTGACACGTTAATCTGCAATAGGCAGGTGTCTTATACGCGTGCGTAGTGATGTATCTACACACCGCGCACGCGTCAACCTTAGTATGGCGATACGTCATCGCGCTGCGCGTAACCCGCGCATGCGCATCAATATGGCGCTTGGAACCACACGCGGGACGCCGCAGCTGCTAGTAGAGGTACACATTCATATTTCTATGTTCTTATTGGTTGGACTGCATATAAATTGGCTCTTTGGACTTAATCAACTCACTCCCTGAGGAAGCGAAACGGCGTAGAGGTGGTCCTGGGCATGTAAGTACAGCACATTGTTCACTCTCATTGGGACATGGGATCTGTATTTGGTTGGCTCTATGCTGATGGTGGTTGGATGAGGCTCTATAACTATTGTTCTTGAGCTCACCTGTCCTCCATCCCTATCCCATTTATCCCTTAGAGTTAACAATCTGATGTCTTAATATTTACTGCTGTATCTTAATATATGGTATGTTGTGTTCTAGCGGGGATGTCCGGTTTATATAACAGGCTTGATTCAGCTATATACTTGCTCGGATATTTAACCTACTTATGTCAATTAGCACCTTATATACATCAATTACTATTACCTTTTGCCCTGTGCTATGACTTTATTCTTCTAACTGCTGCTGGTCTATTTTATATTTATACTTCATTGTTTGTGTTTTAACATGTGTAACAATAAAGATTGTTTTTTTTTTTTATTATATAGTTGTGTTCCATAGGTTTAAATTTAGTGATGCATGGGGCACCCTCTTTATGCTGTTGCAAAATTACACCTCCTAGGATGCCCGGAGAGCATGTGCCTGTCCAGGCATGCAGAGAGTTGTAGTTTTTCAACAGCTGTAGGCACGCTGCTTGAGAAACACTGCCCTGTATTCATGGATGATGATCTTCCTGTCTTTATTGCAGAGGATTTCAGCAGTGTCCTGGGTGATGAGGAAGAAGGGCAGTCACCTCTAATGTCTTCTACCGTGCTGCGCAGGAGGAAGGCCACGCCAGCTACGACACATGACAGAGAAGAATCCGATTCTGATTTTGATACCAGGTGAGAAACTTAAATGGGCGCTGTCACTTCAAAAAAAGTCCTAGGTACATGTCAGAAGTTTTGATCTTGGGGACTAAGGGGGGAATTTATCATTAGTGGTAGAAGCTTTTTCTTTTCTATATGTAGCGCAAATTTTTGCACAGTGAGTTATTTATTTAGTAACTTTTTTACAAGTAGTCTATTTTTTTGTGTATTGTAGAATGCATTTTGCAGTGGATACTAATTTATCATGTGTGTCTTTTTTGTTTAGACACATTTTTTTTTACGCAAAAATACACCATCAAAAAGGACACGTAGGAAAGTGTTCTACCGAGACAGCCTGGGGATGCAGGAGCCGTCCCTCAACACTGCTAAACGACAACTACTCCCATCATGGGACAGAGTCTGTCCCATGATGGGAATAGTTTTAGTTTCGCACGCTGAGGGACGGCACTTGCACATCCCCCGGCTGCAGGATTCTTTTAGGACTACTATTCCCATCATGGACAGACTCTGCCATGATGGGAGTTATAGTCCAGGGGCTGAGGGGAAGATTGCAGCAGGTCATTTTCCACAGACCTGCTGCGACCCGCATGCAGCTCCACTGCACTCCCCGCCGGCTCCAGGCTACTGTATACGCTTTCACTATTCATAATCGTTGCCACCGGGAGACCGGAGCTCTGATTGGTGAATAGCTATGAATAGGTGAAAAGTGTATACAGTAGCCTGGAGCCCCATGTGTTACTGGCTTGTTAACTTAATAAATGCGGATTGCAGTGGGTCTCAGCAGAATGACCTGCTGTGATCTGCCCCTCAGCCTCTGGACTATAACTCCCATCATGGAAGGAGTCTGTCCACGATGGGAGTAGTAGTCTGAGCTGTCCAAAAAGAGTCCTGCAGCTGGGGGATGT
Source organism: Hyla sarda (assembly GCF_029499605.1). NCBI lineage: Eukaryota > Metazoa > Chordata > Amphibia > Anura > Hylidae > Hyla > Hyla sarda. The sequence continues at coordinate 22,795,532 of NC_079192.1, read as the reverse complement.
GCAAGTGCCTTCCCTCAGCGCTGCGGTACTACAACTACTCCTATCATTCATGGGACAGATTCTGTCCCATGATGGGAGTAGTAGTCCAAGGGGTAGAGGGACAGATCGAAAGGGGATGTGACTCCTGAGACCCCCTGCGACCTTTACTGCTCCTCCCCCTAGTGATGACGTCATTAGGGGGCGGAGCTACACCATCCAGGCCTGAAGCCAGGGTGGTAAGTATGGCTCTGTTCTCATTATTCATTTTGCGTAATGGGAACAGAGCCTTTCTAGCAGTGTGTTCCCACACAGGGAGACTCCAGCTGTTGCTTAACTACAGCCCCCCATTATGGGAGTTGTAGTTTTTCAAGAATTGAAGGCTCCCTGTTTAGGAACACGCTGCATTATGTGCGCTCTCCCCAGGGGAGAGCGCAAAAAATATACTAACACATATTTTTGTTTTTCTTTTCTTCTCATTTCAGATACGTGAATGTGGAGGACGACGTCAGATTCAGTGGACTGCGACGATGACCAGCGTTTTTTTATTTCAATAAAAGGTTAACGAGGGCTGTGAGGGACTGTTCTTTTAAACACTACCAACAGGTCCAGAGCGTCAAAAATTGCGCTCCTGGGCCTAGGCGGTAACAGGCTGGCGTTATTTAGGCTGGGGAGGGCCAGTAACAATGGTCCACGCCCACCCTGGTAACGTCAGGCTGGCTGTTGCTGCTTGGTTGGTATCTGGCTGACACTGAAAATAGGGGGAACCCTATATGTTTTAGTTTTTTTTAAATAAATAAATAAATAAAATGTGTGTGGTTCCCCCTATTTTCAGCATCAGCCAGATACCAACCAAGCAGCAACAGCCTGATATTACCAGGGTGGGCGAAGACCATTGTTACTGGCCCTCCCCAGCCTAAATAACGCCAGCCTGTTGGTACCGGCTCTTCCCGGCACCCCTGTGGTGGTGGGTACCGGGGTAATAATGGAGGGTTAGCGCTAGCTGATTTTGGTGCTAACACTAAGCCCCAGCTTAGTAATGGACTCTGTCTCCAAACAGCTTCCATTACTAAGCCTAAAAATACAATTATAAAAAACACGACACATTGAAAAAATGTTTTTATTTAAAAACAATACCCCACAGCCCTCGTTAACCCTTTTATTGACATTTAAAAAAACGCCAGTCATCGTCGCAATCCACCGAATCTGATGAAGTCCTCCGCGTTCACGTATCTGAAATGAGAAGAAAAAAAAAAAAGGTTAGTACATTTTTGGCGCTCTCCCCTGGGGTGTTCCTAAACAGGGAACCTCCAATTGTTTACGTCTGCCTACTGTATCCTGTATATACAGTCATCTATAGAAGGCTGTATATACAGGATAGCGCATAAAGACTTAACTCTGAACTGCTCAGCAGCAGCGTGGGTTAAAGGGTTACTCCGCACCCCTAGACATCTTATCCCCTATCCAAAGGATAGGGGATAAGATGTCAGATCGCCGAGGTCCTGCTGCTGGGGACCCCCGGGATCTGGGCTGCAGCACCCACCTGTATGGCTTCCACCTCACACCGGCATTGCTTGTGGCTTCGGATCCCGACCACAATGGCGGAAGAGCGTGACATCACGCAAGTATGGTAAATCTAGTGCAAATCTAGACCAACCAAAAAGATCTACAAAAAACTTCTACCTACACCAACATTGATAAGTTTCCCCCTAAGTGTTCAGACCCCCACCGATTAGGAGTACAAGCCTGGAGCATTCTGCGCTAAGCTCGTTCACTCCTCACTCTGTGCCACGTGATTGAGGCAAACTCACAATGTAAGCCTATGGGTTTGTCTTGGTCACAAGAACAGAGAGTAGGGAGAGGAGCGCTCAGTCACGAGCTCGTCTCCCAGCTTGTTCTATCTTGTTGTGCACTCCGACTGCTCCAAACTTTTGACATGTCTCTAGGACAGGTACACTTTAAAGAAGAACTCCGGCGAAAATGAACTTATCCCTTATTCACAGGATATGGGATAAGTAGCTGATGGCAGGGGGTCAAACCACTGGGGCCCCCCGTGATCACCGTTGAGGAGTGCGTACTGCAGCCGGCACGCACTCCATTAATTTCTATGGGAGCGTCGAAAAAGACCAGAGTACAGTTTTTGGGCATCATCGGCACTCCCATAGAAATGAATGAAGGACGTGCCATCTACCGGTAGACCACATGTGCTCCTCACTGAGAGCCCAAACAGCCAGACCCCCCTCGATCAGCTACCTATCTCCTATCCTGTGGATAGGGGATAAGTTCATTTTCGCAGGAGTACTCCTTTAAGTCAAGTTTGACACACAAGCATTATTACTTCCCTGGTGTATTGGACAAATTATCTGATATCACGGCACTGGCTTCTCCCCTTGGGTCTACCTTAACCTCCCCACTGCATCGCCATGTGACTTTTAAAAAGAACCTGTCAGGCCTACCTCCCCCTATCACTTCCAGTAACGCTTGTCACACCATCCTCCTCTGCTCCCCCCCCCCTCCCCCCCAGACTGGCTTGATTGACAGCCAGGAGCGGGAGAAGCCCAGCACTGGGGCTGTCAATCAAACCTGACTTATAAGGCAGGAGGGTTCAATGAGCGTGACTGGAAGCCACCGCATTGTGACTGGATACTAGTCATTTGCATACATCACAAGCAGTGCACCAAGTAATACGTTACGGCCTCTGTGTTTCCAAGATGAGAACGTCTGCTGTGTTATACACACCACTGTAATACATCTTCTCTGTGACAGCCAATCCTTCACTGTCCGCCGCCCACTGACGCAGAGGACACGAGGAGAAAATCAATTTGCCTTGCGCAGCAGTCTACGACGGTGAGTTAATAGGTTCTGGGCGTTGTAGTACCTTTGAATTTCCAGGTGGAATTTTTCCGCACGGAAATTCCGTTGTGTGAACGTGGCTTCATGGGGGATGTGTGGCTGATGGCTGCGCTTGTTTACAATGTGGCTTGGAACGGTCTATACCTGTAGTCTTCAACCTGCGGACCTCCAGATGTTGCAAAACTACAACTCCCAGCATGCCCGGACAGCTGTTGGCTGTCCGGGCTTGCTGGGAGTTGTAGTTTTGCAACATCTGGAGGTCCGCTGGTTGGAGATCACTGGTCTATACGGCCCTTAACTTCTTAGTAGGGTGCATCAAGTGTCCTGGTGGCAGAGGAGCTGCATCTATGGCGTTACATAAGCTGGGCCATACACATAAGACGTGGCAGCTGAACCCCCTGATATCAGCCTGGACTGGCCGACCATCTACTGTGATGGGAGGATCAGGCAAGGTCTAATCTTTTTGTTCTCAGGCAAATGAGATGTCCAGCAGCAGCTTTCTCTCTGTTCCCAATCAGAATGCGTCAACAGTAGGCCAAGCCGAGCGTGCAGCTGTTTGATGTTTTTGGGACACATAGCTGACAGTTCTCCTATGTCTATGGCCAGCTTTAGGCTAGGTTCACACGACGGAATGTCTACACAGAGAATCTCCGTGTGGACGTTCCGGACACTGCGGGGCGCCGGCATAATCTGCCGCTGCTAGGACCACACAGGAATGCATTCTGTGCAGACTCAGCACAAAGAACGAATGTTCAAACATGGAAAATGGAATTTCTCTATCGGCTCCATTGGGGGACACAGAACGAGGGTGTATGCTGCTGTCTCTAGGAGGTATGACACTATGGCAACAAAAAAAGTCGGCTCCTCCCAGCAGGATATACCCGCCTCCAAGCCCTGAGCTAATCAGTTTTAGCTTAGTGTCTGAAGGAGGTGGACATGAAGGAGGGGGCACAGACATTGCGTATAAGCGCTGTTCACCCCCTCTCGCCATGGGTCCGGGTCCCCCTATTCCCTGCTCGCTTCTCTCGCACATGGTAGCTCGGCGTGATGCAGGTAACAGAAAGCTGACTGAAGACCTCACAGAAGACTCCATTAGGTAAGTTCTTCTTACTGAGGTGAGTATATATTCCTCTCCCTTTAGGTGGTGACTTGCAACCTCTGAAGACCCTCATTTTTTGGCCCACCTTACAGAGTCCAAGGGGCTGGCCTGCGTTAGGGGCTCTATCTTTTATTCTGAAAAACAGACTTAACTTTCGCTTTTGGCAGCAGACGGCTGCCGGCGGATATGTGTATCGCCCGCTCACCTCCCCGTGGGCGCATATGCGGCTGACATGTTTGCTCGGGGCAAGGAGCGGGCGCCATTACTATTGTTCTTCTCGTCGGCCGAGGCGCTATAGCTCTGCCCACAGGGCCGCCAGAGCTTACTGGAGGCGCGAATTGTCCTCCAATCAGCGCCGTGCGCGTGATTTTCGGGGGCAGAGGCCAATCAGACAGTGCCCCTGCTCCAGGCATGCCCCTCCCTGGCTATTGGCTGGCCTGTTTCTCCCTCTCTATCTACACAGAGCAGAGTTCTCCTCACAGCAGCTGCCACAGGGGACACAGACTCGGGTGAGAGAGTTCTTTTTTCATTATGTCCGTACCCAGAACTGTTCCTCCCTCTAAACAGACAACTGGAGCGTTAGCTTCCTATTTTGTCTGTAAGAACTGTAATTCCAAAATGCCTGGTTCTGTTGAACCCACTTGCTCTGCCTGCTCCTCTGCTGCCCCACACCCCCTGGTACCCCCGGATGCTCTTTCAGTTCCGGTGGATTCGGCCGCCCCTCCAGCCTGGGTTTCTTCACTATCCCAGTATATGGCTGACTTGACCCAAGTCTCCCGTTCGGTGGCTGAGGCCTCCCGTGACGTGGTGTCTGCCTTGAAGAGGTCTGCCCCGCTCCTCTTCTCCACATACTTCACGCTCTCACAAGCGTACTAGTGGTGCATCTTCTGACTCTTCCATTGAGTCTTCAGGTAGACGTGGGTGCTCCCCTCGTGGGTCCCGCCCCCCGTGTCATCTGGTCACAAACGTCGCTCCTCCAGAGGACGTTCCCGGAGTCGCCACTCTGCCTCGCCAGAGCCACGTACCCTGCCAGGGTCGCCTCCTTCCAGGGCTGCCTCCACTCGTTCACATTCTCCTGGTGAACTGGCGGATGAGGCTTTCGAATCGGCATCTGACTCGGAGGACCGCTCGGATACAGTTGAAATGGTGAACTCATTGGTTGCGGCCATAAGAGACACCTTTCACTTAGAGGACCCAGGATCTTCGGACGTGACTCCTGAAGTATCCTTTCATCGTGCTAAACCGGCACCTCAAAGATTCAGCTCTCATGCTGAATTTGACACCCTTCTGGAATCTGCATGGAAACATCCGGACAAGAGGTTCCCGGGAATGAAGAAGGTTCAGGTGCGTTTCCCATTCGACAAGGACCTTGTCTCTAAGGTGGTTTCCCCTCCCTCAGTGGATCCACCAATTTCCCGCCTCTCTAAGTACTACACTGCCGCTAGCAGATGTGGCTGCTTTCAAGGATTCGACGGACAAGAAGGTGGAGTCCTTAGCGAAGTTTGCCTCTGAAGCAGCAGGCTCTTCTCTGCTTCCCGCCTTCGCCTCAGCTTGGGTGTCCAAGGCCCTATCGGTGTGGTGCTCAAAACTCTGTCAGGGTATCCAGGTGGGATCCCCCCCACAGGATCTATCTGCTTTGGTTCTCCAATGCTCTAAAGCTGGGGACTTTCTGTGCACAGCTTCAATGCAGTCAGCCCGTTGTGCTTCCTTTGCTGTGGGTCACCTGGCGGCCCTCCACTGTTCCATGTGGCTGAAGGCTTGGGATGCGGATGCCGCTTCCAAAAGGTCTCTCACAGAGCTTCCTTTTACTGGTGCCCATCTTTTTGGCAAGCGCCTTGACGAGATTATCTCTGAGGTGACGGGGGGCAAGAGTTCCTTGTTGCCTCAAAATAAGGCTCGCTCTACTTCCCAGAGGAAGTCATCTTCCTTTCGGACTTTTGGCCCCAATAAGGGGTCTGGGCAGGCGCCTTCGCGAGACAAGAAGGCCCCTCATTCCGGGCGCGCCCTTCTTGGAAGTCGGACACCAACCGTTCAGACCATTTTGCGGCCAAATCGGGCAACCGCAAACCCACTTCCGCATGAAGTGATGCCCCCACCCGCAGATTTTTCTCGGGTGGGAGGTCGTCCCTTACTTTTTCGAGACATCTGGACCACACACATTCAGGACTCTTGGGTCAAGGACTTGGTGTCCAACGGATACCGAATCGAATTTGCCTCCCTCCCGAGGGATCGTTTTTTTCAGTCCCGGGCCCCCGGTCTTCTTCTCTGGCGAAGCAGTTTCGGGAGGCTTTCCGGTCCCTGCTTCTCCAGCGAGTTATTGTCCCCGTTCCCCCAAGGGAACGTTTTCGGGGTTTCTATTCCAATCTTTTTGTGGTCCCCAAGAAGGGCGGTTCTGTGCGGCCAATCCTGGACCGCAAGCGTCTCAACCGCCATCTTCTCATCCGCCACTTCGGATGTGGCATCCATGGAACAAGGGGCATTTCTTTCTTCGGTGGACATCAAAGATGCCTACCTCCATGTTCCAATATTTCCCGGCCATCAGCGGTACCTCCGCTTTGCGGTTCCGGGGGGGCATTTTCAATTCGTAGCCCTTCCCTTTGGTCTGGCCACTGCTCCTCGGGTCTTTACCAAGATCCTTGCACCAGTGATAGCCCTGTTGCGGTCAAGAGGAGTCTCAGTGATCCCTTACCTGGACGACCTTCTCATCAAGGCTCCCACCAGAGTCCAGACCCTGGAGAATGTGGATCTCACCCTCCAGACCCTGGATCGCTTCGGGTGGATGGTCAACCGGGACAAGTCTGTCCTTTCTCCCACCCAGTCTCTGATCTTCCTGGGACTTCAATTCAACACGGCCTCTGCCCGGGTTTGCCTTCCGCCGGACAAACGTCTGACTCTCCTGTCAGGAGTCCGCTCCCTTCGGGCCCAGGTCCCAGTTTCCATCCGCGTTTGCATGGAAGTCTTGGGTCGGATGGTAGCGGCCATGGAGGCCGTACCCTTTGCCCAGTTTCATTACCGCCCCTTCAACTGCCGATTCTCTCTCGATGGGACAGATCTCCTCTGTCTCTCGATCGCAAGATTGCTCTCCCTCGTCGGATCCGTCAGTCTCTGCTCTGGTGGCTCCGCTCCCCCCTTCTTCTTCAGGGGCGTTCTTTTCTTCCCCTCCATTGGCAGGTGGTTACAATGGATGCCAGTCTGTCAGGCTGGGGCGGTGTGTTCAGGGACTGGACGGTTCAAGGCCTCTGGTCTCCCCGGGAAGCCCTACTTCCGATAAACATCTTGGAACTGAGGGCAATTCTTCTTTGCCTTCTTTATTGGGAGTCCCTGCTTCAGTCCCGCCCTGTCCGCGTCCAGTTGGACAACGCCATGGCCGTGGCGTACATAAATCGGCAAGGTGGCACTCGCAGCTTGGCAGCCATGGCCGAGGTGACAAAGATTCTCATCTGGGCGAAAAACAAGGTTCCAGCCATTTCGGCGATTCACATTCCAGGTGTGCTCAACTGGGAAGCGGACTTCCTCAGCCGGTCCTCAGCCGACCCGGCGAGTGGTCCCTACATCCAGAGGTCTTCGCGCAGATCTGCGACCTCTGGGGCATTCCAGACGTGGACCTCTTCGTGTCTTGGCACAATCGGAAGATCCTTCCATTTGTGGCGAAGTCCCTGGACCCCCTGGCGCTAGCTGTGGACGCCCTAGTCATTCCTTGGGCAGGGTTTGCTCTGCCCTATCTGTTTCCTCCCCTTCCGCTCCTTCCCAGGGTTCTGAGGAAGCTCAAAACAGAGGGCGACCCCGCCATTCTGATAGCTCCGGATTGGCCCCGAAGGTCGTGGTACACCGACGTGGTCAGGCTCCTGGACGACACTCCACTGCGCCTTCCACTTCGTTCGGACCTGCTGTCTCAGGGTCCTCTTTGCCACCCCAATTTACAGTCGCTGCATTTGACAGCGTGGCGGTTGAGACAGCGGTTTTGAGAGCCCGCGGTTTCTCTTCCCAAGTCATTCGCACTATGCTCAGGGCTCGTAAGCCCGCCTCGGCAAAAATTTACCACCGAACCTGGCGGTCTTACTTTCGTTGGTGTGAAGCTCAGGTCTTGTCTCCTGTAACTTTTTCTATTCCCCGTCTTCTCTCTTTCTTGCAGTCGGGATTGGAACTGGGTTTGTCTCTCAGTTCCCTTAAGGGTCAGGTTTCGGCCCTTTCTATTCTTTTCCAGCGTCCTCTGGCTTCTAATTCTCATGTCCGGACCTTCCTTCAAGGAGTGGCGCATGCTGCCCCTCTTTATCGGTCACCTTCCCCCCCTTGAGACTTGAATCTGGTTCTGGGGGTCTTCCAAGGTAAACCTTTTGAACCCCTTAGGGAGGTGTCCCTGCGCCTTCTTTCTTGCAAAGTGGCGTTTCTTGTTGCTATCACCTCCATCCGGAGGGTGTCTGAATTGGCAACTCTCTTCTGCCGTTCTCCGTTTCTGGTGATTCACCAGGACAAGGTTGTCTTCCGGCCAGATCCTTCCTTTTTGCCTAAGGTTGTTTCGGCCTTTCATCTCAATGAGGACATTGTTCTTCTGTCCTTTTGTCCCGCTCCTTCTCATCCTAAGGAGCATTACTCCACAAACTGGATGTGGTTCGGGCTGTTAGGTCTTACCTCTCTGTCACTTCTTCGTTTTGTCAGTGTGATTCCTTTTTCGTCCTTCCAGAAGGTCGTCGCACGGGGCAACCTGCTTCCAAGCCCACCATTTCTCGGTGGATCCGGTCTGCCATTTCGGAAGCCTATCGCTGTAGGGGGAAGGTTCCTCCCTTCAGGGTTGTGGCTCATTCTACCCGTTCTGTTTACCTGTTTTGGTACATCCCATGGTCTGTGGCCCCCAATGGAGCCGATAGAGAAAAAGAGATTTTTTAACACTTACCGTAAAATCTCTTTATCGAAGGATCCATTGGGGGGCACAGCTCCCGCCCCTTTTGGGTTCCTCTTTGGTTCTCTGTCCAAGGGTGTGTTCAGTTATATTTTGTCTTCTGGTTCTCGGACAGTTCGTGTTTTTTCCTTGACATGTCGGTCCTCTCCTATTGCTCTGGTACTAAAACTGATTAGCTCAGGGCCTGAAGGCGGGTATATCCTGCTGGGAGGAGCCAACTTTTTTTGTTGCCATAGTGTCACACCTCCTAGAGACAGCAGCATACACCCATGGTCTGTGTCCCCCAATGGAGCCAACAGAGAAAAGCTATTTCATCATATAAATCCTCCACATGGGGTATGTTTATATTATAAGAGCACATGACTGCTACATGCGCTGCACATACTAACATGTATGTAGGTTATAACACAGCATACTATGCAAACTCCACCTGTAATTCTGGGTGAATCCCCTCCTCTGGAAGCCCTTTATGTCCACAACAATCTAATAAACGCTGTCACTTTCTGCCGGGACTTCTCCATTAGAGACCACTATGTGTCCCCCAATGGATCCTTCAAGAAAGAGATTTTACGGTAACTTTTCTCAAGCCGAAATTTTACGGGACTCTGCTGCAGCACGGAAATTCTGAGGTGTGAACATAGCCTCAGAGATTTATTCTCAGGTCAGATATAACTGTATTGTCATTTTACAGATTGAGTTTAAGAGAGGAGGAGGAAGAGGCTGAAGAAGAAGAAGATGAAGAAATGGTGATAGAGGACAGGGACAGCAGTGTGCTGTCTTCAGCAGGAGACGAGGAGGTAAGGCCAAGCAGGAATGTCCACCTCTGACAACAATCCTTACTTTATAATCTCAGTAGATCCTGCAAATGATGTTGAGTAAATACAATACAGAAGTTAAAAGGATAAATACACAGCATTTATTGACATATATACAGTCATGGCCGTAAATGTTGGCACCCCTGAAATTTTTCAAGAAAATGAAGTATTTCGCACAGAAAAGGATTGCAGTAACACATGTTTTGCTATACACATGTTTATTCTTTTGTGTGTATTGGAACTAAACCAAAAAGGGAGGAAAAAAAGCAAATTGGACATAATGTCACCAAACTCCAAAAATGGGCTGGCCAAAATTGTGGAAAAATAAGATTGTTTGAAGCATGTGATGCGCCTTTAAACTCACCTGGGACAAGTAGCAGGTGTGGGAAATATAAAAATCCCACCTGAAAGCTGATAAAAAGGAGAGAAGTTCACTTAGTCTTTGAATTGTGTGTCTGTGTGTGCCACACTAAGCATGGACAGTAGAAACAGAAGAAGAGAACTGTCTGAGGACTTGAGAACCAAAACTGTGGGAAAATATCAACAATCTCAAGGTTACAAGTCCATCTCCATCAAATCCTTCTGGGAAAACGTCTTGTGGACAGATGAGACCAAGATAGAGCTTTTTGGTAAAGCAAATCATTCTACTGTTTACCGAAAACAGAATGAGGCCTACAAAGAAAAGAACACAGTACCTACAGTGAAATATGGTGGAGGTCAGTGATGTTTTGGGTTGTTTTGCTGCCTCTGGCACTGGGGGCCTTGAATGTGTACAAGGCATCATGAAATCTGAGGATTACCAATGGATTTTGGGTCGCACTGTACAGCCCAGTGTCTGAAAGCTGGGTTTGTGTCTGAGATCTTGGGTCTTCCAGGAGGACAATGACCCCAAACATACATCTAAAAGCCCCCAGAATTGGATGGCAACAAAGCGCTGGAGAGTTCTGAAGTGGCAGCAATGAGTCCAGATCTAAATCCCATTGAACACCTGTGGAGAGATCTTAACCTGTTAACGACCATGGACGTGTATACTCGTCCAATGGCCGTTAACCGGGTATGACGCGGGCTCCTGACTCGATCCCACATCATACCAGCTGGCCCCCAGCTGATTCCTGTAGCTGGGGGCCGGCATTAATAGCCGACATGCGGAGATTGCCGCGGATGGCTATTAACCCTTTAGATCGCCACTGTCAAAAGGTGCCTGTATCCCATCCCTGGTGGTCCAGCCTTATACCTATCCCTATCTTATATGAAGAATAGCCTTATACCTATCCCTATCTTATATGAAGTATAGCCTTATACCTATCCCTATCTTATATGAAGAATAGCCTTATACCTATCTCTACCTTATATGAAGAATAGCCTTATACCTATCCCTATCTTATATGAAGAATAGCCTTATACCTATCCCTATCTTATATGAAGAATAGCCTTTTGTCTATCCCTATCTTATATGAAGAATAGCCTTATGTCTATACCTATCTTATATGAGGGATAGCCTTATGCCTATCTCTATCTTATATGAAGGATAGCGTTATGTCTATCCCTATCTTCTATGAAGGATAGCCTTATACCTATCTCTGTCTTATATGAAGGATAGCCTTATACCTATCTCTATCTTATATGAAGGATAGCCTTATACCTATCTCTATCTTATATGAAGAATAGCCTTATGTCTATCCCTATCTTATATGAAGGATAGCCTTATGCTTATCCCATGCATGTTTAAACTCCTTCACTGTATTTGCAGCGACCACTTCTGCAGGAAGGCTATTCCATGCATCCACTAGTAAAGTAATACTTCCTGATATTACTGCAGAAACCTTCCCCCTCTAAGGGTGCATTCACACCATGTTTTGTACATACGAGTGCCGGATCCGGCGGGGGGAGGGTTAAACCGGGCACTCCCGTACCCCACCTGTGACTCCATTTACTTTAATGACCCGACCGGAGTCAAACGGTGACTCCGGTCGGCTCAGTTTTGACCCGTATGCGGTTTTGGACCGGACCTAAAACTGTAGTAAACTACGGTTTTAGGTCTGGTCAGGAAACCGCATCATTAAAGTAAACCGGGTCATTAAAGTAAATGGAGTCACAGACTGGGTACGGGAGTGCCCGGTTTAACCCTCCCCCCGCCGGATCCGGCACCCGTATGTACAAAACGTGGTGTGAATGCACCCTAATATAAAACTATGTCCTCTTGTGGTAGTTTTTCTTCTTTTAAATCTCCTCTCCTCCTTTACCGTGTAGATTCCCTTTATGTATATAAAAGTCTCTATCATATCCCCGCTGTCTCTTCTTTCTTCTATACATGTTAAGGTCCTTTAACCTTTCCTGGGAAGTTTTATCCTGCAATCTATGTACTAGTTTAGTATCTTCTCTGATCTCCAATGTATCTTTATCCTTCTGGAGATATGGCCTCCAGTACTGCGCACAATACTCCAAGTGAGGTCTCCCCAGTGTTCTGTACAGCAGCATGAGCACTTCTCTCTTTCTACTGCTTATACCTCTCCCTATACATCCATGAGCACTTCTCTCTTTCTACTGCTTATACCTCTCCCTATACATCCATGAGCACTTCTCTCTTTCTACTGCTAATACCTCTCCCTATATATCAATGAGCACTTCTCTCTTTCTACTGCTAATACCTCTCCCTATACATCCATGATCACTTATCTCTTTCTACTGCTAATACCTCTCCCTATACATCCATGAGCACATCTCTCTACTGCTTATTCTTCTCTACTTCTCTTTCTACTGCTTATACCTCTCCCTATACATCCATAAGCACTTCTCTCTTTCTACTGCTTATACCTCTCCCTATACATCCATGAGCACTTCTCTCTACTGCTTATACCTCTCCATATATATCCAAGCATCCTGCTAGTGTTTCCCGCTGCTCTATTACATTGTCTTCCTACTTTTAAGTCTTCTGAAATAATTTCTCCTAAATCCCTCTCCTCAGATACTGAGGTCAGGACTGTGTCAAATATTCTATATTCTGCCCGAGGGTTTTTACGCCCCAGGTCAT